>NC_052156.1:114112777-114424027 GCF_902713615.1 Scyliorhinus canicula | reverse complement strand
GTAGGGGTGACTGAGGGGGAGGGAGTGTGGGAGACGGAGGGGGGAGTGTGGGAGACGGAGGGGGGAGATGGAGGGGGAGTGGGGGATGACGCCTATACGGAGGCCTCAGACCAATGCGGAAACACGATACAACGAAGCCCATGCAGCAACCAGGGGTGTGGTGGAGCGCTGCCTTGGCCTCCTGAAGATGAGATTCGGGTGCCTGGACCGCTTCGGAGGGGCCCTGCAGTACCAGCCCGACAGGGTCGCTTGCATTGTTGTGGACTGCTGTGCGCTGCACAACATCGCGATGCAGAGGGGAGATGACCTGCTGCAGGAGGTGGAGGGAGAAGCCAGTGGCAGTGGTGCCAGCACAGAGGAGGAGGAGGAGGAGGAGGCTGGCGGAGTGGCGGGCGCAGCATGCAGACACGACCCAGGTGCTGGTGATGTCCAGGAGGCGGCACGACGGACCCGGCGAGGACGGCGGGCACGCGACGCCTTGATGGCAGCACGGTTCACGCGTCGTATGCGACGTCCCTGCTGAACACCAAACCACCACCTGCATCGCTAGTCGTGCAGAGGGTCAACACACAACTGCCACCACCACAGCCCCCCCCCCCCCCCCCTCTCAGTGTACACTGCTCCACTTAGACATCACCCTTACCACTGGGTCCAGATGATATGGTACAACATCGATGGCTGTGTCAGCGGGTGTGATCAGTGCCATGTGGAATGATGACAGCCCGCTCTGCGATGAGCTGTGAGCTCAGAATCGTTAGAGAGAGTCTGACCCATGGCAATAGCTGAACCATCCACCTTGGTGGCCGCTGAGATCGTCACGGACACTCTATCACGTGCCCGCGTGGGCTAGCTGTGGGATGGGGTGGGGGGGAAGGGACTGCACACCCGGCACCGAAGTTTCACCGCTCGTCAACCCCAGTGACACTCGGTCACCATCACGATTCCTGTGGCTGTGGAACAATCACACGGTATTACAAGTAAGGTGGAACAATGCGTTTAATGTGAACAAACATTTACAGGTGCCCTAGCCCCTACAACTAAACTGTGCCCTTCACCCGTGCCAACTTACTCAGTGTCTCTCTTTGTTGCCTTACGGGCCCTACCACTACATCTAACTGATTCCCCAGATGATACAGCAGGAGTGGAGGAGAACTGCTGCGAATCGCCCCCTTCGACTTGTTTCTCCTTCGGCAAGCGTTTCCTAGGGCGACCCGGCCTTGATGGGCCAGGCTGCTCTGCGGGCGTCTCGGGTGATGTTGTGCCACCCTGCTCTGCCTGCTGCCCACCCGATGCACCAGGGATGGGACGGGTGGAGGCCGAGAATTCCGGGACGTCCCGTGATGGAGTGAATAGGACGGGCCCCGAAACCTCCTCCTCCCTCGGGGAGCCCGGTGGCCCCGGGGCCTCACTTTGGGACAGAGGTGCGAGCGGGGAGGTGGCCCGTCGCACCACCGACACCTGGCGCTGCCAGTCCTGGAGGCCTGCAATGGTATCCATCAGGATCCGAAGGTTTGCAGCAACGGAGTCTAAGGAGTTAGACATTCCCGCCAGGTACTGTGCGATTTCAACCTGTGAGTGCACGACACCATCCAGCACATGTGTCAGGCGGTTGATGTTCTCCGCGACTGACTGCTGGGACTGTGCCATGGCGTGCTGAGACTGGGCCATGACCTGCTGTGACTCGGCCAAGGCCCGAAGCGCGCCGACAATGCCGTTTTGGCTCTGGCGCATTGCTGCCTGTGAGAGGGCAACCCTGTCCAGGGCCGAGGAAGACGCGTGTACATTAAGCCCAACGCCTTGCACATCCTGACCCATTGCCTCCACCACGGATGCCACCCGTGCGGTGTCGGCCTGGGTTGCTGCCATGAGCGGCACCACTCCCTGCTCGTGGACGTGGTTCGACTCCTCTAACAGCGTCTGCAGAGTCTGGAAGACAGCCCTCATCCCGTCATTGTGTCCCTGGGTTTCTTGATGCATCGGCTGTGCAGGTGGGTTGGGAAAGTCCAGGAACTCGGAAAACGTCATGCCAGCTGCATGCTGGGCCAGGCCTGGCCTCCGCCAGTCCGGGCCCTCGGCTGCTCCGACCTCCACCTGCTGTACCTGCTCAGCTGTGATGTGCGACCCAGACTGTGACCCAGGAGCCTCATCACTAAATAGGCCAACCGGGGTGAGTGTCTCTGGGATGGTGGATGGTGTGGGAGATTACTGTGCCGCAAGCTCGAGGTCATCTTGGGTGGACGCCTCCTCGATGTCATCGGCCCGCTGAGAGGCCGCAGGGCGTTCGCAGGCCATTTCTCTCTCTGGCTGTGTCGCCGCCCTCTGGGCGTCCTGCTCCACAGATTCGGTTGGAGAGGATGGGACTCCCCGCTGATCAGGCACCCTCTGTCGTGCGGCCCCGGGTGAGGTGGGTGCAGATGCCTGTGTCCGCCCGGAGGCAGACGGCCCTGGTCGTTCGGCATCACGTCCTAGGGAAGAGAATGAAACGAGTTATTTAGATTCGCTCGGCCGGGCGCTGGACCGTCCCAGTGGGAAGGGTGTGAAGGGACAGAGGATGGGGGAGGTGTCCCAGTGGGCAGGGTGTGTGAAGGGACAGAGGATGGGGGAGGTGTCCCAGTGGGCAGGATGTGAAGGGACAGAGGATGGGGGAGGTGTCCCAGTGGGCAGGGTGTGTGAAGGGACAGAGGATGGGGGAGGTGTCCCAGTGGGCAGGGTGTGTGAAGGGACAGAGGATGGGGGAGGTGTCCCAGTGGGCAGGGTGTGTGAAGGGACAGAGGATGGGGAGGTGTCCCAGTGGGCAGGGTATGTGAAGGGACAGAGGATGGGGGAGGGGGGGGGTGTTTGTCATGCAGGGTTGTCTCACTTGTTGCAGCTCCGCCAACCTCGCATTGCGCTATCTCCCGGGTGGCAGATCCCCCAACAAGGTCCAGTGCCCTCTGCTCAAACGTGGTGAGGGGCCGCAGGATGGGCGAACCCCCTCCAGTCTTGTTCCGCTCACGGGTGTTGTGAGCGGTCTTGTCCTGTTGGGGGAGGGGGCATAGGTAGATCATTACAATACGGCAGGTATCAGCAGTCCGTTCAGATACTGGCACAGTTTGGAGGTCAAGTTGTAATAAGACCATTGCATCTCTCCACGGGGGCCAGAGCGCTGGGTCTGTGACAACTTTGTGAACCACCCTCAACTCACTCTGCCCCAATCCCCCTCCACCCCCCGTGCCGGGGGGCAGGGGGGGGGGGGGAGGTGGGTGATTAAGTGAAGGGGGGGAGGGATGGTTGTGACCCGGGGGCACCCTCTTTGCACTTACCCTGGCAGCCCTGGTGAGGTCGTGCATCTTCTTCCGACATTGGTCAGCAGAGCGAGGGGTCTGCCCTACAGCACTGACGGCGGCAGCCACCTCACGCCAGGCTTGGCGCACCTCGCTGGCAGGGTGGCGATGCCCTCTACGTGGGCAGATGATGCCCCTCCTCTGCTCGATTGATTCGAGCAGCATCTCCACATCAGCCTCCACGAATCGAGGGGCTGCTCTCCTCAGCTCCGACATCCTGGCCTAGTTTCTGTGCTCGCCCGCGCCTTTTTACGACGTCTGGTGGCGTCACGTGGGCGTGTTGGTGTCGTCGTCGTGTTCCGGCATCATCGCGCACACGATTGACGCGGCCCCGTCCCTCGCCCATTTCCCGGACGTGAATACCTCGGGAACTGGGCCGTGTCAGGCCGTCGCAAAATTCGGCCGTTTTCACGGCCAACGTCGCGATTTTCCGCGGGTGCGGAGAATCGCGCCCATTTTTTTTTGTTGAGGTTCACCTCGAGCAGCTCCATAATGCAGGACTCTGTGTTCTACTGACTGTTCCCAGGGTTTCACACTGAGATAAACATCAGCTGCGGCTGGACAGCCATCAACTTAGTGACTGACACTCTTTGATCTGGCTGAAACTTGTTGCTCTTCCTGTGCAAAGAGTGGCCCACAAGCAGTTGTTGCAGACTGGCACATTCCGAAGTCCAGGACAATGCGCTGTGGGAAAATCAGGGAAGCTGCCCCAAAGGCACATTTTGGAAAGGCCACCATCCAAGGCCTTACAGCCGTAGTACACTGAGGGACTGGAAACCGCTTGGGCTGTGTTTGATGGAACGAACCTTGTAAATATTAACTGTAATTGTAAATGTAGTGCATAACATACGCGATTGGAAGAAAGTGATCTGGTTTGTACCTTATGTAATGTCCAATTTGAACAGTCATGTTTATTATAAATTTATTTTGCTAAAAACCAATAAAGGCACAATGAGCTGAGTAAGCTCCTTTGATGTTCTGATTTCTGTAATTCTACAATTTTAACGCTATTTAATTTGGAAATTTTGACTTGTTTACACAAATGAAAATAAAATCTGCTTTTACTGTGATGCAGAGCAGTCTACGAGGGCTGACAAGTATTGGAAAATGGCTGACTTACTTAAATTAATTGGATCACCCTTTGAGAATTGGGTAAATGATTACGACTGTGTTAAATCAATATCATTATTTGCAGTGTGTGGTGATATAACCACTGTAGATATGTGTACTTGCAGTAGGGGGATGTATGGCTGTACCTGTAATACAGGTTCCTCCGGTAAGCCCCTGCCGGCTAGCTCCGCCCACAGGGAGCTTGTGTATAAATATGCATGTGAGTCACTCAGACCCTAGTCTACAGTTGCAGATGGAGGAATAGCATCGCACAGCAATAAAACCTCTAATGTACTACTCTCTCGTCTTTGAGTATAATTGTTAGCGCTACAATTTATTGCTGTGTGATTTTCCGTTCACCATGGACATCAGAATCAAGCTTGACCGTCTGCAGCTGGATCCGCATTCGCCTCATGCCAGAAAAGACTTTGTTCACTGGCTGGCAGTCTTCGAGGCCTACATCTCTTCAGCGGACCCTCCCCCGACGGAGGCTCAGAAAAAGCAACTCCTGTACTTCAGACTTAGCTCCAGTGTCTTTCCGCTAATTCGAGATGCGACTGACTACAACAGAGCTATGGAACTGCTCAAGGAGAACTATGCACAGTCGGCGAACACCCTGTTTGCAATGCATCAACTCTCTACTCGCGTCCAGCAGCTGGGTGAGTCGATTGAGGACTTCTGGAGGGCCCTTATACCTCTGGTACGAGACTGCGACTGCCGGGCCCTCACAGCCACGGAACATTCTGACTTACTCATGCGTGATGCCTTCGTTACAGGCATTGCATCGGACCCCATGCGGCAACGACTGCTGGAAGGGGCTGCCCCCGACCTCACGGCCGCAAAGGCCCTGGCGCTTTCCATGACGGCCGCCTCCCGTAGTGCGCGATCTTACTCACCTAGCCACTCGGCCCACCCGTCCTACCCCTCGTGGACCCCGCAAATGGCCCACCCGTCCCACCCCTCGTGGACCCCGCAAACGGCCCCCCCAGCAGCCGCCCCCACGCACTACGCCTGCACTGCTCGCCGCATTGCGCTCCCTGGGGGTCCCCACTGTTACTTCTGCGGTCAGCAGAAGCACCCCCGCCAGCGCTGCCTGGCCCGCACCGCGACCTGCAAAGCTTGTGGCAAGAAAGGCCACTTTGCAGCGGTGTGTCAGTCCCGGACGGTTGCCGCTATCCCGCCCCCGGTCCCCTCGCCTCAGCTGCTCGCTCAATGGGCCCTGCCGTCCGCTCCCCCCGACCCCACGTGCGATCAGTGGGCACCGCCATCTTTCGCCGCCCCTGCCACCTGCGCTCCATGGGCGCCGCCATCTTCTTCCACCACCGCCATGTGCGTTCCATGGGCACCGCCATTTTGTCCCGAGCCCACAACATGCGCTCCATGGGCGCTGCCATTTTACCCACAGGTACTCCAGACGCCGCCATTTTGTCCTCCACCCGGGACGGGGCCACGGGACACGGGTCGCTACTGCTCCTCACCGGACTCATCTGACTCGACCACCGATCGCCTGCTACTTGCCTCCGATACGCTCGACCAGTCGCGTCCTCGCAACCTGGCACCCTCTTCCACATCGGTACTGGTCAACGGCCACGTGACCTCCTGCCTCATCGACTCCGGGAGCACCGAGAGCTTTGTCCACCCGGACACGGTAAGGCGCTATTCCCTTGCGGTCCATCCCGCCAACCGGCAGTTCTCTCTCTCCTCCGGGTCCCACTCTGTCCCGATATGGGGTTTCTGCCTGGTTAAACTTACTGTACAGGGTGTGGAATTCGACCGTTTCCATCTGTACATTCTCCCCAACCTCTGCGCGTCAATCTTACTAGGCCTGGATTTCCAGTGCAATATCCAGAGCCTCACCCTCAAATTCGGCGGACCCCTACCTCCCCTCACCATTTGCGGCCTCGCGACCCTCAAGGTCGAGCCTCCCTCCCTCTTTGCCAATCTGACCACAGACTGCAAGCCCGTCGCCACATTGAGCAGACGGTACAGCACCCAGGACAATGCCTTCATCAGGTCCGAAGTCCAGCGGCTGCTTCGGGAGGGTATTATCAAGGCCAGCAACAGCCCTTGGCGAGCCCAGGTGGTAGTGGTTAAGACCGGGGAGAAGCACAGGACGGTCGTGGACTATAGCCAGACCATCAACCGGTACACGCAGCTCGACGTGTACCCCCCCCCCCCCCCCCTCCCCCCCGCATTTCTGATATGGTCAATCAGATTGCACAGTACCGGGTCTTCTCTACTATTGACCTGAAATCCGCCTACCACCAGCTCCCCATCCGTAAATCGGACCATTCCTACACTGCCTTCGAGGCAGACGGTCGTCTGTACCAATTTCTTAGTGTTCCCTTCGGCGTCACGAATGGAGTCAACGAGAAATGGACCGAATGGTTGACCGGTACGGACTGCAAGCCACCTTCCCGTACCTCGACAATGTCACCATCTGCGGCCATGACCAGCAGGACCATGATGCCAATCTTTCTAAATTCCTCGACACCGCATAGCTCCTTAATCTCACGTACAACAAAGGAGAAGTGCGTGTTCCGCACAGACCGCTTAGCCATCCTCGGCTACGTAGTCCAAAACGGACTACTGGGGCCCGACCCCGACCGCGTGTGCCCCCTCATGGAGCTCCCCCTCCCCCAGTGCCCCAAGGCCCTCAAACGCTGCCTTGGGTTCTTTTCTTATTACGCCCAGTGGGTCCCACTAAAACAGAGCGAACGTCTGCTATCCCACTGGCCTCATTTTGCATGTGACTCAGAACACGTGTACAATTGTCGGATGACTTGGTTTAGTCATATTTACCACACTAATTATTGGCTTTGTTATGTTTGACTCAACCTGCGGAAATACAGCAACACAGAAAATGTGGCCTTGTGGTAATTACCATGAATAAAACACGAAAGTCTGTAGAAACAGACAGCTAGCTATATGTGGCAAATCTGTGACAGCATCACCACGCACTGAATTGATGAATTTCAATTTGTCTGGATACTTCTGCCGCATGCTTGACCTTTAGGTTTTGTGACAACATAAGAATTATTTTAGAACAAGAGTAAACATCGTCAAATAAGTAACTGGCTTGCACCACAAGTTTGATCTAGAATCCTTTAGCAATAAAGTAAACATAATTCCATATTTGGAGCGGTATTAATTTTAGTCTCCAATGACCTTGTCTGGGAGGACAAACAGTTCACAAATGTGCAGGTATTATGTATTGGCTAAAATATCATATTGCAGACTTGTGCAAACCTCTAGCATCAACTCATACCCCTTTTCATTTGGCCCAGTTAGCGCTACCTCATTCGCAAGGGTTTTGACAGACTCGATAGCTAGCTCCTGGATCATGATACTCTCACCATAATTACCAAAATACCTGCAGAGCAGGCACAGATCTGCAGTCAATACTAGCCCCACTTGGCCCAGAGTTAGAACACAGGTGAAATTAGATTTTATATTAATACCTGCGTGTTTTGATTCAATTAAATTGACCACAGTCACCAGGTTTTGAAAACTTTTTATTAACAGTAATTACACAGGCAAAAAAATACAACTGGCTATCTACTATCTGATCCCCCACCCCCAACTCCTTTCTAACTGCATCCCACTCTCTACACACAAACACAGACAGAGGGAAAATAGTGATTGAGAGGCAAGGGAAATATAACAAAATAAAAGGATAAGAATCTTTGATTCAGATGGATGTCTTCCAGTTAGCTTCTTTCTGAAGGTTAGTCCTTGGGTTCTTTCTTTTCCTTCAGCTTTTAATGATCTTCACTACAGACTCATGAAGACGGCAGGGAAATGGCAGCAGAGAGAGGGAGAAAACACAGCTCCTCTTCCTTCAGGGGTCTAGAGTCTTCAGATCATTTTCTCTGGCAAGGTTGTCTATTTTTTCTGTAGGTTCAGGATCCTTTCACTTTTACGGGAAAGGTGTGCTAGGCACTCACTGATTTTAGAATAATCCCACAGTTCTTTCAGCAAGAGAGGGAGAGAGCATGCTTCTTCTCCTTCCAAGGTCTACACTTCTGCCACTCTCTCAGAAAGCATCACTCAGGAAATAATCACTGACTGTTGTCAAGCAGAACACTGGTCCTGGCCAACCCATAGGTTGCCAGCCAACTAACTGAATCAACTTCCTTCAAATCCGATTTGTAAGATTCACTTGGCGCCACGAGTTTGTTTTTCCTGTCCAAAATACAAAACCTAGGAACACACTGTCCTGGCAAGCACTCTTCTGCTTCAAGGCACATTCTATTATAGGTCCATGGACCAAATATAATGAAAGAAAAGAAATGGGAACAAAGGAAATAAACAGGAAGGACTCTTACACAAGCACTCATAAAAGTTAAACCTTTCTGGTATATAGCAAGCTATATAAATCCCTAATTTAGAAGATTGTCAACCCTAATGTTTGTAAAGGCAGAGGACGCTCGTACTAGCAATATTGAAGATAAACTACATGGAAGAGATTAAGTGAAGTGAATCGGGAAAGCTGAATGTCATGACCTACACAAGGCGTCGAGGTAGGAACAATCAGACTTCCCATAAACCTGCTGAATACAAGCTCCCCTGTTAAAGGGGTGGGGAACCCTAAACCATGGGTCCTTTATCTTCTGTATAAAGTTGGCCAGTTTTGGTACTGACAGGAGATGTCCGGCTGGGATGTACGGTATATGGTAAATAATAGTTTATTGTAATAGAGCCGAGTTTCACTCAAACTACTCGGTGTGAATTGCTTCGTGGTCCACAACACAGAGACAACTTATTCCAAGGATGTTGTCATAGAGACCTGAAAACCCACCAATGAATTTGAGCTTTCAAAGTTACTTAAAACAAAAATAACGAATTCTCATTTTCTAAAAGTTATATTGAATTCACTCCCGTTACTACGTGGGAAATGTTATGCTGGGATGGCGATACTGCAAATTGTGTTTATGGTCATGTACATTCC
Organism: Scyliorhinus canicula; assembly: GCF_902713615.1. Taxonomy (NCBI): domain Eukaryota; kingdom Metazoa; phylum Chordata; class Chondrichthyes; order Carcharhiniformes; family Scyliorhinidae; genus Scyliorhinus; species Scyliorhinus canicula. Next base: position 114,414,643 of record NC_052156.1, on the reverse strand, counting down.
TCTCCGCTCCAGTGTTATTGTGAGGCCTGCCTGTGGTAATGCTGGAGTGTTGATCTTTCTTTCTTTAAAGTGTAGGCTGTGTTATTGAAATCCAAGTTTATGTACTGGGGCAGCAAATGAAAAGTCACTAAAAATATAATGGTTTTCAGTATTTGTCCCGTCGCCAACATCTTTTAGACCACATCACGGATTTAACCCTGACCATTTTGGGAATACACAAAAACGTAGACCAAATTTGTGGGCAGAAAAGGAAAAGTTAAAGATGTTTTATAACCAACTGCATGCTGCAGTAACCTTGAAATTAATTAATATTTATGAAGTGTTTGGATTTTTAAAAATATGATGAACAATTTCACCTCATGCTGAACATTGTATATTTTGCCCATAGGTGAGCTTTTACAAAGCTTCAACTGAGTTTTAATTTTCTTGGAATTAGTTTTACTAAGGAGAATGACTTTGAATTGTGACGCATTTGCATGCAATAACTTAACTACAACAAGGTTTAATCTGGAGCAAGTAACCCCCAGAACATGACTCATACATTCTGTAAAGAACTGACATTTAACTTCATTATATTTCACTCTTTAGAGAGGGAAAAAAATTCTGAAACGCAAATGAGTTCCACGCTCTCAGCGTGCTGAGGGACAGCTCAGTTAGGCTGCCTTGCACTTTTTCTAATTTGTATGAACATTTTGTGAAATATAGACCATAGAAGTTGTATTGGTTGATCTTCCTCCTTTGGCATTGCTTACAAATGGCTATGGGTGGAATTCTCCCATTTTCAGAGGAAGTGCGGTGGTGAGCAGCTTCAGTGGAATCTTTCCCGCTGACCAGAATGGCAGAATCCCACAGCAAACTCTGTGCTTGGGGACCCATTAATTATGAGTAGAAGGCTCCCCTCAGAATCACCTGGCGGGCCAGCGGCTGATCTGTCACCCGCCATCAGCTGATGTGTCCAAAGGTCTTGCCGCCATATTTAAATGCCAGTCCAGCACATTCACATCAGTCTCTCCAGGCCACCTGTCTTCAGGAGACCCTCCAACTGAAGCAAAAAGCGAGTTGCCTCATAAAGAAGGCAGCACCGGCTTTCACTGCCAAGGTCCTTGAGGCCCTCATTGAGGAGGAAACCGGGCCCACAGGCACGTGTTCTATATCAGGAACGGATCGAGGAAACACAGCAACCTCATTTCTCCAGCCTGGGCAGAGGTAACCCAGGAGGTCATGCACGACTGGCACCCGCCATTGAGTGCAGGAAGCGGATGAATGATCTCATCCACTCAGCCAAAGTAAGTCCTCTCTCAGCTCCCTCCAAACTATCAACATGGCATCACATATTCTAATGGCGACTCTGTTCACAGGTCTCACACATCCATTAGTCGGGGACACAGATCAACACTTATACTCTCAACAAAACTTTCACAACACCACCATCCCATCTGTCTGGTTGTTCACACTCAATTCTCTCTCCTTTCTGGGTAAGGTGCACCATACACAGGGGACATGTATTTCATTTCGCCTCCATTCTCCCGAACATATGTTTTTATTTTATCCCCATACAGGCCTAACTTGCATACAACAAACGAGAGCAAATCCCGATCAGGAGAGAGACAGCAGAGATCAACGCCTACATTTGAACATTCTGAATTCCCCCTCTGAGTACCCAAACAGGCGCCAGAGTGTGGTGACGAGGGGATTTTCACAATAACTTCATTGCAGTGTTAATGTAAACCTACTTGTGACAATAATAAAGACTATTATTATAGGGAAGGAAATCTGCCATCCTTATCTGGTCTGGCCTATATGTGACTCCAGACCCACAGCAATGGCAATTAGGGATAAAAATGCTGGCACAGCCTGCGACGCCCATGTCCCATGAAATAATTTTTTAAAACTTGCCAGCCCCCCACCACCACTCCCCCCACAATGGCAGCTTCACATAACCTCCGTTGTATTATGATTTCCCTATCTGCAGGCTGCAGATGTGCCTGTGACCATCACTGTATCCTCTGCAGCCCAATGAGCCGCCATGCCCAGGGGACTTCGACTGTAGGTTAACCCTGAACAGCAAACTACGTATCTTTACTGTGGAGCACAAAGCCCTGCCCCTCCCTGCGGCTGGGACACACCATGCTTCCAGTGACTGCTCCTGCTGCATCCCCGCTGCCTCCTGTCTCCTATCTCTGACTTCACACTATGGAGGTCTACATAACCTCTCGATTGCCTGTCATCTGTGACTCCTTTCCATTTCACAGCAGGAATGTCCGCACTCTGTGACTCCTGAACTTAAACAGGAGCCTTGACATAGTTCCCATTTCCAAATCAGACTATGGACAACAGTGATCTTCACAAAACACTGCAGTGTTTTGACCTGTTCAGTGTTTGTGCGATCCATCCTGAATGTGCCACACTAACAGGCACCCACCCATATTCTGGAGTCTACGGGAATACCCTTCCAGTAATACATGTTCTATCCCCGAGACCCCCTGATCTGCCTGCATTTTATGCAGCCTTGTCAGGGTCCAGCTTCCCTGCCCTCATGGGATCTGTTAGCCAGCTGTTTTAATGATCTTTCTTGAGATGCAAATGAATGCAAATAGCGTTCACGCCACCAGCCAGCAAGAAATCTTTAAACCGCCAATGGGAGAATTGCAACTTGTTTTTCGTCGACGGATGCCCGACCTTTTGGCTCCCACTAGATTCTCTACTCCCGCCCATCACCAAACCCGCTTCAGGTGGCACTCACTCAATCTCTCGCTTCTCTCCGAAGATTTTTCTTTCTTTTTGCTTTTTTCTTTACCGTTCACTCTTTTTCTCCTGTCTTGTATGAGTGTGATGTGCCATATCTTGCGGCATCTATATGACTGGGGAAATATAGAGGTATGTTCCAAGATACAACGTACAGCAGGTTATCCGGCTCAACCAATCGGCGCTGTTGTTCATCTACCACACAAGCAACTAGCTTTATCCACATTCAAGAACCTGTTCCTATAATCCTTTTTAACCCTTGTTTCGTCCTTCATTCTTTTCCTATCTTTCTGTAAGTCTCTTTTTCCTTTTGTCTTGTCTCCTTTATGTTTCTCAATGACATTAAAGAAATTTGTATATTTTCCTTTAGCGACATCTCGATGTTGGTTTAGCTGGTTTAGCTCACTGAGTTAAATCGCTGGCTTTTAAAGCAGACCAAGCAGGCCAGCAGCACGGTTCGATTCCCGTACCAGCCTCCCCGGACAGGCGCCAGAATGTGGCGACTAGGGGCTTTTCACAGTAACTTCATTGAAGCCTACTCGTGACAATAAGCGATTTTCATTTTTTCATTTCATTTCAATGTTTTAAAGACAAGGATGGCAGGCGATCGGAGGGCAATACTGGAATCTGGTTTGGTAGGAGTAGTTGAACTAATGCAACATTGAATAAGTGAGAGAAACCAGCAAAATTGGAACAGAAACGGTGGATAAATTAAACACTCTCCTAAGCTCCAAAGGTGTTCACTGTAATTAATTATAATCTGTATTGTCATAAGTAGGCTTACATTACCACTGCAATGTGAAAATCACTTAGTCGTCACATTCCGGCACATGTTCAGGTACACCGAGGGAGAATTCAGAATGTCCAGTGTGATGAACGTAAAAATTGTCAGATATTACATTTCATATGTGACAGCAATGTTATTAAAAACCCTGGTTTAAAATACATACAGGCAGTGTATCTACCAAAGCTATAATTAAAGAGTCCTAAAAGGTGATTTGATCATTCATTTCCAACCACGTACTTGGTTACAGATAAAGGGTCAATGGAATAGTGTTGTGATTGATGGAGATTCCCCGGAGTGTAATTTTTGAGGGATTGTGTTTAGTCCTAGCTAAGCAAGTAATGGAATTTAGTGAAATACAATCATGTGGGACCACAATTATATTAATAACTTGGATGAGGGGAGTGAATGCACTATTGCCAAGTTTGTGGATGGCACAAAAAATAGGTGGGAAGGCAAGTGGTGAGGATAACACAAAGAGTGGGCAAAAAACACGGCAGATGGAAGATCATGTAGGAAATTATGAAGTTATACTCTTTGGTAGGAAGAATAAAAGTGCTGAATCTTATTTAAGTGGATAAAGACTGCAGAAAACTGCAGCACAGAGGGATTTGGAGTCCGTGTGCATAAATCATAAAAAGCTAGCATGCACGGTCAGCAGGTAATTGGGAAGGCAAATGGAATGTTGGCCTTCATTTAAAAGGGAATGGGGTATAAAAATAGGGAGGTCCTATTAAAACTATGCAAGGCACTAGTTAGACTACACCTGGAATACTGTGAACAGTTTTCTGTATACTGGCATTGATATACTGATATATATGCAAAGATATAATAGCATTGGAAGGAGGCTGGAGAAGGTTTACTAGGTTGATCCCACAAATGGAATGATTTTATTATGAGAAGAGGTTGAGTAAGATTGACCAGTATATATAATCACAGAATCCCTGGAGAGCAGAGGGAGACCATTTGGTCATCGAGTCTGCACCAACCCTATGAAAGAGCACTCTACCCATGTCTATTCCCCCCCATCCACCCCGACCTATCCCCGTAACCTAACCTGCACATCCCTGGACAGTAAGGGGCAACTTATCATGGTCAATCCTCCTAACCCGCACATCTTTGGACTGTTGGAGGAAACCGGAGCACCCGGAGGAAATCAACGCAGGCACGGGGAGAACATACAAACTCCATTCAGACAGTGATCCAAGGCCGGAATTGAACCCGGGCCCCTGACGCAGTGAGGCAGCAGGGCTACACACTGAAGTTTAGAAAAATGAGAGGTGACCTCATTGAAACATATAGGATTCTCAGGGTGCTTGACAGGGTATATGCTGAATAAATGTTTTCCCCTTGTGGGAGAGTCTTGGACCAGAGGACATAATCAAAGAGTAAGGGGGTCACCCATTTAAGACAGAAATGAGAAGGAATTTCTTCTCCCAGAGAGTACTAAATCTGTGGAATTCTTTACCACAGAGAGCTGGAGAGGTTGGGTCGGTAAGTATGTTCAAGGCTGAGAGAGACACATTTTTAATCGGTAAGGAAACCAAGGGTTATGGGAATAAGGCAGGAAAGTGGAGTTGAGAATTATATCAAATCAGCTGTGATCTCATTGAATGGAGCAAAATTGATGGGCCGAGTGGCCTACTTCTGTTCCTATATTCTTATGGTCCGATGCCACCACACACCATGTGACACTAAACCAGCAGGAAAATAAACCCAGATCATAACATCCCTCCCTCTACTTCATTAGCGCAACAACAACAATTAACATTTAGGCAACAGATTCATTTTGCATTATTTCTATACATACATACAATTCAATAAGACAGTCTCTGTGGTGGATGACTATTCTTATTTTGTAGAATTCAGCGGTCTTGAACTTGGCTACCTCGAAAATGTCCACATTCCTTTCTGTAGATGGTACTACTTAAAGAGTTATTTCAGTATCTGTCAATGTAGGTATTGAAAAATCCTCAAGCAGAATCTGAACTAGCCACTCTCTCTAGCCTCTGCTCCAAAGTATTAGTCTCTAGATTTTCCATGTGCAGAACCTCTTGAAAGGTTTCTGCAAACTCACTTTGTGCAGCAAGTAACTAATCAGCATGACGTTGCCAAACTTTTTCATCATCCGCCTGTATGATGTATGAAAGCAAATTACTGCGGATGCTGGAATCTGAAACGAAAGAAAAATGCTGGAAAATCTCAGCAAAGACTGGAGATAGATGGGTAACTGTAAGAGGGATTGGGAAGAAGCAGTCAGTGCAGGGACCCCCTGCGGTCGTTCCCCTGAGTAACAAGTATACCGTTTTGGATACTTGTGGGGGGGACGACTTACCAGGGGTAAGCCATGGGGTACGGGCCTCTGGCACGGAGTCTGTCCCTGTTGCTCAGAAGGGAAGGGGGGAAAGGAGTAGAACATTAGTAATTGGGGACTCAATAGTCAGGGGCACAGATAGGAGATTTTGTGGGAGCGAGAGAGACTCACGTTTGGTATGTTGCCTCCCAGGTGCAAGGGTACGTGATGTCTCGGATCGTGTTTTCCGGGTCCTTAAGGGGGAGGGGGAGCAGCCCCAAGTCGTAGTCCACATTGGCACTAACGACATAGGTAGGAAAGGGGACAAGGATGTCAGGCAGGCCTTTAGGGAGCTAGGATGGAAGCTCAGAGCGAGAACAAACAGAGTTGTTATCTCTGGGTTGTTGCCCGTGCCACGTGATAGTGAGATGAGGAATAGGGAGAGAGAGCAATTAAACACGTGGCTACAGGGATGGTGCAGGCGGGAGGGATTCAGATTTCTGGATAACTGGGGCTCTTTCTGGGGAAGGTGGGACCTCTATAGACAGGATGGTCTACATCTGAACCTGAGGGGCACCAATATCCTGGGGGGGAGATTTGTTAGTACTCTTTGGGGGGGTTTAAACTAATTCAGCAGGGGCATGGGAACCTGGATTGTAGTTTTGGGGTGCGAGAGATTGAGAGTAGAGAGGTTAGGAGCACAGTTTTGACTTCGCAGGAGGGCGGCAGTGTTCAGGTCTGTGGTTTGAAGTGTGTCTATTTCAATGCCAGGAGTATACGAAATAAGGTAGGGGAACTGGCAGCATGGGTTGGTACCTGGGACTTCGATGTTGTGGCCATTTCAGAGACATGGATAGAGCAGGGACAGGAATGGTTGTTGCAGGTTCCGGGGTTTAGGTGCTTTAGTAAGGTCAGAGAAGGGGGCAAAAGAGGGGGAGGTGTGGCGCTGCTAGTCAAGGACAGTATTACGGTGGTAGAAAGGATGCAAGATGGGGACTCTTCTTCCGAGGTAGTATGGGCTGAGGTTAGAAACAGGAAAGGAGAGGTCACCCTGTTGGGAGTTTTCTATAGGCCACCTAATAGTTCTAGAGATAGAACATAGAACATAGAACAGTACAGCACAGAACAGGCCCTTCGGCCCTCGATGTTGTGCCGAGCCATGATCACCCTACTCAAACCCACGTATCCACCCTATACCTGTAACCCAACAACCCCCCCCTTAACCTTACTTTAATTAGGACACTACGGGCAATTTAGCATGGCCAATCCACCTAACCCGCACATCTTTGGACTGTGGGAGGAAACCGGAGCACCCGGAGGAAACCCACGCACACAGGGGGAGGACGTGCAGACTCCACACAGACAGTGACCCAGCCGGGAATCGAACCTGGGACCCTGGAGCTGTGAAGCATTTATGCTAACCACCATGCTACCCTGCTGCCCTCGATGTAGAGGAAAGGATGGCGAAGATGATTCTGGAAAAGAGCGAAAGTAACAGGGTAGTTGTTATGGGAGACTTTAACTTTCCTAATATTGACTGGAAAAGATATAGTTCGAGTACATTGGATGGGTCGTTCTTTGTACAATGTGTGCAGGAGGGTTTTCTGACACAATATGTTGACAGGCCAACAAGAGGTGAGGCCACTTTGGATTTGGTTTTGGGTAATGAACCAGGCCAGGTGTTAGATCTGGAGGTAGGTGAACACTTTGGAGACAGTGACCACAATTCGGTGACCTTTACGTTAGTGATGGAAAGGGATAAGTATACCCCGCAGAGCAAGAGTTATAGCTGGGGGAAGGGCAATTATGATGCCATTAGACATGACTTAGGATGTGTTGGTTGGAGAAGTAGGCTGCAAGGGTTGGGCACACTGGATATGTGGAGCTTGTTCAAGGAACAGCTATTGCATGTTCTTGATAAGTACGTACCAGTCAGGCAGGGAGGAAGGGGTCGAGCGAGGGAACCGTGGTTTACCAAAGAAGTGGAATCTCTTGTTAAGAGGAAGAAGGAGGCCTATGTGAAGATGAGGCGTGAAGTTTCAGTTGGGGCGCTTGATAGTTACAAGGAAGCGAGGAAGGATCTAAAGAGAAAGCTGAGACGAGCAAGGAGGGGACATGAGAAGTCTTTGGCAGGTAGGATCAAGGAAAACCCAAAAGCTTTCTATAGGTATGTCAGGAATAAAAGAATGACTAAGGTAAGAGTAGGGCCAGTCAAGGACAGTGGTGGGAAGTTGTGTGTGGAGGCTGAGGAGATAAGCGAGATACTAAATGAATACTTTTCGTCAGTATTCACTCAAGAAAAAGATAATATTGTGGAGGAGAATGCTGAGACCCAGGCTATTAGAATAGATGGCATTGAGGTGCGTAGGGAAGAAGTGTTGGCAATTCTGGACAAGGTGAAAATAGATAAGTCCCCGGGGCCGGATGGGATTTATCCTAGGATTCTCTGGGAAGCCAGGGAAGAGATTGCTGAGCCTTTGGCTTTGATTTTTAGGTCATCATTGGCTACAGGAATAGTGCCAGAGGACTGGAGGATAGCAAATGTGGTCCCTTTGTTCAAGAAGAGGAGTAGAGATAACCCCGGTAACTATAGGCCGGTGAGCCTAACGTCTGTGGTGGGTAAAGTCTTGGAGAGGATTATAAAAGATACGATTTATAATCATCTAGATAGGAATAATATGATTAGGGATAGTCAGCATGGTTTTGTGAAGGGTAGGTCATGCCTCACAAACCTTATCGAGTTCTTTGAGAAGGTGACTGAACAGGTAGACGAGGGTAGAGCAGTTGATGTGGTGTATATGGACTTCAGTAAAGCGTTTGATAAGGTTCCCCACGGTCGGCTATTGCAGAAAATACGGAGGCTGGGGATTGAGGGTGATTTAGAGATGTGGATCAGAAATTGGCTAGTTGAAAGAAGACAGAGAGTGGTAGTTGATGGGAAATGTTCAGAATGGAGTTCAGTTACGAGTGGCGTACCACAAGGATCTGTTCTGGGGCCGTTGCTGTTTGTCATTTTTATAAATGACCTAGAGGAGGGCGCAGAAGGATGGGTGAGTAAATTTGCAGACGACACTAAAGTCGGTGGAGTTGTAGACAGTGCGGAAGGATGTTGCAGGTTACAGAGGGACATAGATAAGCTGCAGAGCTGGGCTGAGAGGTGGCAAATGGAGTTTAATGTGGAGAAGTGTGAGGTGATTCACTTTGGAAAGAATAACAGGAATGCGGAATATTTGGCTAATGGTAAAATTCTTGGTAGTGTGGATGAGCAGAGGGATCTCGGTGTCCATGTACATAGATCCCTGAAAGTTGCCACCCAGGTTGATAGGGTTGTGAAGAAGGCCTATGGTGTGTTGGCCTTTATTGGTAGAGGGATTGAGTTCCGGAGCCATGAGGTCATGATGCAGCTGTACCAAACTCTGGTACGGCCGCATTTGGAGTATTGCGTACAGTTCTGGTCGCCTCATTATAGGAAGGACGTGGAAGCTTTGGAACGGGTGCAGAGGAGATTTACCAGGATGTTGCCTGGTATGGAGGGAAAATCTTATGAGGAAAGGCTGATGGACTTGAGGTTGTTTTCGTTAGAGAGAAGAAGGTTAAGAGGTGACTTAATAGAGGCATACAAAATGATCAGAGGGTTAGATAGGGTGGACAGCGAGAGCCTTCTCCCGCGGATGGAGGTGGCTAGCACGAGGGGACATAGCCTTAAATTGAGGGGTAATAGATATAGGACAGAGGTCAGAGGTGGGTTTTTTACGCAAAGAGTGGTGAGGCCGTGGAATGCCCTACCTGCAACAGTAGTGAACTCGCCAACATTGAGGGCATTTAAAAATTTATTGGATAAGCATATGGATGATAAGGGCATAGTGTAGGTTAGATGGCCTTTAGTTTTTTTTTTTTTTTTTTCCATGTCGGTGCAACATCGAGGGCCGAAGGGCCTGTACTGCGCTGTATCGTTCTATGTTCTATGTCTGGCAGCATCTGTCGGGAGAGAAAAGAGCTCACGTTTCGAGTCCAATGACTCTTTGATTCAAAGATTTGACAAAGAGCCATCGGACTCGAAACGTTAGCTCTTTTCTCTCCCTACAGATGCTGCCAGACCTGCTGAGATTTTACAGCATTTTCTCTTTTGTGTACAATGTATGATATTGGACCTGCCTTTGCTAGGATCATAGCTGGTACCTATTTCTTGTTGGTGATGTAGTTCCCAGCTAACACTCTCTCCCTGGCTGAATACATGCTTTTTAGAGTTTTGCTTTCTTCTAGAAATTTGTGCTTGTTGTTGTCGTTTGACAATCTCTGTGGTGTCAGGTGGAGTTGTCAAATCAAACTGTTCACAATTTTCTCTTGAACAACAGCATTGCCGGTGAACTCTGTGTTGTAGCATTTATGGTATTCCTGTAAGACATGAGTAATTTCTTTACTCTTCTTGCCAATGTCCCCTGGTCCTTCAATGCTTTGATAGAATGCTTAATGATTGCACAAAACATTTGGCCAATCTGATCATTGCAGGATTATATGGAGCTGCCTTGATGTGGTGCATACAGCTCCACTTAAAGTAGTCCTCATACTCCTTCAAAGTAAATTGACTACCATTATCACTGACAATCTGCTCCGGTGTTCCAAACCTTGCGAATATTTTTAGTCTAGTTTCTCAATGATTTGCTCAGTTATTGTTGACTTAATTATCATGACTCCTGGCCATCTTAAGTGAGCGTTCACAATCATTAAGAACACATGTCCCTCCAATGGGCCAGCATAAGCGATGCATATTCTCTGCCATGGCTGTGCCAGCCATTACCATGGATGTAATGGTGGAGTATTCCTTAGTTTTGCATAAGATTGGCATTGCTCTACATCCTCTTCAATATGAACATCTAATCCTGGCTACCAAAAATAACTGTGTGCTAATTCCTTCATACTTACCCCACCGGCATGTCCCTCATGCAGTTGGTAAAGGACTTTATTGCGCAAGCACGGAGGAAGAATCACGTGGATTCCCCACAAAAGCACGTCATTTTGCACTGTCAACTCAAGTCTTCATGTGAGGTAGGTCTTATGGTCTGCGTTCTTCCTGCAAATGACTGGCAGCGTTCCATTTGGACCAAAATCATCACTTTCCCATCACTGGAGCAGTTCTTGTGTATCTTTGAACTTGAGATGAAGTCACAGATGCAATATCCATAAGCGATAAATACAAAATACTAAGAAAATGTTCTTCAGGGTCATGCTTGACTTGTAATGTCAAACATGACAAACTACCAGCATTTGCATGCTGCTTGGACTTGCAATATTGGATATCATACATGTTTGCCAAGAATATCAATGACCATCATTGCAATCTACTAGCTGTCAAAGAAGGTTGACCTTTATACAGCCCAAAGGTTGTCGTCAAAGGTCAAAGGTTGTAGTCAAAGGTTGAAGATCTGTCAAAAGAGTAAAATGATCCCCATAAAGCTAACGGAGGAACCTTCTTACACTTAAAATAATGCTAAAAGTATCTTTTTCTAGCTGAGCATAATTTATTTCTGCGCTTGTATGAGTGCCTGAAGCAAATTCTATCACATCGTTCTTCTCCTGAAGGCATAATATGTGAGACAACTGCATCAACTCCAAAGGGTGAGGCATCGCAAGCAAGTTGCAACTTCATCTTGGAATTATAATGAACCATAAGCTCTGACTTTTGTAACACCTCTTTCACTTCATTGTATGCACTTTCACATTCTTCTGACCAGTTCCGTCTGTGTTTGACAAACAGCTAAGTGTGCAAAGGCTTCAGTTGTGTTGCTAAATTTGGCACAAATTTACTATAATAATTGATTAATTCTAAAAACAAACCTTAATTGTGTTACATTTTGAGGACATGGTGCTTCTAAGATTCCTGACATTTTCTTCGACTCCTTGCCTGAGCCATCTTTGTCACTGATATGACCTACGTAATTTATGGAGGACTTGGAAAAGTTGTGTTTTCCTTTTCAACTCATGGTTGTGGTTCTGTAAATGCTCCAGGATAGCTTCCAAATTTTCCAAGTGTTCCTGTTCATTTGAAGTGATGTGTACGTCACGTGCCGCTAAACCAGCAGGAATATATTCTCTGACGTATAACACAGAAAAATCCATGATAAGGGGTTAGGCTATAAAAAGACAAGTTATTTTTCTCGAGCTGAGGAGTTACATGGTGGGCTGTAGCATCAGTTGGATTCAGATTTCATTGACATAGCTAAGAAGAGGGCGACAATGTTCAATAATATAGAGCAGTACCACCGAGACTAGACAAGAATTGCGAGTTTGGATCGACACTTGAGGACATGCTGCGAGACAAACTGGTGTGCGAATTGAGAAATGAAATAACCCAGAGAGGATTACCGACAGAAAGCTCTCCAACACTCAAATTTGCTGTTAAAATAGCAGTGTCTATGGAGTTGGCAGCAAAGTAACCTGTCCAAGTCCGAGCCGGCACCAGAAAGATGAATTCAGAGAAAAGAAGATTTCTCAACAGGCAAGCATGCCATAGGTGTGCTCAGGTGGGACATTCTCCACAGGAATGTTGGTATCCAGAAAACAAATGTTATAATTCTGGCAAGAAATGTCACATAACAGATGTGTGCTGGTCCAGACAAAATCCTCAAACCTCAAAGATGGCTGAATGCACCCAAATCCACAAAAAAAGAGTACTGAATGACCAAAGACAATGAAATTCCCAGGAAGACACGGTGGGGGCGATTTTCCATAATGGAGATGAAGTGTTCGCGCCGTCGTGAATGCGACAGCGTGAAGCGGGCATGGGATGACCGATTCTGTCCCCCACAGGGGGCCAGCATGCACTGGAGTGGTTCACGCCGCTCCAGTCTCCCTTCTCGCACCAAATGGGCACCGCGCAAACCTGCGCATGTGCAGGGGAATTCATCGACGCGCCGGCCCCTACGTAACATGGCATTGGAGTTCAGGGGCCGGCCGCGCTGCAAAGTAGGCCCGGGGGGTGGGGGTGGGGGGGGGGGGGGGAGGAAGAGGCCGGCCCACTGATCTGTGGGCACCGATCGCGGGCCAGAACCCATCAGAGGCCCCCCCCACCCCCCACCCCCTGGGTGAAGGAGCACTTTTCCACGCCCCCGACCCTTTGCGCAGAGTTCCCGCCGGCAGCGACCAGGGGTGAACGGCACCGACAGGACTCTGCTTTTTCCGCGAGGCTGCTCGGCCTATCCAGGCCGGAGAATCGATAGCCCCACCGATTCCAGCAGCCCGCGGCTGGCGCCGTGTCAAACGCACCGGCACAAAATGGTGCCGGAGAGCACCTCGGTGAATCGCGCGCCGTCACCAGGGCGTTGTGGCGCATTTGCGGCGATTCTCCGGCCCGGCGCGGGGCTCGGGGAATTGCGTCCCAAGTCTATGGAGGACTAAAACTCGATAGGGCGATAAAATGAGATTTGCAATTTATCAAAAACTAAATATTAACAAAATTAAAATGGAAGTAGATACAAGAGCCACTGTATTTCTCATCTCTGAAAATCTATATCAGCAAAAGGGCAGCATGGTAGCATAGTGGTTAGCACTGTGGCTTCACAGCGCCAGAGTCCCAGGTTCGATTCCCTGCTGGGTCATGGTCTGTGCGGAGTCTACACGCTCTCCCAGTGTCTGCGTGGATTTCCTCTGGGTGCTCCGGCTTCCTCCCATAGTCTAAAGACGTGCAGGTTAGGTGGATTGGCCATGATAAATTGCCCTTAGTGTCCACAAAGGTTAGGAGGGGTTATTGGGTTAGGGAGATAAGGCAGAAGTGAGGGCTTAAGTGGGTCAGTGCAGACTCAATGGGCCAAATGGCCTCCTTCTGCACTGCATGTTCTATGTTTAAAAAAACTCAAGAAGGTACCATTAAAACCATTTGATATAATCTTGAGAATTTACATGGAAGAGCTGGTTCCAGTGAAGGATTATATTTTGGTGCAATTCAAAGTAAAGGATCAATCTGCAAAATTGCCATTGTGTTTGGTAAAAGGAAATATTCTTGCACATTTCAGAAGAGCATGGTGAACAAAAGTAAACTAAACTGGCAAACTATGAACCAACTGGTCGATGGAAAGAACACATTACAGAAAGTCTTAGAAATGTGCAAGAAGATATTTGGAAACACTATATTTGGGAAAATGACTCGAATCGAGGCACAACTTCAGATAAAACCTGATAGCACCCCTAAACGCTTAAAGGCAAGAATTATGCCATATGCCATCAAACCGAAAGTCAAAGTGGAACTTGGAAAATAGATCAAAGATGGAATGATCAAGTCTGTGACAATGACTGATTTGTCCCAGTTATCTAACCCTCACTATTAATAGAGAACCTATTTGCTGATTGCTGGGCAGCATGGTAGCATAGTAGTTAACACAATTGCATCACAGCTCCAGGGTCCAAGGTTCGATTCCCAGCTTGGGTCTGTCTATGTGGAGTCTGCACGTTCTCCCCGTGTGTGTGTGGGTTTCCTCAGGGTGCACCGGTTTCTTCTCAGTCCAAAGATGTGCAGGTTAGGTGGATTGGCCATTCGAAATTGCCTTTAGTGTCCAAAAAGGTTAGGTGGGGCTACGGGGATAAAGGGGATAGGGTGGAGGCTGAAGTAGGGTGCTCTTTCCACGGGCTGGTGCAGACTCGATGGGCTGAATGGCCTCCTACTGCACTGTAAATTCTATGATTCTATGATTGTCGGTGAAAATAAGTTCAGTTAGATAAATTTTTGTCCCAGGTATACTGCCAGATGAAAGTAGCAGCTGAGAGTTGGGGACCAAGGGCAATGTGTCCAAGTTTGCAGATGACACTAAGATGAGTGGTAAAGCAAAAAGTGCAGAGGATACAGGAAGTCTGCAGAGGGATTTGGATAGGTTAAGTGAATGGGCTAGGGTCTGGCAGATGGAATACAATGTTGACAAATGTGAGGTTATCCATTTTGGTAGGAATAACAGCAAACGGGATTATTATTTAAACGATAAAATATTAAAGCATGCCGCTGTTCAGAGAGACTTGGGTGTGCTAGTGCATGAGTCACAGAAGGTTGGTTTACAGGTGCAACAGGTGATTAAGAAGGCAAATGGAATTTTGTCCTTCATTGCTAGAGGGATGGAGTTTAAGACTAGGGAGGTTATGTTGCAATTGTATAAGGTGTTAGTGAAGCCACACCTGGAGTATTGTGTTCAGTTTTGGTCTCCTTACTTCAGAAAGGACGTACTGGCACTGGAGGGTGTGCAGAGGAGATTCACTAGGTTAATCCCAGAGCTGAAAGGGTTGGATTATGAGGAGAGGTTGAGTAGACTGGGACTGTACTCGTTGGAATTTAGAAGGATGAGGGGGGATCTTATAGAAACATTTAAAATTATGAAGGGAATAGATAGGATAGATGCGGGCAGGTTGTTTCCACTGGCGGGTGAAAGCAGAACTAGGGGACATAGCCTCAAAATAAGGGGAAGTAGATTTAGGACTGAGTTTAGGAGGAACTTCTTCACCCAAAGGGTTGTGAATCTATGGAATTCCTTGCCCAGTGAAGCAGTTGAGGCTCCTTCATTACATGTTTTTAAGGTAAAGATAGATAGTTTTTTGAAGAATAAAGGGATTAAGAGTTATGGTGTTCGGGCCGGAAAGTGGAGCTGAGTCCACAAAAGATCAGCCATGATCTCATTGAAAGGCGGAGAAGGCTCGAGGGGCCAGATGGCCTACTCCTGCTCCTAGTTCTTATGTTCGAACATAGAACAGTACAGCACAGAACAGGCCCTTCGGCCCTCGATGTTGTGCCGAGCAATGATCACCCTACTCAAACCCATGTATGCACCCTATATCCGTAACCCAACAACCCAACAACCCCCCCCCCCCCCCCCCCCCCCCAGATTATGAGATGCAATCTCTTCTAACTATGTAACATACTGAGGACTGTTCAGGCACAAGCCCTTACCATTCAGAATAACACCTGCACCGGCCCTATTACGACCACGGACCAAATCCTCAGTGGTCTCAGTGGTGTTCAATGTTATTTGGATGACATTTTAATTGCTGGCAGAACTGAACAGGAGCACCAAAGTATTTAGAAGACACATTGGAACATCTTGACAGACACAACTCTCAAGGCAACAGAGAGAAATGCAGCATACATAACAACAGATCTTTTTTCAGGCTCATCAATTACTATATTAAAACCACTTCATACGTTATGATGGAAAAATGAGCAATGGACTTGGACAAAAGATTCCAAAGAGGCATATACGCGACGGGATGTTCAGTAAATCCCACCCATTAGGTCAGATCCCGTATTAGGGAAGGTCATGAATATGACCTTGAAAGGTATACCACTGGATAAACAAAGAAGGAAGCAGGGATTCAAACCGTACTGAACAAGGGACCTTAATGTAATATTAGTTGTCGCACTACAGGAGTAAAAGAGGAGGGATGTTTTTATGAAGTCACAGAGAGTCCACACATGTATCAAGGAAATATAGGTTTATTTAAAAGGCTACAATGCACAACTCCCGGTAGTTCTCAGCTGGGTCTAACAGTCAGTGCCGAAATGGCCTACTTTTTATACAATATAGATTGAGTTTCCCCCATCCCCTTAATGAGGGAGCTGGTACTCTGAAAAGGACATGAGAAAGACAATCATTCCCACCCGTAAATCCCATGCGGCGGGTTATGACATATGTTATGTATTGTAACCAATGTCCTCTGTATAATGTGTCACATGAGTACATGGCGACATTGGGTGGCACATTGGTTCGCACTGCTGCCTCACAGCACCAGGGATCTAGGTTCAATTCCGGCCTTGGGTGAATGTGTGGAGTTTGCACTTTTTCCCCTGTCTTCATGGGTTTCCTCCGAGTGCTCCGGTTTCCTCCCCCAGTCCAAAGAAGTGCAGATTAGGCGGATTGGCCATGCTAAATTGCCCCTTAGTGTCCAAAGATGTGCAGGATAGGTTGGGTTATGGGGTTACGTGGATAGGATGGGGGAGTAGGCCACGGTAGTGTGCTCTTTCAGAGGGTCAGTGCAGACTCAATGGACCGAATGGTTTCCTTCTGCACTGTAGGAATTCTCTGGACATCATCATAGGCAATTGGGAAATTTTCCCAATTTCCATCTTAGACTGTGATCAAGCAACATCTCCGCAATAAACTCTTGACACCTGATCAAGTAACCTACAGTGTTACAACCTGGTTTTCCTTTGTCTCCACTGTGAAGTAAAATCAAAAATTACTTCAAACAAAACACCTTTCTTTTCTGTTTTTGCCAAGTATCTGAAGGCCTTTAAATAAATGTTCAATTTTTGGTACTTGGACAACTGTGTAAGCTATTGAACTGAGTAACCTCCACCCCTCCTATCACGATCCCTATTCCCTTGCGATATCACGCTATTAATAAAACAACAACAATTCGCAACCAAACAAAGAATCTAGCCAAAGCAAGCAGCTAGGAAGGAATAAAACCTACAGTCATGAAATTCAAAGGTCTATGGTGGTAACTTAACTTGTTCTTCAACTGTGAGGTAGATTGGCCATTCACCAGCTCAATTTTTATTTTCATTCCTTTTCAGAAGAAGATGAAACTATAGCCATAACTATAGCAATGATTACTCAAAAAATGAGTAATCATTTGTCATCTAGCTTTCCCTTAAATGCATCTCTGTTATTCACCTAAACTACCCCTCATGATAGTGAGTTCCACATTCTAATCAACTTTGGGTAACGAAGTGTCTCCTGAAGTTATTATTGGGTGTATTAACAAATGTCTTAAATTTATGGCCCATAGTTTTGGACGGCACAGAAGTGGAAATGTAGAGGCAATGTCCCTGGGCCTACCCTATCAAAACCTTTTCATAATCCAAAAGAACTCTAACAGGTGACTTTCTAACAGTTATTGCAGAGAAAGTGGACCTTGATTATTCAGATACGCAGAAAAATCCAGGAAATGTTAATCAGTTCTGCACTAGGCACTTCATCTTACTCAGAGTTGCCTATAAGGTAGTGTTAATTCTTGAAAAACATTTTCTGAGAAAAGTTCATTTTTGTGTTGTTTGCTGAACCTCAATTTTGTGTACCTGACCTGAAGTATCTGAAGTATTGGGATTGATTTTTATGATCTGTTTTTTATTTCCCGTTTTCCTCATGAGCATGGCGAGCCAAGTCAGAGAAAGACCTTCTCCTCTTCACTTTGGCACTCAGGAAGCAGTGAGTTTAATCAAACTGTGTTAGAAGCACAAAATTGACAACACTGAAACAGGACATTCAACCTTCTGCTTTGGGTCTTAGATGAGGTTGTCCATGATAAGCATTTAAGGGTATGGCTTCAAGCAAGCATTACGATCCCAGAATAGACCCGAACAGTTGCTAGGTTACCAGACAGAAACTCTAATATTTTATTTAAGGAAAGTATACTTCACTCCAGGAGTGATTCCATAATCACATGGTATATTAAAACAAACTTTATTATTTTTACAAATTCCTTAACGGGAAGTGCACCAGCATTTATTGCCCATCCCTAGTTGCCCTTCAGATGGGGGTGGCGTGTTGCTTTCTTGAACTGCTGCAGTCCTGGAGACGTAGCTACACCCATTGTGCTGTTAGTGAGGCAATTCATGGATTTTTCCCCAGCGATAGTGAAGGAATGGCATTTAGGGGCTGGTTTAGCACACTGGGCTAAATAGCTGGCTTTTAAAGCAGACGAAGGCAGACCAGCAGCATGGGTTCAATTCTCGTACCAGCCTCCCCGAACAGGTGCCGGAATGTGGCGACGAGGGACTTTTTACAGTAAATTCACTTGAAACCTACTTGTGACAATAAGCGATTTTTATTTTCATTTCATTTTTTCATATATTTCCAAGTCAGGGTGGTGAATGAATTGGAGGGGTACCTCCAGGTAGTGGGTTCCCAGGTATCGGCTGCTCTTGTCCTTCAAGACAGTAGTGGTTGTGGGTTTGGAAGCTGCTGTCTAAGGAACCTTGGTCAGTTACTGAAGTGCATCTTCTAGATGGTACACATGGCTGCCACTGTTCATCGGTGGTGGAGGGTTTGAATGTTTGTGGAAGGAGGAGCAATCGAGCCAGATACTTTGTCCTGGATGGTGTCAAGCTTCTTGAGTGTTGTTGGAGCTGCACATATTCGTGCCTTATGCCTTTTCGATGGTGGACAGGCTTTCAGGGGTCAGGAGGTGAGTTACTCACCGTAGGACCCCTAGCCTTTGACATGTGCTTGTAGCCACAGTACTAATATGGCTAGTCCAAGTCAGTTTCTGACCAATGATAATGCCCAGGATGTTGATTGCAGGGGATTCAATGATGGTATTGCCATTGATTGTCAAGGGACAATGGTTAGCTCCTCTCTTGTAGGAGATGGTCATTTCCCAGCACTTGTGTGGCACGAATGTAATTTGCAACTTACCAGCCCAAGCCTGGATATTGTCCAGGTCTTGCTGCAATTGGACATGGGACTGCCTCATGATTTGAGGAGTCACGAATGATGCTGTACATGGTGCAGTCTTCTGCAAATATCCCCACTTCTGACCTTATGATGGAAGGGAGGTCATTGATGAAGCAACTGAAGATGGTTGAGCCTAGGATACTAGGCTCTCTGAGGAACTCCTGAAGTGATGTCCTGGAGCTGAGATGATTGACCTGCAACCACCATAACCATCTTCCTTTGTGCCAGGAGAGTTTTCTCCTGGCACTTGTGTGGCATTAGTGTTACTTGCCAATTGTTAACCCAAACCTGGATTGTGTCCATGTCTTGCTGCATTTGGACATGAGCTGTTTCAGTATCTAAGAAGCAGTGAATGGTGCTGAACATTGTGCAGTCATCAGTGAACATCCTGACTTCTGATCTTATGAAGGAAGACAGGCCATTGATGAAGCATCTCAAGATGTTTGCGTCAAGGACAATATCTTGAGGAACTCCTGCAGTGATGTCCTAAAAATTTAATGATTGACTTCCAACCACCATAACCAGCTTCCTTTGTGCCAGGTATGACTCCAACTAACAGAGGGTTTTCCTCTTGATTTCCATTGGCTCCAGTTTTATGAGGACTTCTTTATGCCCAAACCGGTCAAATACTACCGTGTTCTCAAGGGCAGTCAATCTCACCTCATCTCTGGAATTCAGCTCTTTTGTCCATGTTTGAACCAAGGCAGTAATGAGGACAAGAGTTGAGTGACCATGGCGGAACCCAAACTGAGTGTTAGGGAGCAGGTCTTGCTGAGCAAGTGCTGCCTGACAGCACTGTTGATACCCCTTCCATCGTTTTACTGATGTCACTCCATTCCTTTTTCCTCATGTATCGATCTATCTAATTTTCATTTTACTGCATGTATTCTATTCACCGCAGTGAGCTCCACACTCGAATCACTCTATGAATTTTAAAAGTGGGCTGCGTTGTATGAACCTCCGCCAGACATGTTTCTGACATGGTGGGGGATGCATAAAATTTGTTGAAAGGCCAGCCCAATGCCTTCTGGCCCACCTGCAATTTGGACCCCATAATTCAGGGGGTGGATAAGGCATCCATTAACCTGGCCAGCCATAGGCTTATTGAAGTCCTTAAGTGGCCAATTGTTGCCCACTTCATGCCCTCACTCAACATTCACTGCCAGAAAACACTGGCAGGCAAGAGCGAGAAGGGCATTTTTCTAACAAATTTAGCAAAACGTTGGGGTTTGGATGTACCCTATGCACATTGGGGGCACACCTCCCCAAGATGTTACCCTCCCAATGCGATTCCTCACCTGGCCTCCAAAAACTATGCTCCCACGACCCCCCCCCCCCCCCCCCAACACCCCCCTCCCTCGTGGTATCTGATTCCACAGCCAAATAAGCCGGGCCTTATCTGCATCCAGTGGCCATCCTTGACCTTTGGAGACCTTCTTGTACTCCCAGCAGTGCCCACTACTGAGTTCAGGTGCATTAGATTGGCTGGCAGCTCTGGAGAACAAGACCTCCTTTCCACTGAGTGGCAGAGGTCTGTGCTTCAGCTTGTTTAGGCTGTCCACAGCAGGGCAACGTCTTCTTCTGATGGGGTGAACAGCAGCGCCCCCACCCCTTGCGTAAAATTCAGCCTCTTCTTTCTTGAATTCCCTATTAGATTTATTGCTAAGCACATTTATGAGCCCTGGTTGAGGTCCTGGTGAAAGGCCGACCCAATTCCCACTCCCTTGCAATTCTGCGGAAAAGTTTGAAAGTCTGTGAGGTAACTTACATTTTCTTCCTTTCCATGACGATCAGAAAACCTTTGGACTCCCAGGGTAAATGACATAAACAATTGTACGCAGAGGATTCTTTGTTTCTGGTGCGTCATGTTTATTTACCATTCCTTCCCAGTTAACCTCCTCAGGATATAGCAGCAACTTTTCAACATTTTCAAATGTTATTTGTAATGGCAAAACAGAGCAATTTAAGTTACTGTGTTCGAGCATTGTTCACAGCAAGTTACATGTGTAAGGAAAACATTATTTTATACTCACTTTAAAGGAACCCATCTAAAAGAAAACACTTGATTCACTCTCTCTGGGCAGATTTCTTACAAGCATTGCTCCAATGCTTTTTATTTTCAAATTGAGAAGTGTATTGATTTCATGTTAAAGCATCCTGCTCCTGGAAGAATATCTCTCACTCACTCCCAGTGAGCAATGGTATAGCAGATCCGGTAAGAAAGTTGATAGTATGTCCATTAGCACTGGCCAAGTCAGGTGTGGTCTTGCACATAGACGAGAGCAGTTCCTCCCCTATGGTGGTTTATTTCTTCTACCTAGTCACTCTGTTGGCACAATATGAGCTTCTTCCTCAAAGCCTTCTGATCATCATTGAACTTGTTTTTTTATATTCCTCTAGTATCCTTCACTCACTCATTCATCTTCTGTATTTTCCTGTGGACTTTGCTGTGCTCAGAAAATGGGCTCAGAAAATGTGAGCCCTCTCGTGCTTCAGACCTCCTCCCAGGTTAAATCAGTCTCCACTCAGCAGACCCTCTCTCCCTCCAAGCACTTGATCAGGAGACTATTTTCCATAATGAGTTTTGATTTTGCACACAGCAATTAGTGGAAATAAAGAATCTCATCATTGGATAATTAAGTTGGTTAAGGAAATTTTTCATTAAAGCCATTATTATGTTATCAAGCAGCACTCAGTCAGAGGTTCATGGGTTCAAACCTTACTCCGTTCGCAAAGAGCACATAATCTAAGTTGATACAGTAGTTGAACAGTAGTGTGGGAGTGCTGCACTGTTGGAGGTGCTGTCTTTTGGATGAGCTGTTAAGCTGAAGTCTTACCTGCCCTCTACAGCGGAAGTAAATTATCCCAGGTGAGAAAAGCAACTCATGACTATTTTATTTTCTGGTGTAAAATTGGAATTAAAGATCTGCATTACTGTGGACCTCCAGTTTTACAACACAGGAACAGATCATTCTGCTCGATAGGTTAATGCCACCGTTTATGTTCCACATGAGCTTCCGCATAAGTTATTTAATCTCACACTATCAACATATCTTTCAATTTCTATCTCACTCGTGTACCTGTTTCACATTGTGATATTCCAAATGTGGAGTACACTGGATGCCATAATGGCTTGAATGAGTATGTAGTCCAGTGTGCCAATCTGAAAAAGATATTTGGCTTATGAACTGCACAAGCCAGGGTCCTACGTTAGTTGTAGGAGCCCAAATGCAACATTTGGGTAGAAATGAGTGGAGCTTGTGCTGAACATGCATCGTATCCTTGCACCAGCCAATGAACAGCTTAAGCAGAAATCATCAAGGGGACCATATGGGGAAATGTGAAGGCAGTTCACATATGAAGAATAAATCTGCCCCACTGCTATCACTACACCCCAACCCCTTCCCCACTCCCCCCACCCCAACTTTCTGCAAAACCAGAACTGGCGCAAATGGCCACTGACCTGAATGTAGGAGCCAGTCGACTTGCTGCCCTCCCTGATCGACCAGCCTGGTCACCTATCTGGTGCCCACGGTATGTCGATGCCACTTAAATGAGACCCAGAGCCAAGCTTGGCTCCATCCCCATGGACCGACGAATGAAGATTTTGTGAGGGCCACGAAGAATCCAGCACGAGTTTGTAGAACAGAAAGAAAACTATATTTACAATAATATATCCAACAGCAGCAGTAACTCTCTTGCTGCTGACTCCTCTCTAGCTGGTTCCATACCGGCCAGCTTTATTTATGCAGGGACCTGCTAATGATTTCTCCACCCCCCTCACTGGGGAAGCTCATATTCCCTAAGGATTATGGGATTGCTATTAGTCCCCAGCCAGTGGTAAGCAAGCAGGTTATAACAGAAGGCTTCACTCTTCTGGTGCCATACCAACTGTGGTCTCAAGTTGAATTGCTTGGTCCCCATGCCGTTATTCAATGAAAATCTGGAGATTTTGTCCCTGTGTTCTGGCCAACGTTTACCCTTAAATCAGCGTTGCAAACAAAAAGGTAGATTGCCTGGTCATTTATCTCATTGCGGTTTACGGGATCTTTTTGTGCACTTACTGGCAGCTGCACTTCCCACTTTGCAACAGTGACGGCACTTCAGGAAGTATCGCATCGAATGCAAAACACTTGAGACGTCCTTCGCGTGTGAAAGAAGTTAAATAAATTGAAGTTATTTCTCTGTTTTGCCGTATATTTTAATTTGATGACAAATTACCGTGCAACAACTGTGGTAAATATAACTATCAATGTGTGGCAACTAAGCATGATTTTTCAAGCAGCTACCTAGTTAAAGTCCGTTTCTGCCTGTATCCAGAATTATTCAGTCCTTTGTCCCCAAAGCACATGGATATAAATCCAATGAACGATTTGTGAGTGGCATTTTACAAAAAAAAAAGAAAAATGTGATGTGAGGAAGCAAATAAGCTACTTGTCCTTTGGACTCCTGGGTTATCCACTTCCAGTGTCACTCGGCTTATTCTCAGTAAACCCTTGCTCCCCATCATTTACATTTATATTAAAACATACAAAGGAAATCCAAGGCACTGAAATTATCTTAAGGTTTTGGCTTTACCATTTGCAAGAATGTAGGCGTTTATAATTAAAGTGAAGATGTACAAACAGAGAGATGTGCGAGGAAAGAAGATAGGCACTGATTTCACAGAAGTTGAAGCACAACTTTGAATGAGTACAACCTGGTCCTTTTGTGCAGGGCACATACACCCCCAGTGGATGATTGTGTGCACTGCAACATCCATTTCTCGGTTTGCATCATTGCTGTCTCATTGAACATCTTTTTACAGCTGATGAATCCTTTATTTTTGATCCTGGCTAATGCTCTCCCTGCTAATAGTTAAAGAACATCGTTTACCTGCTGACGAGAAAATCAATTGTGAGAAAATCTGAGAAAAGTGCAAAAACGAGAACATTTGCTTGGTGAAGGAATTTTAGATTTGTTTCAATTTATATTTAGTTTATTGTCATATTTTACATTAAACCAAGGAATTAGAAATAGAATGGTGAAGCACCATTTCAAATATACAGTGATTGTGCCAACACTAAACTACCTCCTATCACTTGCACGCTACCTGCACTATCAACCTCTAATCTCTACTTGTCAACTGGGTGGTCACGTGGACACTGGGATTGCGTGGGTACAAAAGGGGTCACATGTCTGTAGCATATATGCATACCAGTAAATAACATTATATTCGATAGACATGTGCTCAATACTACCTACCAAAGCTTCATTAATCCATTCAATCAGACACGGAGACTCTAAAAATCGTAGCGTTTGGCACCCTCACCAACGATCGCATCATGTGTGGGATCCATAGTGATGTTGGCTGCAAACAGTTGATGGAATCTGCCATCAGGATCTATACATTGAATGAGCAGTTAGAAGGGAGCAGCAAACAGTTAAGGCTGGAAACAGGAGTTTTATTTTGGTACAGAGCACACCCTGCTCTAACTGCATGCTTTGCGTTTCGTAAATGAAATAACAACTGTGGCAAATTGAAGCATTTTGCGAAATGCTGCAGATCTAAGACACAGCAGCCTGCCTATGCCAGCAGCCACATTGCAGCCGATCACTGCTCCAGGGTTCGGAGCACGAACAGGGTAAATGAATTGGAGCTCAATCAGAGTAACTAAAGCACTGAGCCTCCAAACACACTCTGCTGCCAGAGTGTTGACACTGTCACGGAGAACAGGGAGTTCTTCACCACAGTGATGCAAAACTGAAAGTGAAGATCGACACTGGAGCAAAGTGCAATATCCTGTCCAGGCAATTGCTGCGGCAAATCGATCCATATGCTGCATTATATCCTGCACCAGACCCAAACACCCAGGTGGACCTCATAGCATGTGGCGGACAAACCATCCACATGGAAGGCATGGTCATTCTCCATTGCACACAGGGCAAATTCCAGTTTCATACTGTTGATCAAAACCTAAAGCCATTGCTGGGTCTTCAGGACAACATCACACTGGGGTTAACCCACTTGGTTCGGATGGACACACACTGCAACACCAGGTTCCAGAAATGCTAGAATATAATCTGCAATGTCATTGAGAAGCTACCTGTAATATATCATTTGAGGGTAAATGACTCGGTACCACCCTCAGTCTGTGCCCGGGGAAGAGTTCCCCGAGCGATCAAGCAGAAGGCAGTTGATGAGCTGGACTAAATGACAACACTGGGTGTCATAACCCCATAGACAAGGCCAGAGTGGGTTGCAGCAATGGTAGTGAAGAAAGACAGCAGGGTCAGGATCTGCATCAACCCAGTTCACCTAAAGAAGGCACTGCTCAGACCTCATCACCTGATGAAGACATTGGAACAGCTGACAGCTGACACGCCCAATGTCCAGGATTTCAACACCTTGGATGCAAACGGCGGGTTCTGGCAAATCCAGAATCCTCGAAATTCACTACATTCATGTGTCCGGTAGGCAGATAATGTTTCCTCTGCATGCAGTGTGAGATCTCCACTGGCAGTGAAGTCTTCCTATGGTGTCATGGAGCAACTCTTTGCAGGAAAATCCTGCAAAGTCATCATTGCTGTGATGCACTATCAATTACGCAAAGACGAGAGTAGGATGTAATCGAGGCTTTATTACACTGAGATGTGTGGCCTCCTACAGCAGCTGACGAAATGGCTGCTGTACGGGGAGCACCCATTTATACTCAGCCTACTGGGTGGAGCCAGCAGGCAGGGATCTACCCTTGTACCTGTATTACAGGGACCATACTGTAAAGCACCTATATCAACATCCTCTATATACAATATATACATCAGTGGTGACTACCACAGTCACCCCCTGTTAAAAAAATGAGTCCGGCGGGGGTGGTGGAGAACTATATACAGGAAATTGTGGTTTTAAAAGTACAGATAATATTACAAATTCAGGCGGTCCGGTGCCTTAATCTGTCGTCGAGAGCACCGTAGTGCTGATGGCGACTCCGGCGGTGGTTTGGTGTTTGGTGACTCCGGGAGCGTGTTGAAATCCTCTTCATCACCAGGTGTGGGCAAGGGGAGGATGGAATGTCCCAGAGCGGGGGCTATGGGGGGTGCACCAAGCGAAGGGAGGTTGGTGCCGGGTCAGAGGGGGGTGTGTGGGGAACCAGCTTGTGCCAGGTCCCTGAGTGAGACTGTGTCTTGGCGGCCGTCGGGGTACGCTATGTATGCGTGCTGCGGGTTGGCGTGAAGTAGCTGTAGCCTCTCGACCAACGGGTCCGCCTTGTGGAGTCGAACGTGTTTCCGGAGGAGAACGGGTCCTGGAGCTGCCAGCCACGTTGGGAGCGATACCCCGGAGGTGGACTTCGTGGGGAAGGCAAAGAGACGTTCATGGGGGGTTTCAAAAGTTGCGGTGCACAGGAGCGACCAAATGGAGTGGAGTGCATCGGGGAGGACCTCCTGCCAGTGGGAGGCCGGGAGATTTCTCGACCATAAGGCCAGCTGGACGGCCCTCCAGACCGTCCCATTCTCCCTCTCTACCTGCCCATTTCCCCGGGGGTTGTAGCTGGTCGTCCTACTCGAGGCAATGCCCCTGTTGAGCAGGTACTGGCGCAGCTCATCGCTCATGAATGAGGATCCCTGGTCGCTGTGGACGTAGGCGGGGAAGCCGAACAGAGCGAAGATGGTGTTGAGGGCTTTGATGATGATGGCAGACATCATGTCCGGGCTTGGGACAGCAAAAGGGAATCAGGAATATTCATCGACCACACTGAGAAAGTACGTGTTGCGGTCGGTGGAGGGGAGCAACCCTTTGAAGTCCACGCTGAGGCATTCAAAGGGGCAGGCGCCTTCACCAGGCACGCACAATCTGGCCGATAGAAGTGTGGTTTACGCTCCGCGCAGACCTGGCAGTCTCTGGTGATAGCCCTGACCTCCTTGGTGTTGTAGGGCAGATTGCGGGCCTTGATGAAATGGTAAAAACGGGTGACTCCTAGGTGACAGAGATTGCATGCAGGGTCCGGAGTCGGCCCACTTGTGCGTTGGCACATGTACCTCGGGATAGAGCATCGGGGGGCTCGTTGAGCTTACCGGGGCGAAACAAAATCTCGTACTTGTAGGTGGAGAGCTTGATCCTCCACCTCAAGATTTAATCGTTTTTGATCTTGCCCCGCTGTGTGTTACTAAACATGAAGGCAACCGACCGTTGGTCAGTGTGGAGAGTGAATCTCCTGCTTGCCAGTTAATGCCTCCAATGCCGCACAGCTTCAACGATGGCTTGTGCCTCTTTCTCGACGGAGGACTGCCAAATTTCAGAGGCATGGCTGGTGTGGGTAAAGAATGCCACGGGCCTGCCTGCCTGGTTGTGGGTGGCGGCTAGAGCGACGTCTGATGCATCGCTCTTGACTTGGAAGGGGAGCGTCTCGTTGACCGTGTGCATCACGGCCTTGATGATGTCGGCCTTGATACAGTTGAATGTCTGGTAAACCTCAGCAGTCAGAGGGAAAAGGTTGGATTGGATGAGTGGGCAGGCCTTGTCCGCATAGTTTGGGACCCACTGGGCGCAATACGAAAAGAACCCCAGGCATCGTTTGAGGGCCTTGGGGCAGTGGGGGAGGGATAGTTCCATGAGGGGGCGCATGCAATCGGGGTCGGGCCCCAGAACTCCGTTCTGGACCACATAGCCAAGGATGGCTAAGCGGTTTATGCTGAACACGCACTTCTTGTTATACGTGAGGTTGAGGAGAGTGGCGGTGTGGAGAAATTTGGCAAGGTTGGCATCATGGTCCTGCTGATCGTGGCCGCAGATGGTGACATTGTCCAGGTACGGGAAGGTGGCCCGCAGTCCGTAGCGGTCAACCATTCGGTCCATCTCCCGTTGGAAGACCGAAACCCCGTTGGTGACGCCAAAGGGAACCCTAAGAAAGTGGTAAAGGCAGCCATCTGCTTCGAACGCAGTGTATGGGTGGTCCGCCTTGCGGATGGGGAGCTGGTGGTAGGCAGATTTCAGGTCCACTGTCAAGAAGACCCGGTACTGTGCAATCTGATTGACCATATCAGATATGCGTGGGAGGGGGTACGCATTGAGTTGCGTGTACCGATTGATGGTCTGACTGTAGTCAACGACCATTCTGTTTTTCTCCCCAGTTTTGACCACTACCACTTGGGCTCTCCAGGGGCTGTTTCTGGCTTCGAAGATGCCTTCCCGAAGCAGCCGCTGGACCTCAGACCTGATGAAGGTCCTGTCCTGGGCACTGTACCGTCTGCTCCTGGTGGCGATAGGTTTACAATCCGGGGATAGGTTTGCAAAAAGGGAAGGTGGGTCGGCCTTAAGGGTTGCGAGGCCGTGCACAGTAAGGGGTGGTAGAGACCCGCCGAATTTCAGAGTTAGGCTCTGGAGGTTGCACTGGAAGCCCAGGCCGAGTAGCAAGGCAGCGCAGAGGTTGGGGAGGACGTAGAGGCGGAAGCCGCTGAACTCCACGCCCTGGACAGTGAGAGTGGCGATGCAGTACACCCGGATCACCACGGAGCGGGATCCGGAGGCCAGGGAGATTTTTTGGTTGGCAGGGTGTACCGTGAGGGAGCAGCGCCTTACCGTATCGGGGTGAATGAAGCTCTCACTGCTCCCGGAGTCCAGCAGGCAGGAGATCTCATGTCCGTTGACCTTCACTTTAGTTGAAGCAGTCGCGAGGCTGTGTGGTTGAGACTGGTCAATCGTGACCGAGGCGAGACGCGGCTGGTCGTCAGCAGTTGCAGGCAATGAGCGGTCTGATGAGGTGCCCGACGGGCAGGGGTCCTGAGTTGGGCAAGATGGCAGCGCCCACGAGCCGCACGTGTCATGGGGGAGGCAAGATGTCAGCGCCCTGGGGCTGCACGTGTCGTGAGGAAGGCATGATGGCGGCGCCCGTTGGTCCTGGGAGGAACAAGATGGCGGCGCCCACGGGCCGCACATGTTACCAGTCGTGCAAGATGGTGGCGTCCACTTGCCGCACGAGGTCCGAAGAGGAGATGATGGCTGCACCCACTGGCCGCACGCGGGGGCTGCCGGGACAATAGCGGCAATTGAGCAGGCCTGACACACTGCAGCGAAATGTCCCTTCTTGCCACAGGCCTTGCAGAGAGCGCTCCACGCCAGGCAGCGCTGTCGGGGGTATTTTGGCTGCCCACAGAAGTAGCATTTGGGCCTCCCGGGGTTGGTTGGCTGCCGCGCGGCACAGGCGTAGGCTGGCTGAGGGCGGTCGCTGATGGAGTCCACAATGAGGTGGCCGTCTGCGGAGTCCATGATGCACAAGAGGGGTGGGCCGAGTGATCGGGAGCATAGACCTGAATGTCGCGTGATGCGATCGTAAGTGAGAGCGCTAGTTTTTTGGTCGCCGCGAGGTCGAGCGTGGCCCCTTCTAAGTGGCGCTGGCGGATGTAGTCTGACTCCATGCCCGTAACAAATGTGTCTCTCATCAGCAAATTCGAGTGTTCCGTGGCCAAAACGACCAGACAGTCACAGTCTCTAACTAGGGCGAGAAGGGTGCGCCAGAAATCTTCCACTGACTCACCGGGAAGTTGGCGCCACGTGGAGAGGAGGTGTCTGGTGTAGATTTTGTGAGTCCGCTGAGCGTAGTTTTCCTTCAGTAGCGCCATGGCTTCTGCGTAGGTCGGCACGTCCTGGGCAAGTCGAAAGACGTTGGAGCTCAGCCGCGTGTAAAGGATCGGGAGCTTCTGTGCTTCTGGAATTGTGTCTGGTGCAGACCCGATGTAAGCTTCGAAACAGGCTAGCCAGTGTTCAAAGTCCTTTTTGGCGTTGTCTGCTTGAGGGTGCAGCTGCAGGGGATCCGGCTTGATGCGGAGGTCCATCTCTGAAAACTCAGTGTAATAAATTGATGCACTATCAATTACGCAAAGACACGAGTAGGATGTAATCGAGGATTTATTACACAGAGATGTGTGGCCTCCTACAGCAGCTGGCGAAATGGGTGCGCTTACATTGTTAAATTTTCACATTTGTGGTTTGGCTAAAACTGGAAAGGTTAGAAAGGGCATGTCAGGTATGCACAACCCAGGGGGCAAGGGGGGGGGGGGGGGGGGGGGGGCAAAGAAGACGGAAAGCCTGAGAGGGACAAAATAAACAACGCGGGTGGAGGGGGCAACCCCCCCCCCCCTCCATCCATAAGGTGGACACGGCCGATGCCGACGGAGGGAAAAAGGAAAAGGGAGGGGAAAGGGGAAGAATGAGGAGAGGGGGAACACCCCCCCTCCAAATCAATCAGGGAGGGCATCGGGCGGGGGGGATTTACAAGACTGGAACAAAATGGCCAAACGTACATGCCTAATAGTGTTTTCTGTCTTCGGGGACGACTCTACAGTGTTTCTATCAGAGGCCTTTGCACAAGCCAAAGCCTTGGCCTTGGGATCTGGGCAGTTTTCAGGCCTATCAGTCAGATGAAAAGACTCAGCAAGGTGACTGACTACAAGCACTTGTGCTGTCAACTTTCAGATTATCAACAAACAGCCCGGCCATTCGGAGAGGATTTGTTTCTGTTAAGCCGTGTGCCTTCCTCCACTCATTTGTATCAGTGGACATTTACTGCAACAACAAATTTGTATTTATATGATGTACTCCAGGGAAACTGTGTTTAGAAATACAGAACAATAAGGCACGGCATGAAATCTCCAACTGTTTCTGAGGTAAGTTTCCAAGCAAAAAATGTTGCAGCTTATGTGTTAGCAGATCTCCTACAACTCCAGGTGGCACAGTTAATGAGCTAAACACATGCAGATGGAGAGAAAACTGGTGAGCAGGGAAGGAGTTGGGTGGAAACGATTCAGAACAAATCTTACTACTCTGTGATATATAGGCTCCGGTTACGAAATATTGAGAATTTTGAATGTGCCAACACTTGTGGTTTGGCACATCTACACCCACAGTAGAGAAAGCAGGCAGTGCAACTGACTTTTGTGATATGAGCTAATATTACTTGGAAAGTTGGCCTGAGGGCCTGTTCTTCAGTAATTCACTTGGGGTTTGATGCAGCTCCTAAAAAGAGGCTGTTGTGGTCACAGAAAAGTTACCTGCACACTCAGGCGGCATTCTCCCCTACCCGGCGTGACGGAGGGTCCCGGAGTAGGGGAGTGGCGCCAACCACTCAGGGGTCGCGCCTTCCCAAAGGTGGGGAATTCTTCCCACGTTTGGGGGCCAGACCCGCGGCGGAGCGGTTGCCACGAGAGGACCGGCGCAAAAAACCGGCGCCCCCGGCAGCGGGGCTGGCCGAAAGGCTTTCGCCGGTCCGCGCATGCACCAGCAGTGACGTCAGCGGCAGCTGGCCGCTGACGTCACTGCCGGCGCATGCGTGATGTGGGGTTCTCTTCCGCTTCCGCCCTGGCGGAGGCTGTGGCGGACGCGGAAGAAAAGTGCAGCCAGGGCACTGGCCCGGAGTCTGAGCGGGGGGCCCCGATCGCGGGCCAGGCCACCGTGGGGGCACCCCCCGGAGTTCGATCGCCCCCCGCACCCCCCCAGGATCCCGGGGGCCTGCTCGCGCCGCTGATCCCGCCGTTCCAGAGGTGGTTTAAACCTCGGCGGCGGGAGAGGCCTCCCAGCGGCGGGTCTTCGGCCCATCCGGGCCGGAGAATCACCGCAGGGGCCTCTCCGATCGGAGTGGCGAGATTCCGCCGCCGCCACTTCCCGGGTGGCGGAGAATCTCTGCCACGGCGGGGGCGGGATTTTAGGCGCCCCCAGGCGATTCTCCGACCCTGCTGGGGGTCGGCGAATTCATCAGAGACATGTACGTGGCCATACACCCTTTGATGCTGAGGAGTTGGAATCCCTGCTGCTGGAGGTGCACCAAGGATTATCTTATTCGAAGCTGAAAAAGACTCTCCGGTAAAAGTTTGGATGGAGGGCAATAAATGAGGGGCTGGATTCTCCAGTCGCCGACACCGAAATTGCGTTCGGCGATCGGCCGGAGAATCACAGTTCCCGACCAAATCGGGGAGGAGCCTGCCTGAGTATGGCACACGCCGTATCGTGGACATTACCTTCGGCCTGGCCCTCCAATGCGCCGCCCCCCCCCCCCCCCCCCCGACTGGCCGAGTTCCCAACGACGCATCTGTCGGAAGATCGGCCTGGCGGACACGGTCCAGCACCGCCACAGTAGGGGGGAGGGCCGATCTGGGGGCAGGGGGGGACTTTATTAGGGTCTGGGGGCACTGTCTGGGGGGGGGGGGGGGTGGTGATCCGGGGCACGCGAGCTGGCCAAAGGGGGGGGCACTATTTTGCGAGCCGGGTCCACGTGTGGCCCAGTAGCAAGGCGCGCCCACTGTAGGTCGCCGCCGTGTACATGTGCGGCCACGGACCCGGCAATTCTCCAGTCTGTATCGGCAGCTGGAACCGGGTGCTCTAGGCTGCCGGCATGCTCGCCACCAACAAAATGGGGGATTAGTGGCCATTTTACACCATGTTTCCCGATTTGGTTGGGAACTGTGATTCTCCTGCCAAACGCAATTTCAGCGTGGCCGACCGGAGAATCCAGGGGGTTTGGCAGGGTGTTTCATAGAACAGTACAGCACAGAACAGGCCCTTTGGCCCTCAATGTTGTGCCGAGCCATGATCACCCTACTCAAACCCACGTATCCACCCTATACCCGTAACCCAACAACCCCCCCCTTAACCTTACTTTTATTAGGACACTACGGGCAATTTAGCATGGCCAATCCACCTAACCCGCACATCTTTGGACTGTGGGAGGAAACCGGAGCACCCGGAGGAAACCCACGCACACAGGGGGAGGACGTGCAGACTCCACACAGACAGTGACCCAGCCGGGAATCGAACCTGGGACCCTGGAGCTGTGAAGCATTTATGCTAACCACCATGCTACCCTGCTGCCCCCAGCAGGGTTCCCAGGGTTTCGGCCACATTGACGAAATTGCGGCCTGTATTTACCCACACTTAGTCCCAAACGTGAGCCCCCACATAAATTTCACCATGCCTGGCTCCCTTGTCATCTGGTTCAACCAACTCGTGCTTCAGCTGCTCGCCGCTAACAAAGAGGAGTTGTTTTTAAACACTCCCTCAGCACTCACTCCTAGTCAAGACATGACGATGGCAGCAAGGAGACCTGCTCATTGCTTTGGGAATGCCGATTTGGCCAGGCTTCTCGATACCAAGGATGAGGGGGGTGGAGAACCAGCAGCAGGGTCAGCAATACCACCTGAGAGTTTGTGGTAGCTGTAGTCAGTGCGGACAACATGACCACGTCGACTGCCGTCCAATGTTAGAAGAAGGGGAACATCCTCCAATGAGCTGCAAGGGTAAGTTACTGTTGGAACCAACAATTCTACGGACACGTGCTTGTCGGATTAGAATAACGGTTTTAATATACTCACAACAGAGCCAGCCTGTTAGCCATTGAACTTTCGGTGAACTGGCCGGCTGACCATGTGGCACTGATCTTTATACAGCAGCTTCCGGGGGAGGAGTCCTGGGCAGAGCCAAGGGAGAAGCCCCGTACAACTCGAGCATTCCCAGAGCTACTCCCCCTGGAGGACAGGTAGTGCAACTGCACTTACAATACAGACACATGTATATATAGATTATAATCCGGTGTGAATCACATTCACCACAATTACCTCCTCTCTCATGCCATCAGTCCTGCCTGCCACTCCGTAAATTCCCAAACCCACCCCTCTCCCCCAGATCCACTGGCTGGCATCTTGCACTCTCCCAAGATCCAAACTTCAAGCTTGTTGCTCAGAATCCTCTGGCGCCCACCAGCACAACACCTTCATGTCTAGGTGCGGTGCCCACACCTGCCACCTGCTATAGACCCCCTTACCCATCAAGCATGTGGGTCTGAAAAACCACTCTTTGTTCCCGCAGGAGAAGATAGCGCGTAATTAGAGGGAAAGGGCAAAGACAGGATTGAGGAATCCCAGAGATCCGAGTCCTCATCTGCTATGAGGAACTTGCCCTGGGGATCGCGGAGTTGCCTATGGAGACAGCAGTGACCGACTGCGAAGTCGACCTGTGCCAGAGAAGTGAGGATCTATTGTCCCTTCACCCAGTTGAACTGTCTCAAGTGAGTTGTTGATGTCCCACAAAATTATCCTTCCCTCTCACGAACCATGGGCAGGATTCTCCGACACCCCGCCGGGTCGGAGAATCACCCGGGGCCGGCGTCAATTCCGCCCCCGCCGTGTCCCGAATTCTCCGCCACCCGCGATTCGGCGTGGGCGGGAATCGCGCCGGTCAGCGGGCCCCCCGTGGCGATTCTGTGGCCCGCGATGGGCCGAAGCCCCGCCGCTGACAAGCCTCGTGAATTAAACCACCTACCTTACCGGCGGGATTGGTGGCGCGGGCGGGCGCCGGGGTCCTGGGGGGGGGGGGGGGGGGGTGATCTGGCCCCCACGGTGGCCTGGCCCGCGATTGGGGCCCACCGATCGGCGGGCGGGCCTGTGCCTTGGGGGCACCCTGTTTCGTCCGCCTTCGCCATCGTCTTCACCATGGTGGAGACGGAAGAGACCCCCTCCCCTGCGCATGCGCCGGTATGACGTCAGCAGTCGCTGACGCTCCGGCGCATGCGCAGACTTACGCCGGCTGGCAAATTCCTTTCGGCCCTGGCTGGCGTGGTGCCAAAGGCCGTTCATGCCAGCCGGCGGAGCGGGAGCCACTCCGGCGTGGGCCTAGCCCCTCAATGTGAGGGCTTGGCCCCTAGAGGTGCGGACGTGTCCGCACCTTTGGGGCGGCCCGAGGCAGGAGTGGTTCACGCCACTCCAACACGCCGGGATCTCCCTCCCCGCTGGGTAGGGGAGAATCACGGCCCACATATCCATTGTCTTGCAGGATCACCATTTGATGAGGCTGGGCCATCCAGGGGTATCAGTAAAATTCCAGTGACTGCAATCCCAAAGACTTCAGGTGCAGGAGATGGTGCTGACAATGCGTGGCACCCAGGCCAACACTGCTAGGGTGGCAACCACAGTAGAAAATATGGAGCACAACATCTGGGTCTTTAGTGGTGGTGTCCAAGGCATGGCTCAGTCTGTGACGACAATAGCTGAGATCCTCAACATCATGTCTCAGTCAATGAAGAACATACCCCAAGCCCAAGTGGACAGAGCGTGATCCAGTCACTGAGGGATTGGCACCATGGTACAGACAATGGGGGAGCCTCCGGGACTGGCAGCGTCAAATGACTCAGAGACTTCTGGAGCTGACTCCAGCTGCCTCCCATGGAGTCACTCAGGGACTACGGGCACCATCATGTAAGAGGAAGCACTAGAGCCAAACTCAGGGCCTGCCACCAAGGAGACTGGCAGTCTCCAGTTCTTCTGTTCTGAATCCCCCCCCCCCTCTCCTGACATTGCCGCATCTCAAGGGCACCGAGCTGAACAGGGTGGCATGGCGATGCGTGTGACAAGGGCAAGTCGGTCAGGCCCTCCAGCCCTAGGCTGTCCAGAGAATGTCTGCCAAGTGCATCAAAGCCCACAGGGCATGGAAAGCAGCAGGCTGCCTCCACCTCTGATGTGCATCCTGGGGACACAACTACACATATCAGTAGACCACAGAATATCAAGAAGAGTGAGGAGCACTGAATGAATGAAAATCTGTCACATTAATATGTTCACCATTAAAACATGTCACACCATGTGAATCCTATCACCTTATTCTTCACAGCGGGCACCCCCACTCTCTGGCACAGTGGTCCAAGATCAAAAGCCCCTGATGTAGACTCCATCATGAGGATGGGTGTGAGCTCACTATCAGCAGAAAGACAGGAGACAGACTAAATCTGATCCTGAGGGGTGCCAGACCTTTCCTCACAGCGAGTAATCATCACTCTCCTGCCTTCTATAGGGACTTGCACAATGAGAGGCACTGTCAACATAGGCCCATCACCTTGGAGTGGAAAACAGGTGGTCATGGTGGGGGCGAAGTTCTTGATGAAAGGGGGATGTAGCTAACGTACACAACTTCATCCGAGGAGAATCTGGAAATGCTGAGGGTCTCCGTCATCCTCCTGGCATGTTCCTTGCTGCCGCCTATCCTTCATCCTCCGACTACTCCTCTGGCTCTCCCTCCAATTCCTTCTGGAATGCATCCTCCTCCTCCTGAGATAAGGCCTTATATCCCTCCGCCCCCTCGTCCTTCAGCACGCCGTCCCGCTGCTGTGACAGATTATGAAAGCCCAGCAGACCACCACAAAGCAGGAAACCATTTGGGCGGGGAGGAGGGGGGGGGGGTGTACTGTAGTTCCCATGCCACAGTAGTCCAGGCATCCTAAACGCAGCTTGAGCAGCCTGACACACCACTTAATGACAACACTAGTGGCAACTTGGGCCTCAATGTATCGGGTCTCGCCCTCAGTCTCCAGCCTCCGCACTGGCGTCATCAGCCATGACTCAGCGGGTGTGCCTCGCCCCCCATGAGCCAACGCGTCATCCTGGGGTGGTCCTCGAAGACAGCGGGGATCTCCGAGTACCCCAGGGTGTAACTGTCATGCAGGCACCCAGGGTGGCGGGCACACGTGTGCATTGTCCAGAGTAGGTAGTTGCACACAATCTGAATATTCAGAGATTGGAACCATTCCCTGTTAATATAGGGCACTTCCTGATGCCCCAGATGCTCACAGGGCAACATGAGAGACATTGAATGCCCCCTGGACTTGGGACATCCCAGTGATCATAGCGAATCCTTCAGCCCGGGCATCTTAGTGGGTCTGATCCAGGTTGAAGTTGACATAGTCTGATGCCCGGGCAAACAGAGCATCCACCATCTCATGGATGCAGCTGCGGGCTGACAACTGCAATATGCCAAGCAGCTCCACGCTCGAGCTCTGAAATGACCCACTGGCATAGAAGTTTAGTGCTGCAGTGACCTTCACAGCCACCGGGAGCAGGGGTCCTTCTCCCTCATGGGGTAAAATGTCCACAAGGATATGGAACAGGTGCCGCAATGGCTCCCTGTGGAGACAAAGTCTATTCAGGCCTTTACTGTCTGTCAGCTCATGGAAGTCCTGTACATCCTGGCACATTGCTGGTCTCCCCTTCTGGCCCCCTCCTCATCCTGATGGGCAGATGTGTCTTCAGGGTGTGCGGTGGCCCTCTATACATGAGGTGCCGCCTCCAGCCTGTGTTGGCAGTGCTGCCGTCTTCAGCGTCTGCCTGCTTCAGCTGCTACAAGCACAGTGAGGGCAACCTCCACAGGATCTACAGCAGAAAATGTATTTGTATCTGGAAGAAATTGGAGAAGGGGAGAGCACCAATCATTTAGGGCTTCCACCTTGGAACCCTCAGATCCCCCAATCCCCCCCCCCCCCCCCCCCCCCCCACCTTGACCATGACTGTCTTGCCTTCTCTCAGAGTGTCTTCCAGCGAACCAGTTGTAACGGCAAATTTCACTCTGCACTCTCCGTCCTGACCAGATCAAGAACCCCTAGAGCCCAGACCTCTGCCAGCAATATTAGGGAGGCCGTGCTCAGTTGTTTGCGGGTGGTATGTCATATGGCCTACCCAGCTGCTCGAACTTGTAATATTGCCATGTGAAACTGAACTCAGGCAGTCCACCAATTTACCACCCAATAGGTAGCAGCAGAAAAAGCTCTGTCCATATACATTCCCTGGCCCTTATCTATACTGTGAACCACAGGAACTTTGGAACCCCTGTATCGGTGCCTACTAGACTCATTCATCTTTGCATGCCTTCTTCCATTGTGGAAGTCCTCGCTTCTGGAAAGATGATCACCCAGCAACAATTTCATTCTGTTAACTTCTGAATCCCACCGGGCGCGGGGGCGGAGAACAGCCTTTCATGCCGGACCGGCCCCCACGGTGATTCTGCATGGTCGACCGGCCAAACTGGAGCTGGGACCCGCGGCAGCGGTGGTGGTCCTGGTGGGGGGCTGGGGTTATCTGACTCCAGGGGGGGCCTCAGCGGTGGCCAGACCTGCAATCGGGGGCCACCGATCGGCTGGCCATCGCAATCTGGGAGGGACCGACCTTCCTCCGCGTGGGCCCGCTGTGTGGCTCCGCCTTGTCTGCGGCACCCGCGCCGACTTGGGCCGCAGCCGCACCCGCTTATGGCCGCCGTGTGCATGCGCTGCCGCACAGTCTGGCTAGCAGGGCCCCATGGGCAGCCAGAGCTCTGGGACACACGCCAGGGCTCTGCTATCCTCTGCAAAACGGAGAATCACCCCAGACCTTCGAGGAAAAAATCCGGAGTGATTCTCTCCGGTTTTCCGGCGGATGTGAGGACTTAGTCCCCAGAAGGGAGAATCCCGCCCCTTATTCTTATTGTTGTCTTGCCATTTACACCTTTCTTTCCCTTATCCCTCTTTTATTGAATGAGTGCAAAAGGGGCGGACATTGTGAAATCCAGCCCTCTTCTTTTATCTTATCTTGAGTTGCTGTGCATTTGCTTAGAATCAGATCACTCCAAATTGAAGGGTGGGAGAGAATATACGACCATTTATAAAGGCAAATATCCAAAACACTTCTCTGTTTATGGACAGATAGTGAAGGGAGAAATCAGGGTTGTTTAAACTAATCCCTCCCATCTGTAACAATAGAATTATTAAATCTGATTTCTAAAGTTTCATAAAATTAAATATACCTGTCAGGATTAAAGAAACTGCCCAAAGTCCTTCAATTGAATGGTCCTTTGCATATAGGAAACAAAGTTATTCCCATAACTTCTGTATATCGGTGGGAAACCGTGGCCTGCCGATACTGCGGTAAAGGAGTGCCCACTTAACTTTGTTCAAAAATCCTGACAAACTTTCTAACTCTGGCAGCAGCCTTGGGGCCTGCTCCATTATGACAGAGAAACCAAGGGAATACCCATTGAGATCAGGGATTTGAACTGCAGGTTTTTACTGAAGACAACAAGCAACAGTATGGGCAGCACGGTAGCATTGTGGATAGCACAGTTGCTTCACAGCTCCAGGGTCCCAGGTTCGATTCCCGGCTTGGGTCACTGTCTGTGTGGAGTCTGCCTGTTCTCCCCGTGTCTGCGTGGGTTTCCTCCGGGTGCTCCGCCTTCCACCCACAGTCCAAAGATGTGCAGGTTAGGTCG
The DNA here is from genome assembly GCF_902713615.1 of Scyliorhinus canicula. NCBI lineage: Eukaryota > Metazoa > Chordata > Chondrichthyes > Carcharhiniformes > Scyliorhinidae > Scyliorhinus > Scyliorhinus canicula. The sequence continues at coordinate 114,375,368 of NC_052156.1, read as the reverse complement.
ATTGGCCATGATAAATTGCCCTTAGTGTCCAAGCAAAAGGTTAGGTGAGGTTACGGTGATAGGGTGGTGGCTCGGGATTAACTGGGGTGCTCTTTCCAATGGCTCATGCAGCCTCGATAGGCTACTGTAAATTCTATGAACAGGCTTCACAGCTGTTTTAAAGGTATGTTTGTGGTAGTCAGTATTAGAGGTATTACGGTACCCAGGTTGAGGCTGTAAGACCATTGGTGTGGGAGGTACCTGAGACAGCAAGATCATTGGTGAAGCCTGCCTGCTGGTTCCACCCAGTAAGGCGGAGTATAAGAGTCTGTGTCTCCCTAGCAGCTGCATTCTGTACCTGCGCTGCTGGGGGAAACATCTAGTCCAATAGAGACTTCAATTGTCATCTAATCTCGCTTCTGTAGTCATTGATCGAGCATCAACATTGAAGTTTTTTTTAACCTTTTTTGTTCTTTCTTTTAACCAGGTAATATTATTGTGATTGGTTCTTTTAAAGTTAGTTTTTATTTTTATGAATGAAGGTTATTATTTAATATTTATAAGGGAGCATATGTTTTATTTGTTTTGCATTTGTTAAACCAGTATTTATATCTGCACTATATTATTATACAACTTTACGTGTGACCTGCTTAGAAATGTCCATATGTTTTAATTTAGAATATGGCAACTTGAAACTTTAGTTGTGAAGAAGAGAAGTCAGAACGTCTTGGACCATGAACAATGGAGATTCTTGAAGCAGGATAAAATTTAAAGAACACCATCTCCTTAAAGACCTGCAGAACAGGTCATAAAATGCCTTTACAAGATGGTTCGGACCATAAGATTGAAAAAGTGCCCCCCAGGGATTTTTGTTTTTAGCTGTCACTGTCCTTGCAACATCTGCTTTTTCAAAACAAATTTGTTTATCACTTTTATATTTCTGCCTTGTTTACTTCAATTACCTTATTCATTTATAATTATCTCATAATTAAATGCTGTGTTTTGATGTTTCAATAAGACATTTGTAGACGTTTGTGAGGTTTAATGGAAAACACTTATTAACAAAAATAATGTTATGAATACAAAACTTTGACATCATGTTAAAGTTTAATTTAATATGTAACGTTCGCAGCTGCTGTACTACATTTCGTTTAATTACTATCTCAACTTTTCAAAAATTTTTTCAAAAAATATTTTTTTACTTTAACACAATGACCAATGAATCATTTTGTTTTACTTAAACACATGGTTCTTAAGCACAACTGTCTTTCTGTAAATAGGGGAGGGGAGGGAGGCAAATAGGGTGAGGGGGTGAGGGATAGGAGGGAGGATATGGAAGGGATGAGAGGAGAGGAAAGGGAAGGACAATGAGGAGAGGGAAGGGAGGGGGAAGGAGGGAGGGGAGAGAGTGAAGGGACGGCATGGGAGGGAGGAAAGGAGAGGGAGAGTGGGCGGGGTAAGAGGGAAGAAGGGACGAATCAATGTCAAAAGCACACCTGGAGTCTGCTCTTGCACACCTCCACCTGGAGTGTCAAAAGAACTTCAATGTTTTTAAGATGCCAAGCTAAAAGTGTGATGTACCAGCAGTAGTGGAGCATGACTCCAGGGACAGGACTCTCCAACCCCCCCGCCGGGTCGGAAAATCCCCGGGGGGGGGGGGGGGGGCGCGGAATTCCAGCCCGCACCACCGCCACCGGCTGCCATATTCTCCGTGCTGTTTTTCGGGCGGGGCGGCGTTCACGCCACGCTGGTCGGGGAATGTTGGCAGCGACCCACCGGCAATTTTTCAGGCCCCAATGGGCTGAGTGGCCGTCCGTTTTTGGCCAGTCCCACCAGCATGGGTTATGCATGGTTCCACACGGCGGGACCTGGCAGGTAAGTTGGCGTGGGCGGTCCTCGGGGGAGCGCGGGGAGATCCAATCCCGGTGGGGGCCCCCATGGTGGCCTGGCCCGCAATCGGGGCCCACCGATCTGCGGGTGGGCCTGTGCCGGGAGGCACTCCTTCCTTCTGCGCCGGCCACTGTAGGGCTCCGCCATGGCCGGCGCAGAGAAGAGAACCAACCACGCATGCACCAAAATACGCCGGCCGGTCTGCACATGCACGGAACCATGCCGGCAGTTCCATGCATGTGCGAGATCACGCCGGCCCTTCGGCGCATGCGTGAACTCGTGCAGAGACCTTTGGCGATGGCTGGAGCAGCGCCAATCCCTCCGACGTCCACCTAGCCCCCAGAAGTGTGGAGAATTCCGCACTTTTGGGGCTGTTGACGCCGAAATGGTTGGCGCCGGTTCTCCCGCTGGTGTGGGGCCCCAGAAGGGAGAATCCCGCTGCAGATTTTGAATCTGCACTAGATGTTGAAATACTTGTTACAGAGTTCGTTCGCATTAGTTTTCAGGAGGCTATCATTTGTTAACTGAGACATTAAACTTTGCTAAAACATTTGAAGTAACCAGTGAGACTTGGGAGTAGCAACATTACATCAGGGAAACACTTGAACAGCTTCAAATGCATTGCAAAATCCAAATGTACTTTAGTTCCACATCAGCTGGGAGGACAGGCGTACGAACATCAGCATCCTTGAAGGAGCCAACGACACCAGCATCGAGGCCATGATCATCCGAAATCAGCTCCACTGGGTCAGCCATGTGCTTAGGATGTCAGAGACCCAACTACCAAAATAATCTTCTTTGCCCAGCTCAAGGAAGACTCCCAAACAAGAGCAGGACAAAGGAAATGCTTCAAAGAAAGCTTGAAGGCTTACCTCAAGAAATGCAACATTCAACATCAACATTCAAATGCAACATCAAAGCCTAGGAGACCCTTGTTTAGAAGAGACCTACCTGGAGGAACCTCCTGATTGAAGGGACACAATTCTTCAAGGACACCCAACAGCAAGAGGAGGCCCGAAAAGGGATACCAGCAAGCTAAAGTCCAAGGACTGATCCCACCTTCTGTAAACACCAACCAAGTGCCCAATCATGAGCCATGCAAGGATCGACAGAACACATGACCAGTTGGTGAACAATCATTACTTGTTAGCGAGTGATTGCCGAAGATTACATACACTCAAACCCCAGTCTACCCATCATAGTTCCTTCATTGGAAGTAACATCCTCATAATAAACCAACGTTTGACTGGAGTCATCAGCTGGGAGGGGGGTGTTGGGAGAATTGTGGGGGCAGGCGGGTGGGAGTGGTGGTTGTGGGAGTGGGGTGTGGGGGTGGAGGGAGAGCTGTTTAAATGGGATGCCACCATTTTCCACCTGATGCGACCATCAATTCACGCGAAACAGAGAGTAGATGTAAGCTGTGGCTTTAATCGACTAGAACAGTGCCTGCCTGCGACTACTCTGCTAGTGAGAGCTGCCTACAGGGCTGCTGCTCTTTATACCTCCCCTCAAGGGGTGGAGCCAGGGGCAGAGCCCACAAAGGCACCAACATGATACATTCCAGGTAATATCATACAATGGTTCATAGGTGGAGTCCACATGGGCAACAGCGTGATACAGTGACATACATGGTGAATGCTTAATGTAATACGTTCGCCACATTCACCCCCTCTTAAAAAAATTGAAGTCCGGCGGGGGTGAAGGGTTCACAAGTTCAGCCTGTCTGGTGCCCGGATCGTGCGCTGTGATCGCCGAAGCTCTGGTATCGCAGCTGGCCCGGGTGTCAAACTCATCCGTGTGGCATGGGTAGTGAAGTCGCTGGTGTGGGCACAGATGCGGACTCCAGGAGCGTGTCTTCTGGAGCTTCGTTCCTGTGGGTCGGTGAAGGGGGAATGGAGGGCGAGAGGGGGTGCAGGTGCCATGTAGGGGCGGGGGCGCTGGTCAGCGTAGGTTGGGTGGGGTAAGTTGGAGTGGCTGTGGGAGTGGAACCTGCGGGTGCCAGGTCCCAGAGGGAAACCGTATCCTGTCGGCCGTCGGGGTGTTCTATGTATGCGTACTGGGGGTTGGTGTGAAGGAGCTGGACCCTCTTGACCAGGAGGTTGGACTTATGGCTCCTGGCGTGTTTGCGGAGTAAGACAGGCCCCGGTGTCTTCAGCCAAGACGGAAGTGAGACCCGGAGGTTGATTTCCTGGGGAAAACAAACAGGCGGTCATGAGGAGTCTCATTTGTGGCCATGCAAACGAGGGACCTAATAGAGTGGAGTGCGTCAGGGAGGACCTCCTGCCAGTGGGAAACTGGGAGATTCCAAGACCGTAGGGCCAGGAGGACGGTCTTCCAGACCGTCGCGTTCTCCCTCTCCACCTGCCCGTTTCCCCGGGGGTTATAACTGGTAGTCCTGCTCGTGGAGGCCCTTACCGAGTAGGTACTGATGCAGTTCGTCACTCATGAACGACGAGCCCCGGTTTCTGTGAACGTACGTGGGGAAACCGAACAGCGTGAAGACACTATGTAGGGATTTAATGACAGTGGCTGCGATCATGTCGGGGCAGTGGATTACAAAAGGGAAGCGGGAGAATTTGTCAACGACATTGAGGAAATACGTGTTGCGCTTGGTAGAGGGGAGGGGCCCTTTGAAATCGATACTGAAGCGCTCAAAGGGCCGGGATGCCTTCACCAGGTGGGCCTTATCCGGCCGATAGAAGTGCATCTTACACTCCGCGCAGATTCGGCAGTCCCTGGTCATGGCTCTGATCTCCTCGGTGGAGTAAGGTAGGTTGCGGGCCTTGATGCAGTGGAGAAGCCGGGTGACCCCTGGGGGGCAGAGGTCATCGTGGATAGCCCGGAGTCAGTCATCTTACACGCTGGCGCATGTGCCGCGGGACAGGGCATCTGGGGGCTCGTTGAGCTTTTAAGGACGATATACTATATCGGAATTATAGATGGAGTGTTCAACCTCCACCTCAAGATCTTATCATTCTTGATCTTGCCCCGATGTATATTATCAAACATTTTTTTTTTTTTTAAATTTAGATTACCCAATTATTTTTTCCAATTAAGGGGCAATTTAGCGTGGCCAATCCACCTACTCTGCACATTTTTGGGTTGTGGGGGCGAAACCCACGCAGACACGGGGAGAATGTGCAAACTCCACACAGACAGTGACCCAGAGCCGGGATCGAACCTGGGACCTCAGCGCCGTGAGGCGGTTGTGCTAACCACTAGGCCACCGTGCTGCCCTTTATATTATCAAACATGAAGGCTACCAATTGTTGGTCGGTGATGAGGGTAAACCTCCTACCAGCGAGCTAGTGCCTCCAGTGCCGCACGGCTTCCATGATGGCTTGGGCTTCTTTTTCGACCGAGGAGTGTCGAATTTCGGAGGCGTTGGGTATGTGAAAAAATTGCTACTGGCCTGCCCTCCTGGTTAAGGGTGGCAACGAGGATGACCTCTGACACGTCGCTCTCCACCTGGAAGGGGACAGACTCATCCACTGCACACATTGTGGCTTTGGCAATATCTGCCCTGATGCAGCTGAAGGCCTGGCGGGCCTCGACCGCCAGTGGTAAGATGGTGGCCTTGATTAGTGGGAGGGCTTTGTCCGCATAGTTGGGGACCCACTGGGCATAATAGGAAAAGAACCAGAGGCACCTTTTTAGGGCCTTGGGGCAGTGGGGAAGGGGGAGTTGCAGGACGGGACGCATATGGTCGGGGTCAGGGCCTAGAACTCCGTATTCCACGATGTAGCCGAGAGTGGCTAGTTTGGTAGTGCGGAAAACGCATTTCTCCTTGTTATGAGTGAGGTTAAGGGTTTGGGCGGTTTGGAGAAATCTCCAGAGGTTGGCATCGTGGTCCTGCTGATTATGGCCGCAGATAGTGACTTTGTCCAAGTACGGAAATGTGGCCCGCAGCCCGTACTGGTCTACCATTCGGTCCATCGTTCTTTGGAAGACCGAGACCCCGTTGGTGAAGCCGAAGGGGACCCGGAGGAAGTGGAAGAGATGGCCGTCTGCCTCAAAGGCCGTGTAGTGGCGTCCTCCGGGCGGATTGGGAGCTGGTGGTATGCAGACTTCAGATCCACCGTGGAGAACACCCGGTAGTGTGCGATCTGGTTAACCATGTCTGCGATCCGGGGAACAGGGTACGCATCGAGGTGCGTGATGCATGATCAATTGCACAAAAGACGCAGATTGGGTACAACTGTGGCTTTATTGCAGTCAGATGCATGGCCTCCTACTGCAGCTGGCGAAATGGCAGATCAATGGAGGACACGCATAGTTATATGGCTCCTTGTGGACGGAGCCAGCCGGCAGGGGCTATCCGCGAACCTGTAATACAGGTCCTACCTTACATCCCCTAATACAGGTGTACACAGTGGTTCACCACATTCACCCCCTGTTAAGAATGAGTCCGGCTGGGGTGGTATGGAACTATATACAATGTTGCGAATTATGTACAGTGCCTTATAAAATGAGTGGGGAAGGAAAAACAAAATGTCCATTTTGACGGTCCGGTGCCCGTCAGAGGTTCAGTCAATCCGGAGCTTTGACGGTTCGCTGGGAGCGACGTAACAGTGGCAGCGATGTCGGTGCTGGCGGTGCTGGTGTCGCCGATGTCGTTGCTTGTGGTGCTGGTGCTGGCCAGTAGTCGGATGACCCCGGGAGCGTGCCAAAATCTTCTTCGTCCTCTTGCGTGGGCAGGAGAAGGAGGGATGGACCTGTTGGGGTTAATGTTGGTAGCGCCAGGGGAGGGGAGGGTGGCGCCTGGGTCGGGAAGTGTGTTGGGGTGGAACGTGAGGGAGACAGTATCTTGGTGGCCGTCAGGGAACTCCATGTAGGCATACTGGGGGTTGGCGTGGAGCAAGTGTATCCTGTCCACCAAGGGGTCCACCTCGTGGAGTCGGACGTGCCTACGGAGCAGGACCGGTCCTGGAGTTGCGAGCCGAGTCGGGAGCGACACCCCAGATGTGGACTTCCTGGGGAAGACTTCATGGGGTGTGTTATTTGTGGAGGCGCACAGTAGTGACCGGATGGAGTGTAGTGCATCAGGGAGGACCTCCTGCCAGCGAGAGGCTGGGAGATTCCTGGACCATAGGGCCAGCTGAGCGGCCCTCCAAACCGTCCCGTTCTCCCTCTCTACCTGGCCGTTTCCCCGGGGGTTGTAGCTGGTCGTTCTGCTGAAGGCAATACTCCTGCTGAGCAGGAATTGATGCAGCTCATCGCTCATGAATGAGGATCCCCTGTCACTGTGGATGTAGGCGGGGAAACCGAACAGAACGAAGATTGTGTTGAGGGCCTTGATGACGGTGGCAGACGTCATATTGGGGCATGGGATGGCGAAGGGGAATCTGGAGTACTCATCGACCACACTGAGAATATATGTGTTGCGGTCGGTGGAGGGGAGGGGCCCTTTGAAATCCACGCTGAGGCGTTCAAAGGGGCGGGAAGCCTTCACCAGGCACATACAGTCCGGCCGGTAGAAGTGCGGCTTGCACTCCGCACAGACCTGGCAATATCTGGCGACTGCCCGTACTTCCTCGACGGAGTAGGGCAGGTTGCGAGCCTTGATGAGGTGGTACAGTCGTGCGACCCTTGGGTGACAAAGGCTGCCGTGTAGGGCCCGGAGTTGGTCTACTTGTGCGCTGGCACATGTACCTCGGGAGAGGGCGTCTGGGGGCTCGTTGAGTTTGCCGGGGCGATACAAAATCTCGTAATTATAGGTAGAGAGCTCGATTCTCCACCGCAAGATTTTATCATTTTTGATCTTGCTCTGCGGTGCGTTATTGAACATGAAGGCTACCGACCGTTGGTCAGTGAGGAGAGTTAATCTCCTGCCGGCCAGGTAATGCCTCCAATGCCGCTGAATTCTACACCCTGGACAATGAGAGTAACCGTACAGAATCCTCGGATCGGGACAGAGTGGGATCCAGAGGCCAGGGAGATCCGTTGATTGGCGGGGTGAACCGCGAGGGAGCAGCGCCTTACCGTATCTGGCTGTATGAAGCTTTCGGTGCTCCCGGAGTCCAGCAGGCAAGAGGTCAAGTGGCTGTTGATTTTCACCGTTGTCGAAGCGGTGGCTAGGTTGTGTGGACGAGACTGGTCCAGCGTCATCGAGGCGAGCTGCGGGTGTTCTTCAGAGGTTTCGGATGGAGAGCGTCGGCGACCCAGATCGTGGGATGTAGTTGGCGTTCCAGCCCCGTGGGGAAGACAAGATGGCGGCATCCGGAGGTCCTATGGGGAACAAAATGGCGGCGCCATGGGGCGCACATTGCGGGGGCGGGACAAGATGGCGGCGCCCATGGGACACACATTGGTGGTGCTGGGCAAGATGGCGGCGCCCATGGGCTGCACGTGGACTAAGGGGGGAGATGGCAGCGCCCACTGACCGCACGTGGCCCCGGGAGGAGAAGATGGCGGCGCCCTTTCTGTGTTTGGCAGGGGGAGGGGCCAATAGCGGGCGCGATAGCGGGCGCGATAGCGGGCGTGATAGCGGGCGCGATAGCGGTGACTGCGAGGGCCTGGCACACAGCTGCGAAGTGGTCCTTTTTGCTGCAGGACGTGCAAGTGGTGGCACAGGCGGGCAGCTTTGGCGGGGGTGCTTCTGTTGACGGCAGAAGTAGCAGCGGGAACCCCCGAGGTGCGTGGATTGGCGTGCGGCGCAGGCGTATTGACTAGGCAGGGCCCCAGCTGGGAGGTTCATTTGCGGAGTCCAGGAGGGGTGGGATGGGTTGGCCAAGCGGCGAGGGGGGTAGGCATGAACATTACAGAATGCGACCGTCATGGTGAGCGCTAAAGTTTTTGTCTCCGCTAGGTCGAGCGTGGCCCCTTCCAGCAGTCGTTGTCGGATGGGGTCCGACGCAATCCCCGTTACAAACGCATAACGCATGAGGAGATTAGAATGTTCGGTGGCCGTAACGGCCTGACAGTCACAGTCCCTGACAAGTGGGATTCGGGCCTGCCAGAAGTCTTCGATGGACTCACCAGGGAGTTGAGAGCGAGTGGCGAGTACGTGCCTGGCGAAGATCGTGTTCGCTTTCTGTGCACAGTTTTCTTTTAGGAGTACCATGGCTTCCGCGTAACTCGGGGCATCCTGGATCAACGGGAACACGTTGGAGCTCAACTTGGAGTACAGGACCTGTATCTTCTGAGCCTCCGTTGGCGAGGGGTCCGCAGCGTTAATGTAAGCCTCAAAACAAGCTAGCCAGTGATTAAAGTCCTTTCTGGCGTCGGGCGAGTGCGGATCCAGCTGCAGGCGATCAGGTTTGATTCTGATTTCCATTTCGTTGAAAATATGACTGCAATAAATTGATGCACGATCAATTGCACAAAAGACTCAGATTGGGTACAACTGTGGCTTTATTACAGTCAGATGCGTGGCCTTCTGCTGCAGCTGGTGAAATGGCAGATCAATGGAGGACACGCATATTTATATGGCTCCTTGTGGGCGGAGCCAGCCGGCAGGGGCTACCGGCGAACCTGTAGTACAGGTCCTACCTTACATCCCCTAATACAGGTTCACCGCAATGCGTGTACTGGTTTATAGTTTGGCTGTAGTCTACAACCATCCAGTTCTTTTCCCCGGTCCTGACAACCACCACCTGAGCTTTCCAGGGCCTATTACTGGCCTCGGTGATCCTTTCACGCAAGAGTCGCTGGACCTCGGAACTGATAAAAGTCCTGTCCTGGATGCTGTACCCCCTGCTTCTGGTGGCAACTGGCTTACAGCGGGCGGTGAGACTTGCGAAGAGCGGGAGAGGGTTGACTTTTAGGGTCGCAAAGCTGCATACGGTGAGTGGGGGTAGCGGCCCGCCGAACTTCAGAGTTAGGCTCCTGAGGTTACACTGGAAGTCCAGTCCCAACAGGAGAGGAACGCAGAGGTCGGTGAGTACATATAACTTAAAATCGGCGTACTCAGTGCCCTGTATTGTGAGGGTTGAGGTAGTGCACCCCTGAATCTGCACCGAGTGCGACCCAGAAGCGAGGGAGACGGTTTGATGTGCAGGGAAGATTGGGAGCGAGCAGCGCCTTACCATGTCTGGATGAATGAAGCTCTCCGTGCTCCCAGAGTCGAACAGGTGTTTCGTGTCCATTTACCCTGACGGTCAACATAGAGCTCCGGAGGTGTTTGGGTCGCGACTGGTCTATGGTGACCACGCTGAGTGGCGGGTAGCCGGCGTGATCGGAGGTGCTGGGGTGGTCCCAAGATGGCTGCCCCCGTCGGTCGCACATGTCAGGCGGCGTTGTAGATGGCGGCCAAGTTGGCGGCCTCCATCAGTCGCACGTGTTATGCGGCGAAGAAGATGTGTCCAAGTTGGCGGCCCCCATCAGTCGCACATGGCGGGCCGCGTGGGCGAGGATGGCCAAGGTGGCGGCCCCGAGAGTCACACATGTTGTGCGGGCTTGAAGATGGCTGCCCCATGGCCAACATGAGGCCGATGACGCGTCCGGGAGGGCGGAGCCGGCAGACACGCTGCCACACTGCGGGCTTCTGAGGGCCTGTGAGTCCGAGAGTCGGGCCTGCGATTTTGAGGATTTGGACCTGGCCAAGTAAACCTTAGCGAAATGTCCCTTTTTACCGCAGTCGCTGCAGTTTGCGTTCTGGGCCGGGCAGCGCTGCCTGGGGTGCTGTTGCTGGCTGTAGAAATAGCAGGGTAGCCCCCCGTGTTGGGCGGGCAGCCGCGCGGCACAGGCCTGGGGTACTCTTTGGTCAGGGGTCCACGAGGGGGTCGCGTGATCAGACGGGAATGCGTTGAGGCTTTGGAACACTACTTCTGGGGAGGAGGCTAGCTTTACCGTCACTTCCAGATCTGGGGAACCCTTCTTGAGTAGGCGCTGTCTCACGTAGTTGGAGCTGACTCCAGCCACGTAGACGAACCGGACGGCGAGGTACATATGTTGAGTGGCCATGACGGCCTGGTAGTTGCAACTTCGCGCAAGGACTTTGAGATTGCGCTGCTCGCTCCCAATCTTCCACTCCTTCAGTGATTCCCCGGGGTGGTGGCTGCGAGTAGTGAGGAGATGCTGCGCGTCCACCTCGTTCACTGGCCTTACGTAGACGCGTCAGCATCGCAAGGGCGTCTGCGTAGGTGGAAGCTTCCTCGAGTTGTACAGAGATTCGATGGCTCACCCGGTCATGGCGGAGGCTCAGCTTCTGATTGTCCGAGACTGAAGGCGAAGAAGAGGCGGCAAGGTAGGCCTCGAAATAGCGGAGCCAGTGCAAAAAAATCCCTTTCGCCTCCGCGGCTTGTGGGTCAAGTTCCACTCGGTCAGCTTTGAGGCCGATTCCATTGTGGTGTTGTAGTCAATTAAATTGATGCGACCCATCAATTTACGCGAAACAGAGAGTAGATGTAAACTGTGGCTTAAATCGACTAGAACAGAGCCTGCCTGCGACTGCTCTGCTAGTGAGAGCTGCCTACAGGCCTACTGCTCTTTATACCTCCTCTGAAGGGGAGGAGCCAGGGGCGGAGCCCACAAGGGCACCAACATGATAAACTCCAGGTAATATCTTACAATGGTCCATAGGTGATGCCCACATGGGCACCACATTCCCTTGCTGTCTAAAGGCGGCTTCCAGGCCACGTGAACTTTACCCGCCCCAACTAGCTAGCTGTCGTTTACAGCAGCTTATTGGTGACCTGAGTTAAAATCCGCTGGCACTTGAACAAAGGCTCCTAGATGTGAATGTCACCGGCCTATACTCCAGGAGTTAAAACTAGCCGGATTCAAGAGAGCAAAACATAAAGAAAGAATCGGAAGCAAGGGATGACATTGCATAAAGTAGTTTCGTAATTTTCATATAAATTGGGTTCGACTTTTAGATCAATTTAAAGGTAACAAAACTATTCCTCCTTGACTGACTTTAATAATGCAATGTTTATTTAGACATCACAGTGCATGAACTCAAAGGAAACAAAATTAAGAAAACTATAATATGAGGAAAAATGTTTCATGCAGCAAGAGATTAGGATCTGGAATGCGCAGCTTGAGTGTGTCGTGGAGGCAGGGTTAATTGACACATTCATAGGGAATTGAATTATTATCTGAAAAGGAAAGATGTGCAGGACTATATGAGTAGTTGGGAATGGGTAGGTTAATGGCTTTAGGTGAACTGCTCCTTCAAAGTGGCTGTGCAGACATGATGGGCCGACTTGCCCTGATGTGTACTGTAACCATTCTGTGTGGATTGTGTGCATGCACTGGTGGTCTACGTGCGATGTCACATGCTTTGAGAACTAATATTTCCCAGTATCTAGCAGCTATACCATTCTTTCAGCACAGTCTACCTTTGGGGTGTTTGAGTGTTTTATTTTTGTGGGTTACATAAACATGGACAATGGCGTCCCAGGGATCAGATACGGGGGGGGGGGGGGGGGGGGGGGGGGGGGGGGGGGGGGGGGAGACTGGAGTCATCAACATCGGGGTTTTTTTTTGCATGCTGTGAGTGGCCTCAGGATTCCAAAATGGGGGCGGCATGGTGGAGCAGTGGTTAGCACTGCTTCCTCACGGTCCCGAGGAACCAGGTTTGATCCCTGCCCCGCGTCACTGTCCGTGTGGAGTTTTCATATTCTCCCCGTGTCTGCGTGGGTCTCACCCCCACAACCCAAAAATATGTGCAGCATAGGTGGATTAGTCATGCTAAATTGGTCCTCAATTGGAAACATTTTAAAAGTGAATTCCAAAATGCACGCACATGTGAGGCAAGCTGTATTAGATGATATATGGGTGAGTGTGTTAGTGGGCATAAGGTGAGTGGTATGTACATCATGATGTTAATGCTAATTTGATGCCACTAATACCTGTCATAATATCCACTCATGTATATAATGAGATGCAGACAGGCAGTGATTGACACACAAGATGACTAATGAACACACAACACAGAACAACCAATTATCAGACAGGACACCACCGCTATAAAGCCCACAGGGCATTAAGACTCTCCCTCTCTCACAGGACCCAGCTACTGAGATAGTCAGAGTGCACAAGCTAGTGAGCACTATCACCATGTGGTAGCTAATAAGTCTGGTCAAGCCAGAAAGAGGTCATCAGTTGGATTAGTAGAGTGTCAACCGACAGCTGAACATGTACAACAGTCCTTAGTTAAATAAAACAGTGTTGGATCATCTCCTGTATCAGATGTTTGTTTCTAGCTTCCCTGCATTCAGTTGCAGTCAACGTCGAACCAATTTGCCAACACATCAATACCATTTTGGTGCTCAATGCTCCAGCTAACACCCTCTTTCAACCTCTCACAGCTAAATGCACATTCAGCAACAGGAAAGAACATCCCCAAAGCCCTCATTCCTCCACCACCCAAAGAGTGCAGCATAAAGGAATCATTAACTGTTAGTTGCTGCTTGATTTCTTTCAGCTGATGCTACAGTTTTAAAAGTGTTTGGTGTTCTCTATACTTGTTCCAAGTTTCCTGGACCTAGACAGAGTGTTTCTGCGCAAACAAACTGATCTCACATAAAGGTTCATTCGTCACCATTCTGCTTGGAATACAACAGGGAGCTAGAGAGAAGAATCAGAGAACACGCTGAGCAGGAGTAAACTGCCGGAAGTAAAAGGAGTTAGAGGCTACTTGGCAAGAGTCCGTATCCAATCAGGTTGATCAAGGAGCAATTTGTCTACCTGAAGCTCAGTGAGGAACAATGTGTGAGAGGGCTGGACATTAGTGGAGATGTCCTCATTGAAATCTACCAATTGGTGCAGCCACAATGACAACTTTGAAGCAGGGTAAAGACCGCATTGCCAATGGCTGTGAAAGGGTTGTGATGATGCATTTCTGTGCATCACATTCCTTGTAGGCTCGAACTCGAGATATACACAACATCTGATAGTTTGCCTTCCACTTCCAGAATGCTTTCTGTTCAAGGAGAACCCACTATATCTCATTCTTGTTTTCCAGAGAGAAGTGGGCAGAGAAACCAGGGCACTTTGCAAGGATCGAAGACCTTCCCACGGTGCAAAGTGCCATTCACAGCACGTTTTCCGGCACCATGTGTCAGCTCTTCTCTAAATGGAATAAAAAGGAATTCCACCCCCTCAACATCCAGCTGGTATGTGACTATAGGCCGATTTCCTAGCAGCAGTCAGGATACTTTCATTATGTGGCAGCCAGCTGTGCCAGCTGCCACCATGAGAGACCAAAGAGTGATTTCTGGGTGACAAGGATGTCAGCTGAATTAATTCATCACTCTGGTGTGTAATCCATGCATAGATACAGTGTGCATAAAATTAAAGCCAGGCTACTACATGAAATGTGATAGCGCCGGCCACTGCTGAAACAATGCTTATGCTGCCTTGAATATTCTCAATGAGTCCTACTGTACCCTACAGAGTGAGCGTCAAGATTCATGCTGGTCTGCTGTGGGCCACACAATCTCATCATCAGTGTTGCTTTGAGCAATGTGTGAGGCGAGTGGTGCAGTTGCTAGGTACAGCATTTAAAAATTAATTGGCTGACATTGAACATTCACGCAAGATCATTGAACTTGTTGACACACTGCATCCAACCCTTTGGGTTTAACTCATGGTATCTGATACCATTGTTTTCTGATCATGTGTCTGGAGGATCTCCTGGTTGCCTCACCTCCTTTCTACCTCCTCTAACGAGACCTCTAGCGCAACAACAAAAACCTTGGAGCCGCCCTTTGCCATTTTGTACCATTCTTCAATGTTTCACAAGTTAGATTCTACAACTGCCCAAATGCACCTCTCCTTTAAGAGATGCAATCTCACTTTGAGAGGGTCTAGTCACTCATGATATTTGCTCCCTGCTGAGGTCCCGCCAATCAACAGCAAAGGCAACATGGTGGCACAGGGGTTAGCACTGCTACCTCACAATTCCAGGGACCCGGGTTCTAATCTGGCCTTGGATGATTATCTGTGTCGGGTTTGCACATTCTCCCCGTGTCTGTGTGGGTTTCCTCCGGGTGCTCTGGTTTCCTTCCCCAGTCTAAAGGTTAAGTGGATTGGCCATTCTAAATTGCCCCTTGGTGTCCAAAGATTAGGTGGGGTTACGGGGACAGAAGGGGGAAATAGGCCTGGGTGGGGTACTCTTTCGTAGGCTGGTTGGAGACATGATGAGCCGAATGGCCTCCTTCTGCACTGTAGGGCTTCTATAGTTCTGTAATGGCCGCTGGATACTGAAATCACTGAAATGAGCGCATCATGATCCCACCCCTGTTTTTTTGGATTTAGCCACTGATTAGGAACAATGAATGATGAGAATGATTCTCTTCTGAGCTCCAGCCAGACAAAAAAAATCAAAGAAAACAAACTGTTAAATCAGAAATATAAATCCAAATAGGACTGACTTGCCTGAGTTTGAGGTATTGTCCTACAAGGTCTCAGCAGCCTTTCGGCCTTGGGCCACAGTTTGAACACCCTAATGTGTTTGGGTTATCCAACATTTTCCAAGATGCTCATGTATTTCAGTGGTTCATTTTGTTTGTTCCATGGAAAAGCTGTGTACTCCCTGTGATTATATAGCTGTCTGTTGTCTCACATATCAAGACAGATTCACTGCTTCAGTCAATGGTTTTCACAGCATTTATTGTATAGTCACATTGTTTAGTTGAGTACAGTAGCTGTTTTTTTTTGTCATGGATTTCATTTACAAAAACTTACTTCCAATCCAGTCAGCAAATCTATCAGTAAATGTGTTCATTGAGACAAGTCTATTGTACCTGCCTTGAAAATGGAAGTTGCATTACTTTGAGGGACAATTTGGAACTGCAAAAATAGAATTTGAGGGGGCTAATTCTTTGCTATCGCAAGGACTGTATTCTTAAACCCTTTTGTATAAAATAAGTAAGTAGGTTAGGTGTTTTGTTAGCTTTGAGCTTCCAATTAGCACTAGATTCTTAAGATACAGCTTGAGCTAAAGGTGCCACTAAGTCTATCTGTAAAAGACATGTCCCCTTGATCGTTAACCATTAGGATTGTGTTCTTAAAGCTTGTTGTTCGGCCACTAATAACGATTCAATTGCATAGGGCCCACTGATACTCTGGTGGATACAGGTACGTCTCCACTCCCTTGACATAGCAGCTGTCGCTACAATGCCAGATCCCACTTGTGGTATCCTTTGTGTTGCTCATTTCAGGATGGTTGATGTAGTGTTCACAAAGACCACAAAATAGCTTGAACATAAACAAAGCAATACATTTATTAACACTGCTAACTTGGATTTGACACATATTCTTAAAGAATAAACAGTTGATTAATAACATTTAAACAACACTCATTGACAGCTAATCTCACTACTGATATAAACTATGATCTGCACTCACTTACACTATCCGTACTTCTGACTCTCTCTAGCTAACTCCTGCACATACTCTTCCCCCAAGGCTTAGCATCACAGCCGTATTTTGTTGTAACTGTAGCTCCCTCTAGTGGCTACTCTTGACACTTCATTAACCCTTGCCGTTCTTACCGTTATGAAAACACCACAAACCCCTTTCTTTGTAAAATAAAATTATTATAACATTGGTTGTGATATTTTCTTTAACCATTACATTTCAGGTGTGAATCTGACTATTAGCAAGTATTTATCATTAACTCGCTGTATTCCTGTACATTAATTCATAAATAACTGTTACATCACTTAGATGAGCATGTAATTCATTACACAGTCATCACAAATTAAGTCTCTCAGGCGGTCGTCTTCTTCTTGTAGACCTTCTTAATGGCATGTACAAAGTATTCGATTGGTCTGCCACATCTTCTTGCTGTGCCTGTGTCAAGTAAGAATTTGGAAAGGCAATGTCCTTGAATATGTTATCAGGTGCGATAACATTCAGAAGCTGAGGTTGAACTTTATGCTTGATAAGTAGCAATACTCGTCTGTTTCTCCTGAACAGTGATCCCTGTTTTGTTTTGACTAAGTATGACCTTGATGCTACTTGTTTCAGAACTTTTGCAATGTGGTGCCATCCTCCTTCTGGATTCTGAATCTGTAAGAAGTCACCTTCTCGAAGTTCAGACAGAGGTTTGGGTCATCTATCATAGTCCTATTTTTGCTTCTTTTTTGCTGTTGAGATATGTTCATGTATCTCTCTGCTATCCATATCAGGAATAGTGATCTTAGGTAATGTGGTGTGAAGCCATCTACCCATTAGCATCTGAGCAGGTGATAATCCAGTTGACAGTGGTGTCGCTCTGTATACTAACAACGCCAACGATATATCTTGCCTATCATCAATCGCTTTGCGGAATAACTTCTTTATTATCCCTACTCCTTTCTCTGCTTTTCCATTTAACTGAAGATGACATGAAGTAATATGATTGAAGTTGTATTGCTCTGCAAACTGGGTCCACTCCCAATTTGAGAAACACGGACCATTGTCAGAGATAACGTTGAGAGGTATTCCATGGCGTGCAAAAATTGATTTTGTTGCCTTTATAACAGACATGGCAATCGAATCATTCAGCAGCATCACCTCTGGAAAGTTGTAGTAATAGTCTATGACCACTAGATAGTCATAGCCCTGGAAATAGAATAAATCCATGTCCACTTTGCTCCATGGACTGGTAACGATTTCCATCTCTTTCATAAAAGCAAATTACTGTGGATGCTGGAATCTGAAACGAAGGAAAAAATGCTGGAAAATCTCAGCATCTGGAAGCATCTTTAGGGAGAGAAAAGAGCTAACGTTTCGAGTCCAGATGACACTTTGTCAAAGGTCAAAGCTCTCGTATATCTTGAAAGGCAGATTGACATCCAGCAGGCCATCCTTCTTTTAGGTATTGTTTCACCTTCTGGAACACCAAATCCTTTTCACTTTCGACTTTGATTACGCGTAGTTTTCAGTCAGACACTGGTAGTATTTCGGTAAAAAAACAGACTTGACATTCCACTATTTGGACTATCTTGGGTTCTGATGTTTCAGCATCAATGGTTGTCCTGGATTCTGATGTGTCAGCATCAATGAAAGCTTTGGAGAGGTCGTCCACAATGCCTAAGTCATCCCTTGACTCTTCATCTTGGTCAGCTGCAGTACTGGTTGAGTGAATCCTTTCAACTAGCTGAAATCTTTCACAAGCATCCACTCCAATTAATGATGATTTCTCACCCTCTACTACCTCAAAGTCGATGGGTATCTCGATGTTCCCATTCTTAACAACAAGACGGCAGGATCCTATTGTGACTATCGTTTTACCTTTGTAATCTGTGAGCCTACAAGGGGATTGCTTTACCAATGGTTTCTGATAAGCTTGTTTTAAAGATTGTGCCTTGATAATATTTGTGTGTGCCCCTGTGTAAATTTTAAATGGTATTTGTTTTCCATTTATTTCTAATGAGAGAGTCCACTCCTTAATTATCTTCTCGAGCTCTTGAACTGGTCTCGCATTGCGATCCAGAAAATTAATCCTAGTGACTGTTTCAATCATGAAAGTATCCCAAAGTGAATATGGTGAGCAATCCTCTCTATCCGCTATGATGTTGGATTTTTTTCTCTTCACTCTTAACACTGTGGGCGGGATTTTTTGACCCTGAGGCTAAGTGTTGAGGCCGTTAGAAACGCCATTGCGTTTCTTGACGGCGTCAACATGGCCTCAGGATCAGCATGGCACTGGAGCGACCCACGCCGCTCCAGCTGGTGATTCTGACATCAACTGGGTGCCGCAGAGTCTGCGCATGCGCAGTGGCACCGGCGCCAACGCGCGCATGCGCAGTGGCTCCCTTCTCCACGCCGGCCCCGACGCAACATGGTGTAGGGCTAAAGGGGCTGGCACGGAAGAAAGGGGGCCCCCAGCCTGAGAGGCCGGCCCGCCAGTCGATGGGCCCCGATCATGGGCCAGGCCACAATGGAGGCCCCCCCTGGGATAGATCCACCCACCTCCCCCCACTCACAGGCCACCCCCAGATCCTTCCAAGCCGAGGACCCGCTGAGGTTAGAACGGTGCCGGCGTGACTCGGGTTTTTTTGCGATGGCCACTCGGCCCATCCCAGGCCAAGAATCGGCGGGGGGGGGGCACGTAGAGCGGTCCCCGATTGGCGCTGCGCCGACCACGACAGCGCCAATGGTGCCGATTCGCCGCGGAGCGGAGAATCGCCTCCCGGCGTCAGGGTGGCGTGGCACGAATTGCGCCGGGCTGAGGGAATCCCGCCCTGTGAACCCATCAGAAATCACTGTACGACTTTTTAAATTTGGTTACTGGAGAAGAAGTTGCTGATAAATGACACTGCTGCAAAGTGGTTCAACTTGCAACAATTGGAACATTGTTTGCCTTTTGCCGGGCAATTTTTTTTTACTGCTGGCGTGGCCACAGCATATGCACATCATCACGTTCATGATGTCAATCTCAAAATGGCCACCGGCCATTGTACGCAATCTTCTTTGCTGCAACACAGTATTAATGGCGTCAGCCACGTTTCCCGATCTCATGGTCTTTCCTATAGCCACAAACTCTGCTTGTTCAGTCGATGCCTGTTCACTGGTCTTGCACATATTAATTGCGACTTCAAGCGGGAAAACTGGTCATCTTAGCATTTTCTCATGCCAATGTTCATCATTTATCCCGAACACAACTTGATCACGCAGCAAAGGAGTGGAGTCTGAGGAAAAATTATAGGACTGCGCTCGCCACTTTAAAGCTGTCATGAAAGACTCTACTGACTCCCCTCTTAACTGCAGCCGTTTTCTGAACATGTAGCGCTCGTAGGTCTCATTCACCTCCTTGTTACAGTGTGTATCAAACTTTTGTACCACCATGTTGTATTTAGTTTTATCCTCACCAGCACTGAATTCAAACAGATTAAAAAGTTCTAATGTTTGTGGTCCAGCCACATTTAATAGGAGTGTTACTTTCCTTTAGTCTGAGGAGCTTTCACGCACAGAGGCAGAAAGGAAAACTTCAAACTGCTGTTTAAAGAAAGCCCAGGTCTGGCATAGTTTACCGTCTGTCCTGAAGTGGCCAGGCTTCTTTTTTAAAAATAAATTTAGAGTACCCAATTATTTTTTCAACAATTAAGGGGCAATTTTAGCTTGCCCAATCCACCTAACCTGCACATTTTTGGGTTGTGGGGGTCAAACCCACGCAGACACTGGGAGAATGTGCAAACTCCACATGGGCAGTGACCCAAGGCCGGGATCGAACGCGGGACCTTGGTCAGGCTTCTTGAGACCCTCCATCTTCCAATTAGTCTTCGTCATAGATTTTTTGAGTTCTGTAGCTTCTGGATTGTTTCTTCAATCTCCTAATGCTATTCTTTCCTAATCTAATTGTTGTTTACTAATAGAAATAGACACCTGATACCATGTGGTGTTCTTTGTGTTGGTAAATTCAGGATGGTTGGGCGTAGTGTTCACAAAGACCACAAAATAGCTTGAACTTAAACAAAGCTATACATTTATTAACACTACTAACTTGGATTTGACACGTACTCCTAAAGAATACACAGTTGATTCATAACATTTGAAGGGAATAGATAGGATAGATGCGGGCAGGTTGTTTCCACTGGCGGGTGACAGCAGAACTAGGGGTCATAGCCTCAAAAAAAAGGGGAAGTAGATTTAGGACTGAGTTTAGGAGGAACTTCTTCACCCAAAGGGTTGTGAATCTATGGAATTCCTTGCCCAGTGAAGCAGTTGAGGCTCCTTCATTACATGTTTTTAAGGTAAAGATAGATAGTTTTTTGAAGAATAAAGGGATTAAGGGTTATGGTGTTTGGGCCGGAAAGTGGAGCTGAGTCCACAAAAGATCAGCCATGATCTAATTGAATGGCGGAGCAGGCTCGAGGGGCCAGATGGCCTACTCCTGCTTCTAGTTCTTATGTTCTTATGTTCTTATTTAAACTACACTCATCTACAACTAATCTCACTACTGATACAAACTGCATGCCCGAGGCCGCCCCGCAAGAAGATGTCGGATGGACCTTGCGGGGCGGCGGAGGAAAGGTGGGCACCGATCGTGCGCCAGACCCCTTTTGAGGGCTCCCCCGGTGCAGGAATCCCCCTCCTCCCCCCACAGGCCGCCCCCATCAGCGTTCCCGCGCTGTTCCTGCCGGCAGCGACCAGGTGTGGACAGCGCCGGCGGGAACCCGTCGTGTTGGGCAGGCCGCTCAGCCCATCTGGGCCGGAGAATCGCCGCTCGCCGTTTGCCAGTGGCCAGCTGTGATTCTCGCCGCGCCGGTTTGTGGGGGGGGGGTTGGGAGAATCGCGTACGGGCGTCGGGGCGTCGGGGCGGCGTGACGGGACACGCGCGGCGCCCCGGCGATTCTCCCACCCAACATGGGGGGGGAGAATCCCACCCCAGGAGTGGTGATGTCTGGCTTAGGGTTTCTCCAGTCTTTACCACCACCCCACTCACCCCAGCACCTTTTCTCCACCACTTGATTTGAAGGGTAACCTCATATCTCTTGCAAGACAAAGAAGAGCATTGTGGGAATAAGCGTGACCAGGCACAGCCGTATCTCTGCCATGTTCCTGGTGGTCCTACTGGCTTCCTCGCCAGAGTTAAGGTAGGAGGCTGGTAAACTCTTGCAGGAGTTACATGCCAAACATTTGCCAACCTGGACCCATTACAAATAATTAATTCTAAGGGCTTTTTAATGAATTACAATAAAAGTAAAACTGGATGCAAAAATGGCTATAAATGACAATAAAGACATGATTTGTTTCCCTATCACCGTTGATGCTAACATTCTGTTACTGGCATTTTTATTTGTATTCTTATTGTAGCTCTTTATCAAATATTGTGATGTTCAATCAAGGACTGTAAAACTGCTTTCTGGATTTCTCACACGGAGACTGACCTACTTGTAGGCAGCAATTCAATCGATTTACAACACGACAATCTGATAATCAACAGAATGATTCAACAGTTGAAGCTTGTGCTAAATATGGGCAATAAGAGAGGTAACTCTGACAATAACTGATGTACCTCAGCTACAGTATCATGGAGTGCTTGACACAATAAAGGGATTGTTCAATGTGATGCTAAGCACCACTATTCACAGAAGCCAGTAATATTAAGTGTCAGGGTGTGAGTTAGACTCAGTTGGTAGCACACTTTTCCTTTTCTCTCTCTGTAACTTCCACCAGCAGTCCAAACCTTCACAAACTCATCACTCCTCCAATTCTGGCCTTGTTTGCATCCCATATTTTAATTACTCCTCCACTCATGCTTCAGCTTCCTTGGCTCTTAAGGTCTGGAATTGATTTGAAGGGCTAACCTCATACCTCTTGCAAGACAAAGCAGAGGATTATGGGAATAGGGGTGACCAGGTACAACCGTGTCTCTGGCATGTTCTTAGTGATTCCACTGGTTTGCTCACCAGAGTTAAGGTGAGAGGCAGTAAGGGGCGGCACAGTGGTTAGCACTGCTGCCTCACAGCGCCAGAGACCCAGGTTCAATTCCAGCCTTGGGTGACTGTCTCTGTGTGGAGTTTGCACTTCCTCCCTGTGTGGGTTTCCTCCGGGTGACCTCCTCAACCCAGGCCTTGTCAAACCTCGGAGGCCACATGACGCCAAGCCTATCAGGGCAAAGCTCACGCGATTCCAGCAGGTTGGAGGCCTTTAAAACCTGCAGAGCAGATGAAATGAAATGAAATGAAAATCGCTTATTGTCACGAGTAGGCTTCAATGAAGTTACTGTGAAAAGCCCCTAGTCGCCACATTCCGGCGCCTGTCCAGGGAGACTGGTACGGGAATCGAACCGTGCTGCTGGCCTGCTTGGTCTGCTTTAAAAGCCAGCGATTTAGCCAAGTGAGCTAAACCAGCCCCTAGTGAGCTAAACCAGCCCCTGATCCAGTCCAGGAGAAGATTTGGAGTCACTGGCTGGTATTGTAATGTTCCATTATACTTTCTGTCAGTAGTTTTTGCCTCCAATAAACCGTCTGTTACTGTTCTTCGCTGATGGTCACCTGGAATTCCTGTTATTCCTGTTATCACTGATCATCCGGGCTGTTAGAGGGAGTATACATGGGGAAAATCCCCCGTGCTTCCGGGAAACTGTGGTCCTTTCGGGAGGGTTGGGAACCCCAGTCCAGCTCCTTATGACCCCAATCCGAGTTACTGTTGCCCACCAGAGCAGTACGGAGAAAAGCAACCAACTGCCCCAACTAAGGAGCGGGCTGGCCCACCGGCAATATGGTTTGCTGGGAATTAAAGTGAGGAAAACACAACAGAGAGTAACTGCGTCAGTGAGTAAGAGCGACAGGATGTGAGAGCTAGAAAATGAGAGGGGAAACATTTGAACACCCTGAAACAGAATAGATGTCACAATAGTACTGAAGGGGCAGTGGCGATGCAGCAGAATATTATGAAGACGACAGAGATAGGAAGAGAAACCTGAGAAAATCTGGTCATTTTAACTGAAGTTTCAAAGAGTGAGTGGCCGTGATTTTCTGGCTTCGCCTGTGGCTGAGGTTTTCCAGCCCCACCTGTAGCTGGAATGTTCTGGCCCTGCCTGTCGCTGGGTTTTTACGGCCAAATCGGAAGCTGGAATTTTCAGGTCTCACTTGTGGCTGGGATTTTCTAGTCCCATCTGTGGCTTAGATTTACCAGATTCACCACTGGTTGGGATCTTCCAGTTCCGTCAGTGGCTGGCATTTTCCAGTCCCACCAAAAATATGGGACTGGAGATGGGACCGGAAAATCCTGGCCAGCAAGTGTGTCTGGGATGAGTGTGTGTGTGAGAATGAGTGTTTGTGTGGGAGAGTCAGCGAATATGTGAGAGAGGGTGAGTGAGTGTGTGTGAGGCTGCGTATATGCGCCAGTGTGTGTGTGCGTGTGTGTGAGGGAGAGTGAGCGAATGTGTGAGAGGGTGTGAGTGTGTGTGAGAGGGTGAGTGAGTGTGCGAGAGTGTGTGTGTGTGAGTGAATGTGTGAGAGAAGGTGAGTGTGTGTGAGAGGGTGAGTGAATGTGTGTCAGAGTGACTGTGTGTGTGACAGTGAGTTTGTGTGTGAGTGAGTGTGTGTTTGTGTGAGAGAAGGTGAGCGAATGTGTGAGAGAATGTGAGTGACTGAGTGTGAGAGGGTGAGTGAGTGTGTGTGAGAGGATGAGTGAATGTGTGTGAGGGTGAGTGCATGTGTGTGAAGGTGAGAGTGTGCGTGTGTGAGAGAGAGTGTGCATGTTTGTGTGAGAGAGTAAGCGAATGTGTGGGAGGGTAAGTGAGCGAGTGTGAAAGTGAGTGTGTGTGTGTGCATGTGTGCATTTGTGAGAGAGTGTGTGTGTGCGTTTGTGTAAGAGAGAGGAGTAAGTATGTGAGAGGGTGAGTGAATGTGTGTGAAGGTGAGGGCCTGTGTGAAGGTGATAGAGTGTGTGAAAGTGAGAATAAGTGTGTGCATGTGTGTGAGAGAGAGTTTGTATGTTTGTGTGAGAGAGTAAGCGAATGTGTGAGATAGGGTGAGTGAGTGTGTGTGAGTGAGTGTGGTGATATAACCACTGTAGTGATGTGTACTTGCAGTAGGGCGATGTATGCCTGTACCTGTAATACAGGTTCCTCCGGTAAGCCCCTGCCGGCTAGCTCCGCCCACAGGGTGCTTGTGTATAAATATGCGTGTGAGTCACTCAGACCCTAGTCTACAGTTGCAATGGAGAAATAGCATCGCACAGCAATAAAGCCTCTATTGTACTTGTCTCTCGGCTTTGAGTATAATTGTTAGTGCCACAATTTATTGCTGTGTGATTTTCCGTTCACCATGGACATCAGAATCAAGCCTGACCATCTGCAACTGGATCCGCAGTCGCCTCACGCCAGAAAAGACTTTGTTCACTGGCTGGCGGTCATCGAGGCCTACATCTCTTCAGCGGACCCTCCCCCGACGGAGGCTCAGAAAAAGCAACTCCTGTACTCCAGACTTAGCTCCAGTGTCTTTCCGCTAATTCGAGATGCGACTGACTACACCACAGCTATGGAACTGCTCAAGGAGAACTATGCACAGTTGGCGAACACCCTGTTTGTGAGGCATCAACTCTCTACTCGCGTCCAGCAGCCGGGTGAGTCGATTGAGGACTTCTGGTGGGCCCTTATACCTCTGGTACGAGACCGCGACTGCCGGGCCCTCAGCCACGGAACACTCTGAGTTACTCATGCCCGATGCCTTTGTTACAGGCATTGCATCGGACCCCATCCGGCAATGACTGCTGGAAGGGGCCGCAAAGGCTCTGGCGCTTTCCATGACGGCCACCTCCCGTAGTGCGCGATCTTACTCCGCTAGCCACTCGGCCCACCCATCCTACCCCTCGTGGACCCCGCAAACGGCCCCCCCAACAGCCGCCCCCGCGCACTACGCCTGCGCTGCTCGCCACATTGCTCTCCCCGGGGGTCCCCACTGTTACTTATGCGGTCAGCAGAAGCACCCCCGCCAGCGCTGCCCGGCCCGCACCGTGACCTGCAAAGCTTGTGGCAAGAAAGGCCACTTTGCAGCGGTGTGTCAGTCCCGGATGGTTGCCGCAATCGCGCCCCCGGTTCCCTCACCTCAGCTGCCCGCTCAATGGGCCCAGCCGTCCGCTCCCCCCGACCCCACGTGCATCAGTGGGCGCCGTCATCTTTTGCCGCCCCACAACGTGCCCTCCATGGGCAGTGCCATTTTATCCACAGGTACTCCAGATGCCCCCATTTTTTCCTCCCCCGGGACGGGGCCACGGGAACGGGTCGCTGCCGCTCCTCGTTGGACTCATCTGACTCGACCGCCGATCGCCCGCTACTCACCTCCGTTACGCTCGACCAGTCGCGTCCTCGCAACCTGGCACCCTCTTCCACATCGTTGCTGGTCAACGGCCACGTGACCTCCTGCCTCATTGACTCCGGGAGCACCGAGAGCTTCGTCCACCCGGACACGGTAAGGCGCTATTCCCTTGCGGTCCATCCCGCCAACCGGCAGATCTCTCTCGCCTCCGGGTCCCACTCTGTCCCGATCCGGGGTTTCTGCCTGGTTAAACTTACTGTACAGGGCATGGAAATCGGCCGTTTCCGTCTGTACATTCTCCCCAACCTCTGCGCGTCACTCTTACTAGGCCTGGATTTCCAGTGCAATATCCAGAGCCTCACCCTCCAATTCGGCGGACCCCTACCTCCCCTCACCGTTTACGGCCTTGCGACCCTCAGCGGGGCAAGATCAAGAATGACAAAATCTTGCGGTGGAGAATCGAGCTCTCCACTTTTAACTACGAGATCTTGTATCGCCCCGGCAAGCTCAACGAGCCCCCAGACGCCCTCTACCAAGGTACACGTGCCAGCACACAAGTGAACTTTCGGGGGTCACTCACTTGTACCATCTAATCAAAGCCCGCAATCTGCCCTACTCCATCGAGGAAGTACGGACAATCACCAGAGACTGCCAGATCTGTGCCGAGTGCAAGCCGCACTTCTACCAGCCAGACCGTGCGCACCTGGTGAAAGATGTCCCGCCCCTTTGAAGTCCTCAGCGTGGACTTCAAAGGGCCCCTCCCTGCCACCGACCGCAACAGCTACACCTTTAGTGTGGTCGATGAATTTTCTAGGTTCCCCTTCGCCATCCCATGCCCGGATATGACGTCTGCCACCGTCATCAAGGCCCTGGATTCCATTTTTGCCCTGTTCGGTTTCCCCGACTACATCCACAGTGACAGGGGATCCTCGTTCATGAGGGATGAGCTGCGTCAATTCCTGCTCAGCAGGGGTATCACCTCCAGCAGGACGACCAGCTACAACCCCCGGGGAAACGGTCAGGTAGAGAGGGAGAACGGGCCGGTATGGAGGGCTGTCCAGCTGGTCCTATGGTCCAGGAACCTCCCCGCCACTCGCTGGCAGCAGGTCCTCCCTGACGTGCTCCATTCCATTCGGTCACTACTGTGCACCGCAACTAACAGTATACCCCATGAACGTGTTTTTGCCTTCCCTAGGAAGTCTACATCCGGGGTATCGCTCCCCACATGGCTCACGACTCCGGGCCCAGTCCTTCTCCGTAGGCATGTCCGGCACCACAAGGCGGAACCCCTGGTGGACAAAGTACGCCTTCTCCAAGCCAACCCTCAGTATGCCTACGTGGAGTTCCCCGATGGCCGCCAGGACACAGTCTCGCTTCGGGACCTGGCTCCCTCAGGTGCCAATCCCATGCTCATGCCCCTTTCCCCCCCCCCCTACGCCACCCTCCTTTTCCCCAGCGACCCCCTATTCGTCCCCACCAGGTCCATCCCTCGTCCCCCTGCTCACACTGGAGGACACGGAAGATTTCGGCTCACTCTTGGAGTCATCCCACCAGCAGCCAGCACCAACACCGCCAGCACCTGCACCATCGTTGCCATCACCGCCTGTGCCGACGTCGGCACCACAGCTACGCCGATCACAGCGGAACGTTCGACCGCCGATTCGGCTCAACCTGTAACCTGCTAACCGGATGGACTCTTGGTTTTCTTTGTTTGGACCCATTTGTAAATAGCTCATCCTTTGTATTATAGTTACACGTCACCCCCGCCGGACTCATTTTTTACAGGGGGTGAATGTGGTGATATAACCACTGTAGTGATGTGTACTTGCAGTAGGGGGATGTATGCCTGTACCTGTAATACAGGTTCCTCTGGTAAGCCCCTGCCGGCTAGCTCCGCCCACAGGGAGCTTGTGTATAAATATGTGTGTGAGTCACTCAGACCCTAGTCTACAGTTGCAGCCGGAGGAATAGCATCACAGAGCAATAAAGCCTCTATTGTACTTGTATCTCGGTTTTGAGTATAATTGTTAGCGCCACAGTGAGTTTGTATGTGTGAGAGAGAAAGTGAGTGTGTGTGCATGTGTATATATGTGAGAGGGAGTGTGTGTGGGTTTGTGTGAGAGTAAGCGAATGTGAGAGAGAGGGGAGTGAGTGTGTGTGACAGGGTGAGTTGACTGTATGTGAGAGAGTGAGTGAATGTGTGAGACAGAGTGAATGAGTGCGTGTGAGAGGCTGAGTGAGTGTGTGCAAGGAAAAATGCGGGACTGTATGAGAGAGGGTGAGCGAATGCGTGCAAGAGTTTGAGTGAGCATGTGCGAGAGTAAATGTGTGTGCTTGTGTGAGATAGGTTAAGTAAGTGTGAGTGAGAGGTTGAGTGAGTGTGAGAATGAGTGAGTCTGTTTGAGTGAGCGAATGTGTGAGAGGGTGAGGCTGTGTGTGTGCGAGGTTGAGTGAGTGTGTGTGCGTGTTTGTGTGAGAGAGGGTAAGTGTGTGTGAGAGGTTGAGTGAAGGTGTATGAGAGTGAGTGTGTGCATGTTTGTGTGAGTGAGCGAATGTGTGAGAGGGTGTGAGTGAGTGTGTGAAAGGGTGAGTGAGCGTGTGCGTGAGTGTGTGTGTTTGTATCAGGGAGGGTAAATAACTGTATGTGAGAGGTTGAGTGAGTGTGTGAGTGGTTGAGTGACTGTTTGTGTGAGAGAGTGAGCGAATGTGTGAGACAGGGTGAGTGTATGTGAGAGGTTGAATGAGTGTGTGCGAGAGAGAGTGAGGGTCTGTTTTTAAAAAGTTGAGTGAGTGTGTGATGAGATGACCATTACTTCCAGATTTTTATTGAATTCAAATTTCACCATCTGCAGCGGTGTGGTATTATCATGCATGAAGGTAATGTAAGGGTTAATGAAATGTATACAGACATCCACTAGAGGGTGTTATCCTAGAACTATATAAGAGATGACACTGAGCCTTGTGGGACAGAAGGTTGGAGTAGGTGGTAGGGGCAGGAGTTGGCTAGGAGTACTGAAGATAGTGAGAGAATGAGAGAGTAGTGAATCTGCTAGAGAGCTGGATGTTAGATGAATATAGTTTATGTGTATTTAATCAACTGTTTATTTCTTAGGGATAAGTGTTGAATCCAATTGCAGTGTTTAATAAATAGTTTTGTTAGATTACAAGACCTGTTGTTCTCTGATCAACACTACACATCAAAGCCATCTGGCTAGAGCAAGGCAGAGATCAACACAGTAGGATTTGAAACTAGGTCCCCAGAACTCTAGGTCTCTGATTTACAAGCCCAGTGAAAATACCACTTTGCCAATGAGAGTGAATGAGTGTGTATGACGGAGTATGTGTGTATGAGAGTGAGCAAATGTGTGATAGAGGGTGATGGAGCATGTGTGAGAGGTCGAGTGTATGTGAGAGTGAGTGTGTGTGGGAGAGAGTGAGCAAATGTGTACGAAAGGGTGAGTGTGTGTGAGGCTGCGTGAGTGTGTATGTGTGTGTGAGTAAATGTGTGTGAGAGGGTGAATGAGCGTAAGTGAGAGTGAGTGTGTGGGAGAGACTGAGTGAATGTATGTGAAAAGGTGAGTGTGTGAGGCTGCATGTGTGTGTATATGTGTGAGTGAGCAAATGTGTGTGAGAGGGTGAATGAGTGTAAGTGAGGGTGAGTGTGTGTGAGGCTGCGTGAGTGTGTGTGTGTATGAGAGTGAGTAAATGTGGGTGAGTGAGAGTACGTGTATGCGTGAGAGGGTAAGAGAGTGAGCAACTAAATGTGAGAGGGTGAATGAGAGTGTGTGTGAAAGGGTGAGTGTGTGTGAGAGGGTGAGTGTGCGAGATGGTGAGAGTGTGTGTGGCAGAGTGCACAAATGTGTGTGAGAGAGTGAGTGTGTGTCAGAGGGAGAGTGCGTGCCAGAGTGAGAGAGAGATTGAGCAAATTTGTGTAAGGGGGGTGAGCAACTGAGTGTGGCCCTGGCTCTAATCCCTACCTCCTTCTCCGGTGATAAGGACTTGCCAGCTCTTAAGCAAAATGTTTTTTTAAAACAATTTTATTAGTTAGCTCTGTTGCTTGGCATTTTTAGTGGTCATATTTATTAATACCAAATTTTTAAAATATATTCATTGATTCCTTTGTTATTGTTTATGTTTTCTTCATACCACGGTGACTATTGTTATGACACCCTGTGCTAGTACTCGGTCAATTCCAATCCTACTTGTTCCGCAGTCACAGCACAAGTGAATTAACCAATAATTCTTCGGAAAAAAAAATACTCTTTGCCCCTTGGCTATCCAGAATTACATTCGCCAGGTTTGTAAATGTAGATACAATTACTGTTTATTTATAACAAAAACTATAATCTTTGCCGTAAAGAAGCTACATGTCTATTAATCATCCATGGATCAAAAATAAGAGCGGCAAATTAAAGGGTAAATAAGGGAATACACAGCAAGGACCCTCACACTATGGTTCTCAATCCTGAGCACCAGAAGGATGTGAGGGGGAGGGTTAGTGAGGTGGCAGGAGGGAGAATAAGGAGCCTAGAAACAGGAGAAGGAGGTTTCTTCTCCCTGGCCCTGCCACCATGGTTCCTATTATATCCTGCTCTCCTCCTCCACCACATGCCCCAAACCCAGACCACAAATTGGAATTTCCAGGACAGCTTTTTCTGAGTTGGATTCGCAGAGCTGGGAATTGTCCCAACTGACCACAGAGAGAAAGTTAAGGCCTTATCGTTGGTCTCATTAGTGCTGATATACAAAGTTACAGCTTAACTAAAATCAGCACAAATATCAGGTCTGGGTGCAATAAAGAAATTAACCCTTCCTCCCCCGTGATGTTGCACACGCTGTTACCAGAAGAACACAAGGTTAAGTACTTTCATTTGAGAAGGGAATTGTATCAGGTGTGTCATGATGTATGACTCTCACTTGCTACTTGCAAGGTGAATGGAAAATGGCTCGCTGGCTAATGAAGACGGTGGACAGAGTGGAAAGCCCAGGCCATTTTGTTCAGCCATTTTACCAAAAATAAATGACCATCCAGCTGCGAAAGATGGTCAAGTTGTGCATCATTGTCTTGAAAACTGCTCAACACACAGAGAAAATGATGGGTGGGTGCTCTCACTGGATCACCAATAAAGTGTTTGTGAAGCTGAAATTGGAGACAATCAACAAGTCATGCTCATCATTATTGCATCTCTGGCCTCACTGCAATTGCAGAAGGCTAAAATCCAGCCCATGCTCAATTTTACCTTGCACTATTATGGCACTATTCTGTACCTTGAATGTTTGATTTAAGATCACACAGACATGATCTTTTAATAGTGGCAGCGATACCGTGTTATCTATAATTTGCCAAAATGCTCTGCCTCTAAATGCTGGAAGCATGTGAGAGACCTCCAGTACTTCCAGTGTGCTTCTGTCTCTAATGCTCTAAATTGCTGGACTTAAATGAGACTTTACTCGATAAAAGAGGTGTCAGATCAAAAGATAATCAAAATGATAAACCAGCAAATAAAGCTACCCCCATTGACATGAATAATTGAAGAACTCTTCACACTTTTGGGAAGCTTATAAAAATTATAAATGTACCTGGCAGCATAACACTATCTGATTACCTTAAAAATTTATATTATGCAAAATATAAATCTGTTCCATCTAAAATTGGATGAAAAATGATTCAATTGAAAAGCAATAAAAGCAGCAACTCCATGTAATATTAATTGCACAGTGTTTATATAATTCTGGTTGCAGACACAGTGTACATCCAGCTACTGTTCTCGAAGCACTCCACTTTAAATCACAACAGATTATCATTTAATTTGTGTTAGTAATATAATGCTTACAATACTAATTGTGGCCGTCAAGAAGTGACTGAGTATAACTCATTCTTTCAAAGATGTGTATTTTGCTCCATTTTAGGATGGAGGAAATGACCATTTATCATTGTAACAAGGAAGAAAGGCTGGCATTTGTACAGCGTTTTCAAGACCTCAGGATGTCCCAAAGCACTTTGCAGTCAATGAAGTACATTTGAAGTGTAGTCACTGTTGTAATGGTGGAAATGCAGCAACGCATTCCTGAGTAAGGTCCCACAAACAACAATGTGATAATGACCAGATATTCAGTTTTTAGGTGTTGGCCAATGGGTGAATATTGTTCAGAACACCGAGGAGAATGTCCCTTCTGTTCTCCGACATAGTGCATGGGATCTCTTATGCCCACCTCAGAGAGCAGACAGGTCTCAGTTTTACATCTCACCCACAGTATAATGCCACCAGCCATCCAGCACTCCATCAACACTGCTGTGGAGTATCAGGCCAGAAAACTGAAGGCAAAACAGACAAGTGAAGCCTCTTTAATAGAATCACAAAAACATGTAATTTAGAAAGTGTGATTTACAAGAAGCTGCTTATATCGAAGGGATGTGGAAAGAAATCGATCAGACAGAAGTGGTGGCAGAGTGGTATTGTCACTGGGCAAGTAATCCAGGGTAATGTGCTGGGGAACCGGGTTCAAATTCCACCACGGCAGATGTTGGAATTTGAATCCAATAAAAATCTGGAAATAAATGCCTAATGATGACCATGAAACCATTGTCATAAAAACTCATCTGGATCACTAATCTGGTCTGGCCTACGTGTGACTGCAGTTCCAAAGCAGTGTTCCGTGGTCACCCCTATCGGCCTCTGACATGGGCAAGCAAGCCCTTCAGTTATATCAAGCCACTACAAAGTTAATAAAAAGGAATGAAACTGTACGGTATCGACATAGGCACTGGAAATGACAACAGGAAACCCAGCCCTGTCGCTCCTGTAATGTCCACCTTACTTGGGGGCCTGTGTTAAAATTGGGAGCTGTCTCACAAACTAGTCAAGTAATAGCTTGACATAGTCTTATGTTCTATCCCATCAGTAGGACAGATCCAGGAGAGGTGGTAGCGCAAATGTAGACAGTTGGGAAAGAAGCTTGACTCTGGCCCCATGAAGTCTCATGGCATCAGGTGGAACATGAGCAAGGAACCTCCTGCAGATTACCAATAACCTGTCCCCCTCAGTGGAAGAATCAGTACTCCTCCATGTTGAACACCACTTGGTGTCAAGGGCGCAGAATGTACTCTTGGTGGGAGGGGACGTCAATGTCCATTGCCAAGAGTGGTTGGGTCCTAAAGGACGTAGCTGCTGGACTGGGTCTGTGGCGGGCAGCGAGGGAACCAACAAGAGGGTAAAAACACATCCTCACACACCTGCTGATGCATCTGTCCCTGACAGTATCAGTATTCATCAGTAGGAGTGACCACCGCACAGACCTTAGGAACAATTCTCTCCCCAAGTTGCGCCTGGTGCACCATTGGTTATTGTTGAGAATTGCAGGAGAGTCCCTAAACAGTGTTCACGCTGGGCAATCAACGGAGCGTGATGCTCCCCGTTCATGACACCGGATGCAATCTGGTACACACCCTCGCTGGACATGAACAAGATGAGAATATTTAAATGAGTATTTAAACTCATTTAAAAGTGCATTTCTGGGTTTTAGCCAGAATCTCCTGGCTCCAGGGATTCTCCACCTCCAACGGCGTAGT
Organism: Scyliorhinus canicula; assembly: GCF_902713615.1. Taxonomy (NCBI): domain Eukaryota; kingdom Metazoa; phylum Chordata; class Chondrichthyes; order Carcharhiniformes; family Scyliorhinidae; genus Scyliorhinus; species Scyliorhinus canicula. The sequence continues at coordinate 114,342,281 of NC_052156.1, read as the reverse complement.
CGTTGGACTTGGGTGAGGTCCGGGGGTCGCATCGGGAGCTCAAGAGGTTGGAACTCAATTTTTAAATGGCTCCCTGATCTCTTGTTGCACTGAGGAGTTCCTCAGTGCAGAAAGCAGCTGACTGCAGCCTCGGGACCCATTCCCTGCTGAGGCCCATATCTAACTGGTTGGGCGTTAGATAGTGGTGTGTTCCTTGACGTTGCGAGCAATGGGAAACATGCAGCTAAACAAACTCGCTATGGGACTCCCATTTGGTTAGATCGGGCCCGAAGTGTGGGTGGATTGCAATGGGAATCGGGCCCGAAGAGCCAGCGAGATTCTCGCCGGTTTTGACACTTTTATTTGACATCGCATTTATAGGGAGATTTCTGATCCTTGTAGATAAGTAGTCCCATCTTCACATTGAGGATACCCTCCATCGTGTTGTGTGGCACTACCACTGTGCAAAATGGAATGGACTTCGAACAGATCTAGCAACTCAAGGCTGGGCATCCATGAGGCGCTGTAGGCCATCATTGTGTGCAGCAGAATTGAACTCAGACACAATTTGTAACTTCACAGCTCGGTACATCCATCGCTTTACCATTACCACCAAGCCAGGGGATCAACCCTGGTCCAATCAAGAGTGCAGGAACGCAAGCCGGGAGGAACACCAGGTGCTACCCAAAAACAGAAAAATGCTGGAAAAATTCAGCAGATCTGGCAGCATCTGTGGAGAGAGAAAATAGAGTTAACGTTTTGAGTCCAGATGATTAGGTGGATTGGCCATGCTAAAATTGCCTATTAGTGTCTAAAAGTTGTGCAGGTTAGGTGAGGTTATGGGAATAGGGTAGGGGAGTGGGCCTAGGTAGGGTGCTCCTTTGTAAGGTTGGTGCAGACCCGATGGGCCAGATGGTCTCCTTCTGTACTGTAGGAATTCTGTCTTGCCTCTCCCCATTCCTTGTGCCAAAATGCATCACCTCACACTTCTCTGTGTTAAATTCTATCTTGTCTGTTTGTTCTGTTGGGCTGTCTATGTCCTGTTGCAGGCGATCCGCATTGTCCTCACCATTTTCCACTTCTCCAGGTTTGGTAGCATTGGCAAATTTTGTTCCGTATTCCAAGATCCAAGTCATTCATATATCGCCAAAAAAAGCAGTAGTGTGGTCGTGACCCTGAGAGAACAATACTTTCTCCCACCCCCAGTCCGGAAAACAACCAACTCGTTACTCTCTGTCGACAAGCCAAGTTTTTAAAAATCTAATTGTACACTGTTCCCTGAGCTCAATTTTGCCAAGCAGCATTTTATGCTGTACCTTGTCAAACACTTCCCTAAAATTCATATAGACAACATTCACCATGTTACCTTCGTCGACCTTCTCAGTTATTTCATCAAAAAATTCCCTAAAAGCCTGTTGATTGGATATGGCATATTCTCTCCACAGTTGGTCTGTGGAGACTGATTCTTCTGCAGAGTTCCTTCTCCATTTTCAGGCAGTACCCACAATTGTGACAGACCCATTGGCTGGGATCGAAGCGTCTGCCAGCTGAGTGTCTCCTATACCCTCTGTAATTCTGGTCTGCCAACTCCTAGCCCACCAAAAAAAATTTAAGAGGAATTTCTTCAGATCTGCCTCAGTTCTGTTGCTGCAATTTAATGCACGCAAACCATTCTGCTGGGTTTACGAAGAGGTTATGGTATCTGGTCAGGGACAGCTTCAAGCAAAATTTCCCGCCCTAGACTCAGTTATCAATTGAATAACACTCAATGGATGTGACATACAGTGAGCATTTTCTTTTCTCACTGCAAGGAAATGTGGATTTCAAATATCATTGGGCGGCATGGTGGCACAATGGTTAGCACTGCTGCCTCACAGCTCCAGGGTCCTGGATTCAATTCTGGCCTCGGGTCACTGACTGCGTCGAGTTTGCACTTTCTCCCTGTGTCTGCGTGGGATTCCTCCGGGTGCTCCCATTTCCTGCCAGTCCAAAGATGTTTTCGTTCGGTGGATTGGCCATATTAAATTGCCCCTTTGTGTCCATGGTGTCCATGCTAAAGCTACTCCCTCAATGGATTCATGAACGATAATCCAAAGTCAGGAAAAGCAAAGCAATTGTGTGCTCACGAGCATTTGATAAGGTCATTAAGAGAAAAACATGTACCTTCCCACACATGAACAAGTAAACCAAAAGTGGCCCCATAGACTGGAGTTAGGAAGGTAAATGAATGTGAGGTTTTTGAACTATCAATGCAGCAGTGACTGAAATATTCTGACACAGGGGTAATGTTGCAGCTATTTTAATGTGTGGCCATTGGTGTAGTGATCATAGGGAGGGAAGGATATTGTCACCAGGAGAACGAGTGGGGTTAGGGTTTAAGTTGGGGTTAGGGTTAAGGTGGGGTTACTGGGTTAAGGGGATAGGGTGGAGGCATGGGCTTAAGTAAGGTGTTCTTTCTAAGGGTCGGTGCAGACTCGATGGGCCGAATGGCCTGCTTCTGCACTGTAAATTCTATGATTCTATCAATTGGCAGTGTGAGCAAATTAATACTTCAGAGATGCTTATGTGACACTCCCCTATCTCCAATGCGAACACAGGCTTAAGCTGTTTAGACTCAACTTCAGCTCATTTTGACATCTCGCCCTTATGCGGAGTTTCCTAGGTTGTAAATCCATGTCACATCGAAGAAATATTGAAGTAAAGTATTCACAGGTGTAGATGATGCAATTCTTTCCTGAACATGGTCCCTCTGCTGCTGCGATCCTGGGCAAATCAAATACAGAACACGTGGGTTGAATTTGAATAGTGTGGGTTTTCAGGTTGGATGGTTATCATAAAATTTTGATTGGTTTGAAAGAAATTTCACAGATCTGATCATCTACAAAGTTTTCCTTATTAATTGTCTCCCACCTCCAGTGAAACTGAATGGATTGGGATATCCATTATCAGCCAGACTGGAAATGTCCTGAGGGGGAATGGGCCTTTGTACTTCCATATTTACATTTGTATGCTCTTCCTATATTTCTCACTTGAGAAATTAAGAATAAAAGGAGCACCTTTCAAAATGAACAAACAATACATAGGCCGTACTTATTATTGCAGAGGCCGGACACCTTTGGTACCTTGGGGAACTATGAACGCTGCTGGAAGTTGCTGCGTGTTCTGTACCTGTAGCATTGCCGTCTTCACAGCCCACATAGTGGCTGCAGTACTAGAATATGTATGTTCTGCACTTGCAAACCCTTTATTATTTATTCCACTAACAAAGGCAAGCTCCCAAAGTAACAGGAGAGGGGAAATTTCAAACAACTGAATTATACAGTTATTATGGGCACAGCAAACCTCATAGTGAGCGCTTCAAATAATTATTAGCTTAGGTGACATTTTAATTATCAAAATTTCAATAATAATTCAAAAGTTTATTAATTGGCCAGATGACCAACAAACAAAAATGAGACAAAATAATCTTTAACATTCTCACTAATAAGCTATCAGAAAAGTCAAAGACTATCACATAGCATATATTGATAGGAACTTAAAAGAAGGAAAAACCAAACATATTTTATACTGGAATGACTGATGGTAAAAATTATGTCCCTACTGTATTTTAGAAAGCAAATCAATGTCAGCTATCGTCCTTGGATAGATCATAGAGCCGAGACAAAATTTACATTCTTCTGTAATAGCAATATCGAAACTCAATGCCACATGGCAAGTGCCAGAATTTCTTTTCCACACATGGGGCGCGATTTTACAGCCACACTGCACCCGAAAAGCAGCTTGCCGCGGCGCAGTATGGCCGATTAAAGCTGGGAAACCCCGCTCCCAGGATCTACCCACCTAGTAGTGCCTCGTGGGATCTAACACGATCTCCTGAGACGTTGTGATGTAAATCTCGCCCATTAGTAAATCTGCATATTAAAGAGCGACAGCGAGTTTCACTTTAACGTGCGGATTCCCGAGGTACACGGGGCGTGGGATCTATCTCCTTGGCCTCGGAGACCTCAGGCGAGTGCTGTGCAGTAGTGGTCTCAACAAACGGGGACCAGATGAAATGGCATTTGTGGGGGTCTTGCAGGGGAAAGGTACATGTCCTTTGGGCAGAGTGGAATCCTGGCACTGCTGGTGCCACTCTGGTGCCGCCCTGGTACCCTGGGTTTTTGGGAGGTACCCGGGGAGGGGGGGCGCAGGGACTGCCCCTTAGTGTGTTGGGGCTTGAGGGGTGTCAGGTGATCGCTTCAGGGACTCCAAAGAGATCGGGACACCATTTACAAATCCAGCCCAAAGTGTTGACGCCGACACAGAATTCATGGACTTTCATGACAGCAAAACAGACTGGATTCAGCAAATGTGGAGGGGATAGCACTGGCGCCATGTGGAACACAATCGATTCCAATGATTAACGATGCGGGATTCACCGATTCCGTGATTGACACACGGAAGGCTGACAAGTTGTAGCTGCATATACACATTACAATCCCCACACACATTCATCCTAGCCAACAAGGTGACACCGGTTGTGCTGTAGCATGCCCACACAGCTGATGGGTCAGCTGGGGCCAGTGGGCACCTAGCAGAATGGCCTGGAAGGGACACCTATATGACATGTGGCCCGAAGTTCACAGTGGGCTGTTAGCAGCGTGCGCAGCTGCATGGCTGCTTTGCCAGCTGTGCCAATGGTTCTTTGTGCATGTCCACCCCGATCCCACAGCCCACCTCCTGGCCATGTCCCGCTACTGCCCACCCCCTGCCCTGGCAGAAGCCCCCCCCCCCCCCCCCCCCCCCCCCCCGGCCAACGGCAAAACTGTCTGCAAACTATGGCGATATTGGACACTTTCTATCCCACCTCTCTCTCACTCAGCAGCTACGACGTTGGTTTCACGATTTTAAAAAGTACAAGTGAACTGTGCCGCCAGCAACTCAGGTCATTGGAGGCGGAGCATTGCGGAGGCCCAGGAGAATACCGGGTTAGGTCCACTAAAAACATGCAAACGGTGTTCATTGTAAGAATGTTCCGGACCGCACTGACGCCACTATCAAGGTGATGGAGGTTTGTGATTTGACGTTAAATTGGCGCCTGCTGCAATTTTGTTGTTGGTACCTATTCTCCACCCAATCGCGTTTTGCGATTTTTGCATCAGTCACGGAGAACGCGGCCCATAGATTTTTATACGTTTCTGATATGAGATGAAGAACATAGTGGATATTTGCTGCCACAGTAATGATATCCACATGCCACAGCTGGAAGCTAACTAGGGTTTGAAATTTGCAATTTAATAGTCTAACATTCGGCTTGCCTGGAGGTATAGTTTTTTTATGGATTTTGACCACCACAGTATCTAGTACATAGAGAATAGTTGATAGGAACCAATGCGCTTTGAGTCTTTTAAGCCTGTAGTCTTTCAAACCTATATGGAAATCATTCAAAGACTATTTGTTTATTGGTTGTTTGGTCTGCCATACTCTTGTAATTTTATCAATTTTTTCTCCTGCTGGTCCTGCTCCCTGTCAGTGCTAGGGAGCATCTGTGGTCCTCCATGGGCTAGAGGGCCAGCTGGAGTGTGATCTAGAAGTCCCCCCCTCGTGGATTCCCACAAGTACCTACACCATGCAGTTGATGGGAGATAGAGAACCTAGTGGAGTGGTGTAACGACAACGACCTCTCCCTCAATGTCAGCAAAACTAAAGAGCTGGTCATTGACTTCAGGAAGCAAAGTATCGTACGCACCCCTGTCTGCATCAACGGTGCCAAGGTGGAGATGGTTGACATCTTCAAATTCCTCGGTGGGCACATCACCAACAATCTGTTCTTGTCCACCCACGTCGACGCTAAGACCAAGAAAGCACAACAGTGCCAATACTTTATCACGAAACTAAGGAAATTCGGTATGTACACATTGACTCTTACCAACTTTTATAGGTGCACCATACAAAACATCCTATCTGACTGCATCACAACCTGGTATGGCAACTGCTCGACTCAAAACTGTAAGAAACTACAGAGAGTCGTGAACATAGCCCAGTCCATCACACAAACCTGCCTCCCATCCATTGACTCTATCTACACCTCCCGCTGGCCTGGGGAAAGCAGGCAGCATAATCAAAGACCTTTCCCACCCGGCTTACTCACTCTTCCAACTTCTTCCATCGGGCAGGAGATACAAAAGTCTAAGAACACACACTCACAGATTTAAAAACAGCTTCTTTCCCGCTGTTACCAGACTCCTGAATGGCCCTCTTATGGACTGATCTGATCTCTTCACACATCTTTTGCGCTGAGTAGTACTGTACTCCTGTGTGCTTCACCCGATGTGTGTGTCTATGTATTTATATTGTGTCTTCGTGTATGCCCTCTGTTTTTTTTGTGTATTTATGTATTCCCTATGTTTTATTTTCATGTATGGATTGATCTGTCTGGACTGTATGCAGAACAATACTTTTCACTGTACCTCGGTACATGTGACAATAAAACAAATCCAAATCCAATGCCTTGCACCATGCAGTGCATGCCCTTAACCATGGAGTGCCCTGAAATATGAAGCAAACAGCATGCACCAAGGTCTCCACTGCAGATGCCACCCTCGCAGTATTGGCCTGGTTGCCTCAGAGGACCGACACCGTCACCTCGGGCAGAAGGTGATCATAGAATCATTAAATTTACAGTGCAGAAGGAAGCTATTTGGCTCATCGAGTCTGTACTGGCCCTTGGAAAGAGCATCCTACTTAATTCCACGCCTCCACCCTATCCCCGTAACCCAGTAACCCGACCAATCCTATTGGACACTAAGCACGGCTAATCCACCTAACCTGGGCTGTGGGAGTAAAACTGAGCACCCAGAGGAAACCCATGAAGACACAGGAAGAAACCCACGCAGACACAGGGAGAAACCCACGCAGACACAGGAAGAAAGTGCAAACTCCACACAGACAGTTTCCCAAGGCCAAAATTGAACCTGGGTCCCTGGAGCTGTGAGGCAGCAGTGCTAACCATTGTGCCACCGTGCCGCGATATGACTCCTGCAGTCCACCTGGCAATCAAAGGGGGGATGCTGACATCCCTTCCTGATATTCACAACTCTGATTTTGTAACTCCAGCAGCTGTAGGACGACCGAGCCCAGGAGCATCTCATCTGATCGGGGTTCAGCAAAGTCCGAGCCTCAAGCATCCCTCTGAGTGCCAGATCCTTGCTTCGTCCTTGCTTCCAGCTGCTGTGGATCATCAGCAGCGAGGTGCTCACCAGTCAGTAATCCAGAAGCCTGCCTACTAATAATGCCCACTGAGGTATGAATCTCTGCACTGGTGGAGGTTGCGTGTGACAGTGGTGACCTGTCAGCTCACCCATTCAATTGCCCGAGAATTTGTCCTCGGTGCTGCTCTCCTCTGTGGTCTACTATACCCTACTGGAGGATAGGCCAGACTGGTCAACTGATATACCTGCAAGGGAAGAAAGACGGCATTCGTGCATGGCGGGGGCTTGAGGAAATGGGAGGCATAACTCACGTGAGGCTGGAGCTATGGCTTACTGTTGTCTTTTGCACCTACCTCGCCCTCAGCATAGGCACAGTCCTGCATCTAGGGTTCTCTCCTCGATGTCAGAGAGGATTTTGAGCTCTGGCATCACTCCATTCTGCAGTGCTCGCTCCTTTCTATTGCGTTCCAGCTTGTCTTGCAGTGAGGCAGATGGGGAGAGTGTGAACAGGACATGCACCGGGTCAGATGATAAGGGTGCCTGCCATGTGTGATAGGTAAGTGGGAGCTGGGATGTGGTGAGTGTGGTGATATGCATCACTGTCAATACACAAGGGGTTAATGCAAATACACTACGACTAAGTAAACACTAGAGCGAGCACCAGAGCTGTCATGACACGCAGACATACAGCTTATGAACACATAGAATAGGACATGACTAATGGGCAGTCAAGACACCTAGAGGTGACACTACCACAAGGGGGCATTACACAACCCATATATAAGGGCAGGGCACACATGCTCTGTCTCTTTCCACAGGCAACACTTAGAGAGTAGGACAGGGGCAGATCAGAAGCATCACACCCACCATGTGGCTTAGAGCAGACTGGTTAGTTAGACTGAGTTACTGTAGCAAGATTAGCAAGAGAGTCAAACTCATAGAGAACTGTGCTAATGGTTCAATAAATCGCATTCAAAGTCTGGAGTATCTATTAGTCAAAGCTGCATCGAGTTGCAATCTGTGTTATCCCAGAGTACATAACACAACAGTGAGGAGAGGAACCGAAGGATTGATAAGGAGGGATGTGGGAGGGCAAGTGGTGGGGCCCCGTGTGGTGGCTGCGAGTGAGGTCCCAGTGGTAGTGTGATCGGTGTGAGTTGTAATGAGAAGAGTGACTTGAAAAAGGAGGTCATTCACCTTCTTCCTGCATTGGGCAGCACAGTGGATAGCACTGTTGCTTCACAGCTCCAGGGTCCCAGGCTTAATTCTCGGCTTGAATCACTGACTGTGTGAAGTCTGCATGTTCCCGCAGTGTCTGCGTGGGTTCCTCCGTGTGCTCCGGTTTTCTCCCACATATCCCGAAAGACGTGCTGTCAGGTGAATTGGATATCCTGAACTCTCCCTCTGTGTACCCGAACAGGCGCCGGAATGTGGCGACTAGGGGCTTGTCACAGTAACTTCATTGCAGTGTAAATGTAAGTCTACTTGTGACAATAAAGATTATTATTATTATTGTATACCCATCCTCCTGTGCAGTGAGCTTGTTCCCAGTCCTGCTACCATCTCCCTTGTGGAATTGATCACCTTGCTGGCAGGTCATTTGCCGTTTGAGGGGAGAAGATGTCCCGCCTCTGCTCCACCCTAGCCAACATTTTGGTGATGACTCTCAGAATACTTTGGGGCTATTTTCCTGGCTGGGGAATGCTAGGGAGGCACGTTTAAATGGTGTGCCCCCACTGATTGATAATAACAAGTGATTCCATGGGTGAGCAAATCAGAATCAGACTACCATGGCGTGATGTGAAACTCAAAATGGCCGAAGATACTGCGCGATTTGTAGCCGAAAACGCCGACGGGTTCCTCTTCGGTTTTCTCACCAAAACCAACACATAGCCAAAATAATGAAAAATTCCACCCATGATATATTTGGATTTCCAAAAGGCATTCAATGAAGTGCCACATAAGGCTAAAGTTTAGAACCAAGATGTTCCTCCTATTTGTGAGAATCACTACTTTAGCTGGAAATTATTAAGTAATCTATGCTTTAGAGAGACATTAAATTTTCTGACTGGATAAAAAATATATTTCTTTTGAAAAATTGAAGAATGCAAGTCTTGAATAACTGTGCATTTTTTAAAATGGTATTCTCTGTTTCAGGCAATTTTAACTCAGTATTTCCCAGCCCAAGCACTGCTCTCAATGAGGCAGATTCACAAATAAAGAACCTGACAGGTGAGAACCAGTGACAAACATGCAGGGCTACACAAGAGGATTATTACAAACTGACAGGGAACAGAGAGGTAGGATAACTTAGTAAATGTTCCAAATAATGCACTGGGATCTTTTCATTACAGGAAGATGGGACCTCAATTTGACATCTCATCCAAGAAACGGCACTTTCAGCAGGGCAACACTCCCTCAGTACTGCACTGGAGTGCATTGACTGCTTTTGAAAGCTCTCTTTCTGATGTTGTAAAGTAAATCTGTCCTGTCATTGTTCAATCTTTGGAGCCAGGCTGAGGCTTTGAAGTAAACATATAAAGGTATTAAAAAGCTATTCAATTCTGGAACATTATAATTTTATTGCAAATTGTGTCCATTCTATTTTGTTCAGAACCTCATTTTGGCCATTAGAAATTTCAGTTATTGAGGCGAAAAAATGGTGCATGAAAAAAATTCCATAAAGCCTTTTCTGCGATTTGTGAGGAAAAAATAAAAGGTAATACAGAGCCATCTAGTGGCTCTAAAGCTCATGGTTACAGGTAGGTTTTACAGGTATATGTGGAGATTTCAACGCTAGAATTTCCACTGGAAATACTTTCAATAGAGCAAATGGTGCAGGGAGGAATGTTGCCATGTTCTATCGATGGATAATCATGGCTCCTAATTGAGTATCCAAAGGGGAGGCTAAAGTTTAGAACCAAGATGTTCCTCCTATTTTTGAGAATCACTACTTTAGCTGGAAATTATTAAGTAATCTATGCTTTAGAGAGACATTAAATTTTCTGACTGGATAAAAAATATATTTCTTTTGAAAAATTGAAGAATGCAAGTCTTAAATAACTGCATTTTTAAAAATAGTATTCTCTGTTTCAGGCAATTTTAACGCAGTGTTTCCCAGCCCAAGCACTGCTCTCAATGAGGCAGATTCACAAATAAAGAACCTGGTGAGAACCAGTGACAAATATGCAGTATGTCCTCTGCGAAAGGTTTGATTTTGTAAGAGTTCATTTTAGTTCTAGTTTTAGTGATCCCCAATTAAATTTGCCCTACTACTTATGACACTCATTGTGTATGTCAACTGTGTTAGCAATTTCTTTGGCAGCATTTTCCAAACCCATGATTTCCAACACCCAAACAAACATTGGTAGCAGCAATGGGGAAACATTCAGCACCCGGACTTTGGGCATATATTGCCATTCCTCCATTTCCTCTGGATCATAATCCTGAAAATGTCTACCAAACAGCACAGCGGAAGAGCATTCACCACACGGACTTCAGTGGCTCAAGAAGGCAGCTCACCACCACTTCCTAAGGGCAACTAGGATTGGACAATAAATGCTGGCCTAGCCAGTGATGCACATACCCTGAGAATGTTTTTAAAAATCCTTATTTAAAATTAAGAACATAATGAAGGAGCACCTTGATTGTCACCAGGAGCCTTCTAAAGAAAGGATTTCAACAAAAATTCCCACTTGCCCCATATTTTCAATTTACTGCTTAAAAGCAGGAACCACTTACTGAGTGAGGAATTCTATTTCCTGAGATTACACAATCTATTGATTATAACTAGCCTCCTCCAATTAGGGGGCAAACAGATATTCGTTATGGTCCCATTTGTGGTTCTCATTGATTCTCGATGGGTGACACTAACTGACCAGGTGAAAGTGTAAGTACTTCTGCTTACAAAGAAATCAATGACAGAAGCAGGTGATTCACAACCTTCCCTACTTTACCATTTATTGATCACAAGAAGGCAGGAAAGACAAATTGCAGGAACTCCCGTGAATGAACGAGGCTGGCTGGAGCAGTCCTGACATTCCGAGGCAACTTATCCATAAATAACAAATGGACTCGCTAACCAAATAAGTGAATAAAATGAAGGAGTTGAACCAACAAATGCCGAGAAGTAGCTAGAAACAAGGTTACAGCCAGGAGCGGGTGATGATTGAACAGGCTGCAAACAGAGGCAGCAGAGCCCTGCTTCAGACTAGATTCTCACTTGCTGTACTTTCTGAGCTACGGGGAGGATGGAGCAGAAAATTGTGCACGCTACACTACAGGATAACTGAAGGAAATATTTAAGACACAGAGAGTTAATTGCAGTACGTGGCTGAGGGTCTCATCAGGCAAAGTAAAGACCAGGCTGGAGTTGGTTGAAAATAATTAAGTTTAAGATTAAAATAATGCAAGATGCCTCTAAACATGAAAATAATAACTATTCTCATTAGAGGGTAATGAGGAATGAACTGGGCACAGGGGGAGACAGGGAAGAATTTTGTCATTTAAATCTTAATTAGAACAATTTTAAATTGCCCAATTATCTGCAGTAATGCATAAAACTGTTCACACATAACAATTGATTAAAAACAAATTGCATATGACTGTTTAGAGTTAATGCTGTATAAAAATGTTGCACATGTATCTACAGTCTTGTGTGGATCCTATTCTCCTGGAGGGGAGTTAAAATCGCAGGGAGCATAATGCGCATGTACACCTCTATGTTCCAACAAACCATTCGAATTAAGTGAATAGAAAATCTTAGGCTTTTCTCTGCACACTCAGTGACTGTGTTGCCAAGGTGGGAGTATGTGCTCACAGCCTGTGCTACTTTCGTGAGTGGAGAGATTCATTTTCAATCGTAAAAATTCTAAGTCTTTATTGATTAGTTGACCTCCCGTGCTCTTGTTCCTATTTCAAGAAAAATATAATATGAGGCAAAAAGCAAAATAATGTGGATGTTAGAAAGCTTAAATAACAGTAAAATTGTTAATAGTACGAATAGTTAACTCTGTTTCTCTCTCCACAGATGCTGTTAGGCCTGCTGAGTATTGCCAACATTTTTTATATTTATTATAATAATCTTCATTATTATCACAAGTAGCCTTACGTTAACATTGCAGTGAAGTTACTGTGAAAATCCCCCAGTCGCCACACTCCGCACCTGTTTGGGTATACTGATGGAGAATTCAGAATGTCCAATTCACCTAACAGGCACGTCTTTCGGGATTTGTGGGAGGCAATCGGAGCACCTGGAGGAAACCCACGCAGATACGGAGAACGTGCAGGCTTCTCACAGACAATGACCAAGCCGGTAATCGAACCTGGGTCTCTGGCACAGTGAAGCAACAGTGCTAACCACTGTGCTACCGTGGCGCCCAGTTCCTTCACTTAATGCAACATGCAACCTCACAGTCATGAGTTACAAAAGTAAAGAAATGTCTCTCAGCTATTGCTGTGCCTTGTTACACAACTAGAGACAATAGAACAGCATAGTAAATGTAACAAATATACTTATATTCTGTTACATCTTAGAAGCATATACAATAAATGGAATTAAAAACATCTAACAGACCCAGATAAATGTATTAAATTATATGATTGTATGAAGCAGCATATATTTCTGTATAAATATCAATTAATCCTTTGTCACTACTAACCACGCTTATAGGATTAGAAAATTAGTTTAACACACAAAAATGGATAACCTTTCTAACATACACTCAGTTTCATAACCCAGAAAGACCAGGCCAGCTGAATGGGGATCAAAAGAACTTGCAGATGTGATCCTATTTGAACCTGGCATTGAACAATGGTTCTGATGATTCTTGCAACTTTCAGCTTCTTACTCTAGAGGTGAAATTAGTCTGTGTGCCAAAATCAGTGAAGTAGAGTTCGTAAGCAAGATACTTGGATAGCAAATTCAGAGATTTTTATTTGGCACTCTGACAGGACAATATTAAAACAGCAATCCTTCTTGGATACGGAGTGGTGCCAGAGGACTGAAGGATTGCGAATGTTATATTCCTGCTACAAAATGGGAAAGGAATAAACCTAATGGGCCATTCAGCCTATTGGCAGCGGTGAACAGACTTGAAAGACAATAACTCAAGGTAAAATGAGTCACCTAAAAAGGTATGGACCAATAACTGAAAGGCAGCATGAGCTTGTTAAAGACAAACTTTGTTTCATTAACTTCATTGAGATCTTTAATGAAGTAACAGAGAGGGTTTGTGATGAATGTAGGAATTTCAGATACATTTTATTATGTGTATTTGGTGCAGTTAGGGTTAAACACTTGGGTCAGTGTGTGTATGGTTGCTTCTTTAAAAATCCTGGTTTGCAAGACAGCTCGGCTATTTGGAACCATAGGTGCAATTAAAGCATCGTAAAAATTTGGGCAAATGGGTTTTTGTTTATATTAAGAAGGTGCCATGCAGAATAGTTAATTAGAGACATTGGGCGCAATTCTCCCCCTCCTCACCCCCACATCGGGTGGAAGAATCGCTGGGGCACCGGGCAAGTCCCGCCACGCTGGCCAGGCACCCGCACGTGATTCTCCCACCCCCTCCAAACCGGCGCGGCGAGATTTACGGCTGGCCGCTCGGAGAATCGGCGCACGCCATTTGTAACGGGCGAGCGGCGATTCTCCGGCCCGGATGGGCCGAGCGGCCTGCCCAATATGACAGGTTCCCACCGGCGCCGTCCACACCTGGTCGCTGCCGGTGGGAACAGCGTGGGAACGCTGGGGGGGGGGGGGGGCGGCCTGTTGGGGGGGGGGGGGGGGGAGAGGGGGGATCCAGCACTGGGGGGGGGCTCAAAAGGGGTCTGGCCCTCAATCTGTGCCCACCGATCGGCGGGCAGGGGCTCAAAAGGGGTCTGGCCCGCAATCGGTGCCCACCGATCGGCGGGCAGACCTCTCCGAAGGAGGACCTCCTTTCCTCCGCCACCCTGCAAGATCAATCCGACATTTCTTGCGGGGCGACTGTGGGGAGGACGGCAACCGTGCATGCGCGGGTGACGTAATTTACGCGCCGCTGACCGCGTAATTTATGTGGCACCGCTTTTACTCAGCGCCAAGGCCTGGTGCGCGTAAATGACGTAGTGCCTCTCCTAGCCCCCTGGGGGTGGGAGAATAGGGGGCGAGGAGCGGCCTCCGACGCCAGAGTGTAACACTCCAGTTTTCACTCCGGCGTCGGGACTTAGTCTCCCGATGGGAGAATCTCGCCCATTGTGTTAAGTTTAGTCAGACCATTTAATTTATGGGAGGAGCCAGCTGTTGAAGCAGTCAGGTGTTGATGTTCAGTTTTAGTCTGTAGGTGAAGGCAAGCTGAAAAGTAGTTTCTGAAGAAATACAGCTAGAGATTCTGCATTATTCTGACAGGATGTCAAGTCTCTTTCTTTAAAACAGTCTCAAAAGACATATCTGTAAAGTAAGTATTCCTGAGTTTGTTAACAGTATTTAAAAGTGGCTTGTAACCTGAGATGGTTCTGTTGTTTGAGTTGAAGTAAAGTTAGCCATTAAGGATCATTGTGTAACTGTATTGATCAGCATTGCTTAAGGGGTAACTGTAAGCTATTTTCTTGTGTAATGTTATAGATATTTTATTCTGTGTTATGAATAAATGTTTGTCTTAATATACCATACCCCTGTTTTACATGAGATCACTCCTGGAGCGAGGTATCCTTTCCCCCAAATTATCCTTTATTATAAAATTAAAATAAGATATTGGGGTTTCTATCCAGTATCCTAGCAACTGTTGTGATCTGGGGCGAAATTCTCCGGCCCCCAGCAAGGTCGGAGAATCGCCTGGGGCCGCCGAAAATCCCGCCCCCACCGTGGCAGAGATTCTCCGCCACCCGGGAAGTGGCAGTGGTGGGAATCTCGCCACTCCGATCGGCGAGGCCCCTGCGGCGATTCTCCGGCCCGCGATGGGCCGAAGTCCCGCCGCTGTGAGGCCTTTCCCGCCGCCGAGGTTTGAACCACCTCTGGTGGCGGCGGCATCGGCGGCGCGACCGGGCCCCCGGGGTCCTGGGGGGGGGGCGCGGGGCGATCGTACCCCGGGGGGGTGCCCCCACGGTGGCCAGGCCCGCGATCGGGGCCCCCCGCTCAGACTCCGGGCCAGGGCCGTGGCGGCCGCGGAGGAGAAACCCACATCGCGCATGTGCCGGTGGTGACGTCACCGCCGGCGCATGCGCCGCCCGGCGATAGCCTTTCGGCCAGCCCCGCTGCCGCTGGCACCGGTTTTTTGCGCCAGTCTTCTGGTGCCAACCACTCCGGCACGGGGCTAACCCCCAAAGGTGCGGAGAATTCCCCACCTTTGGGGAGGCCCGACCCCGGAGTGGTTGGCGCCACTCCCCTACGCCGGGACCCCCCGTCACGCCGGGTAGAGGAGAATCCCGCCCCAGGTCTGAGATCATAATATGTCGATGATAAATATATGGGGCTGGATTCTCTGTTTCTGCAGCTAAGTGCCGGCTTGAACAGAATATCCGCGGGAGGTTTACGTGAAGAAAAGCGGCGCAAACCACTCACCGATTCCGGTACCAGTGAGGGGATAGCCACCGGCGGCGACTAAAACTCCCACCCCCCACGCTGAAAATGGCTGGAGAGTGGCCGGGTCCCGTGCCGTGCATGCACACAACTGACAACCTGCAGCAGTCACGCTGTACAACATGGCGCGGCCGTGCGCGGATCCAACCGCCATCCGCGGGCCCACAGCCCATCCCCTGGCCAACCCCCACTAATCCCCACAGCCCTTGCAGAAGCCCCCCCCTCCCCCCGGCCAGCGGCACAGATCCCAGCCGAATGTGGTGGCACTGGACAGAGTCCGCAGCTGCCATGCTGGGTTCATGACTTGTGTGAGCACACCATCGGGAACTCGGCCCATCGGGGACGGAGCATCGCGTGTGGGCCGGCTAATGGGGCACCAATGGCATTGCGACTTCAAGCGCCGCACGTCACAATGACGCCATTTCGGAGGGGGCGGAACATGGCTGACCGGCGTCAAACTGGCGCCGGCTCTGATTTTGGCATTGGGGAACAGAGAATCCCGCTCATGGACTTTCTGGCAAAACATTGTGTTAGTACCCCACAACCAAACTGGCTTTACCAGGCTTCTTAACTGATTGGCAAAAAAAGCCATTGGGTGGTTGGAATGTGAGGTTGGGCAGCAGGAAATGTTGATGAGGCAGAGCAGCAGGTTTGGGGTAATAACCAGAATGCTCCAAGATCTTGGTTTGGTCATGGAGAGAAAGGCAAAAAAATAGCGGATGTTGGAGTTCAAAATAAAAACAGAAAATTTTAGAAAAACTCAGCAGGTCTGGCCGAATCTGTGAAGAGAGAAACAGAGTTGATGTTTCCATCCAACCTGACTCTTCTTCAGAGATTACTCTTTCACACGTGGGCTGCATATGAGGATAATCAGTGTGACCTCCTAATTGTGTGCTTAAAACTGCCCCAGTTCTCTTGCTGGAAAGCATCAGTCAACAAGCTCAGAACTTCCGACATCCAGCGATGAGAGGAGGAGGAGCTGGAGGTTTGGTCTGGAAGGACAGATTTCCCTAGATTCTGGAGTCATCCTTCTGGATTGGAAAATTTCTCAAGTCACCTTTCTTTTTAAGAAGGGTGAAAGAGGAAAACCAGGGAATTACAGACCAGTTAGCCTAACATCTGTGGTGAGGAAATTGTTGGCCTCTATAATCAGGATAGGGTAACAGAACACCTCAAAAATCTTCAGTTAATCAGGGAGAGCCAGCATAGATGCATGGCGGGTAGGTTATGGCCTGAGAAACTTCATTTAATTTTTTGAAGAGGTGACCAAGGTGATGGACTAGGGGAATGTCTATGGATGTTGTTTATATGGACTTCCAGAAAACATTTGAGAAAGTCCCACATAAGAAACTGTTAACTAAGGTAGAGCCCCATGGAATTGAGGGCATAGTACTGACTTGGCTGGGGAATTGGTTGAGTAGCAGGAGACAGAAAGTAGGGATAATGGGTAGGTACTCAAATTAGTAAAATGTGATTAGCACTGGCACACAGGGATCTATGTTAGGGCCTCAATTATTCACATTGTTCATCAAAAACTTGGATAATGGCATAAAAAGTCATATTTGCAAATTCACTAATAACACAACGTTGAGTTGCTTTGTAGACAGTGTAGATGACAGCATTAAATTACAAAGGGACATTGCTGTATTAGGTCAATGGGCAAAGCTGTGGCAGATGGATTTCAATGTAAGCAAACATGAGGTTATCCATTTTGGACCAAAAAAGCATAGATCAGGGTACTTTCTGGATGGTATAAAGCTGGGCAGCATGGTAGAATAGTAGTAGTTAGCACAGTTGCTTCACAGCTCCAGGGTCCCAGGTTCGATTCCCGGCTGGGTCACTGTCTGTGCGGAGTCTGCACCTTCTCCCCGTGTCTGCGTGGGTTTCCTCCCGGTGTCCAGGTTACCTCCCACAGTCCAAAGATGCATAGGTTAGGTGGATTGGCCATGCTAAATTGCCCTTGGTGTCCAAAAAATGTTAAGTGGGCTTATTGGGTGACGGGGATAGGGTAGATACGTGGGCTTCAGTAGGGTGCTCTTTATAAGGGCCAGTGCAGACTCGATGGGCCAAATGGCCTCCTTTTGCACTGTAAATTCTATGTTCCTATTCTATGATTCTAAATTCAATGTATATCCAAAGAGAGTTGGGGATTCCAGTGCATAGATATTTAAAATGCCACAAGCGGATGCAGAAAATAATCAAGAAGGCTGATGGAATGCTGGCCTTTACATCTAGAAAATTGGTGTATAAAGATGCAAAGTCATGCTGCAGTTTTACAAAACCCTGGTTACACCTGGGGCAGAGGTACCTACAATATATGCAATACATAATCCTAAAACCTGCTTCCAAGCAAAACATAACAAGTCGTAAGGCATCATGGATTTTTAGCCAACTAGCTTTGTCACATATGTGAACTCTTAGTTCCCATGGACTTACATTGAAATGGCTTATTCTGCAAGAGATCCTTTATCAGCAGCTGTACCGATGGAATGCTACTTGTAACACAGAGTTGCAGATAAGGTAGTCCTAGTCTATCAGTATCCAGGGAACCCAAGGACAGTTAATCAGGGAGGCCTCCATCTGTTATTAAGCAGACTGTGCACCCCTATGCTGTCTAGCAACCCATACTTGTTATGGATATGTGTCCAGCCAACATAGGCTGTGTAATTGTATAAATGTTAATGATTTCTTATGTTCGGTGGAAAGATGCATGGTATGCCCAATGGACAGTCCCCTGATAGCCTAATAAACCATTTGACATTGAAGCATACCCGGGTGTTGAGCGATTCTTTTGGATTCATTCCCGCTAACAGTTCCAACTTGGATGACTGTGAGCAGATCTTGGCATCACACCTTAGGAAGGATATTTTGGCCTTGGAGGGAATGCAATGTAGGTTTACAAAGAATGACACCTGGACTACAGCGGTAAGTTATGAGGAGAAATTTTACAAATTAGGCCTGTTTTCTCTAGAATTTAAAAGGTTAAGGGATGATCTGATCAAAGTCTTCAAGATAGTAACAGGAAAAGACAGAGGTAAACTGTTTTCACTGGTTAGAGATTCTAGAGCTAGGGGGGCATAGTCAACAAATTGGGGTTTGGACGTTCAGGAGAGATGTTAGGAAGAACTTTTACACAAAAGGGTGATAGAGGTTTGGAACTCTCTTCCACAAATGGTAATCGACGCTACGTCAGTTGTTAATTTTAAATCTGAGATCAATATCTTTTTGTTAAGCAAAGGTATTAAGGAATATGGGCCGAAGACTGTTATATGAAGTTAGGCCACAGATCAGCCAGGATCTTCTTGAATGGCAGAGCTGGCTCGAGGGGCTGAATGGCCTACTCCTAGTATTTTATTCCTATGTTACCATGACATACATCTGCAGGTACCAAAAGGAGGAAATGTGCTTTATAAATGTAACAAGGCCAAGTTTCCTTTAAAAGCCTTTTATTACCATGACAATTGTCCCTTTAAAGGCAACACACCAAAGTAGGGGTCACATGGCCTGGTTGACCAATCAGGATTCAAGGTGTAGAATCACCCCATGGTGAGAAAGGCTCTTCGGCAGAGACATTTTGGGAGCTAGCTACAGCCATGAGGCTGCTGTACAATTCTTATTAATGAATACCTTTTGTGTCCGCTAATGAAGTCTGTGCAAGTGCATCTTTGTAATTACCGATGGGATGTGCGTGGTGTGATTTGGGCAAGGTGGGAAAATGCCTGTGAGAAGTGGTGAAATGTTTTCCTAGTGGGAGCACTATCAGTTGCGGAGAAAGAACTGCATGCCAACAAATAAATGAACTAATGCAGTTGCCAAAGAAAGACTTATTTTGCATTAAACAGATTTTATTTAGCTGAAGGTGAACCTGTGTCTCCATGACCTCCTCGATCACAAAGGCAGACGGCAGCGTGACCTTATTGAATTGGTGCTGAGCATGGGTAGCAAATAAACCAGGGTTACTGCTGCAGAGGGCAACCCTAATGTCTGATTAGTTACCGTAACATCAAGCTTCAAAAATAAACATTGTTGGGGATAGTATCAGGGTCTGCACATATATGCTTAATGGTCACTGAGTGCAGTATCGCCCTGCACAGTGATGTAAGCGAGCATATTGATGTGTTGGGTATGCTGGGTCTGCGAGGACTGCGTTTACCATAGCAGTGAGAGACAGGCTTCCAACACTTGGAGAAATGCAACTCTATTTTATTGAACTACTATTAAACATATTTTAACTGTGGGTTGACACTATGCTGAGTTGACTGGAGACCTGAGGCTAACCTGACCAGACTATCTTACTACCACATGGTGGATGTTCGAGTTGTTGCTCACAGGCTCTGGCTGTCTCAGAGGCTGCATCACAAGAGAGCGGGAAAAGTAGTGCCCTCTGGCTGCTGTGTGCTGTGTTCATTGGTCATCCTGTGTGTCAATCAATGTCTGTCTGTGCACCATCATATACTTGTGTGTATATTATGACACATATGACCTACACCTTGTGGTCAGCCTAGTGTTGGACAGAGACTGTGTACCAGCAAGCATGGAGACAGCTCCTAGCTTGTACCTTTTACTTGGGATTTGCAAATAGTTTGAAGAGTCAATAAAGACTTAAAATGTTTCACCATGAAGCCTTCTTCAGACCTACCAAACTGTAACCAACACTCTGCAGCAGGTAAGGGAGAAGAATGTTAAACGTGTGTAAACTAAAAGACTTCTGACAGTTGCTTGAATAGTGTGTACTGGCCAGCTTCACACGAGTTGGACACTGAACTATGGACACAATTTGACACAAATGGAGAAGGTGCAAATAAAATTACACAGCACCTAGTGTAATACTGTCGTAAGATGGAGTGAAAAAAAGCACCAAACAAAAATGATTCTCCCTCAGCAAGGATTTACCTAGTTCACACTGTTAAGAAAATGAGCCATCGCAAAATTATTCCCCTTATTTTAAAGTCAATCCATGACTTGTTCCATCCCTTTCTTCCTAAACTCCTCCAGCTCTACAGTCCTCTGCTCTCTTCGACCTCTGGCCTCTTGTGCACTTTAATCACCCAATCATTGCCCTCAGCTTCCTTGGTCCTTAGTTCTGGAATTCCCTCCCTGAACCTCTTTGCCTCTCTCAACTTCTTTGCCTTCCTTTAAGATAAACCTTCCCTTCAACAAGCTTTTGGTTATCTGTCCTAATATCTCCCTGTGCCAAATTTTGTTTGATAATGCTTTTTGTGATGTTTTATTATGCTTACAGAGCTATGTCTTTTTACTTGATCTTGACCAATCAGGTGGATTATCATGTGATATCAACAAGTTCTTCAAGATAATATTGACGTCAACAGCAATGATGAAAGCAATGTGGTTATCATGTTGAGGAGCCCATTAACACTGCCATACCAAAACCAAATTCCCTACTTCATAAAACCCATAAATAGTATGTAGATGATTGATAATTCAATTAATTCAATCTGACACATATGATGGATGGACTTCAGTACAAAATGCAGCAGACCTTTGGTTTTTATTCTTGTAAATTAAAGAGACCTTCATTTTTCAACATATTGTAATTATTTGTATACTGATATGTTCATACTTTGAAAATCCTTTCATTATTAAATAATTCATTATTATTTTAATGATTGTCAGTAACTATAGAATCATAGAATTCCTACAGAGCAGAAGGACACCATCCGGCCCATCCGGTCTGCACTGACTCTCTAAAAGAGTACCCCCCTCCTCGTCTCAGTAACCCCACCCAACCTTTAGACACTAAGGGATAATTTATCATGGCCAATCTATCTAACCTGCACATCTTTGGTCTGCAGGAGGAAAGTGGAGCACTCATAGGAAACCCACAGACACGGGGAGAACATATAAGCTCCAGACAGACAGTGACCTAAGGCTGGAATCGAACCTAGGTCCCTGGCGCTGTGAGGCAGAAGTGCTAGCCACTGTGTCACCGTGCCGCCAAAACTATGTTATTAATAAACACTCATTTTATGTGTATCGTCATCACAATTCAGTACAGGCTTCCATAATGATTTTTCAGTAAACTAATTATATATCTATCTAAAGAAGCAATGTTACGCGATGCTGCTATGGTGAGAGGCACTCTTTGAATCCTCCAAGTGTCTGTTCCATCTTGTAAACAGCAGTTTGTCTACGTTAATTCATATTATCTTTTTTCTTCTTTATTTTGTGTTTGTGTGTCAGAATCAATTCATTGTTGAGTATCAAATGGAAGTATAGTTCCCTCAGTAAATGAACCGTGCAGTGACATGCTAAGTCAAACAGAGCAGAACATTTTACATTTGATATGTAGTTAGCACAGAGTTTACTTATCTCAGTCAGACTTGTGACGCTACAATTAGCTTCACAGCCCCTCGCTGAGGGGGGACTTTCTGACAAAAATGCAACATTTTATAAGCTTTATGAAGTACACATTACAATCTGACTAATTTAGATACCTCAGCACAAAGCTGAAGCATGCACTATTGAGGATGGGCTTTCTCCATGGTTTCATTTTATTATACTGGATGGGGACCCATCTAATAGGTCATTCAAAGTCATTGACAAGATCAATGAATCACGCCATTCCAAACTATTTAATTTGGTCAGTTTGACATTGGATACGAGAGACTGAGGGATGTCTTTGAACTTTGCAGTAAATGGCATCTGTACATGTGTGGACAAACATCCGAGATAATTGACAACCTGCAAATGGCTGTTTATCTAATTTAATCACGAGAGGTACCATTCTCTAAGGTCATCATGTTTCATTACATCTTCAAAGGATGGAGAATTAGATCCCTGTGCTGTACTCACATCAGTTTGAAGTCAGCAGAGAGACTGAACAACATTTCGGCCTACAAAAAGGTGACCTACTATACTTCTCAAGGTAATTTTGTTGTTGTGGTAGAACAGTAGAAGAGACTTTGTCCTTTTTAGCATTGTGAGGAAGGTGGTTGTGAGGAAAACAAAGGTAGTTATAAGGGATTTATATATTTTTTGGCAAACATTAGAAATAAGGTACAATATTAACTGTTTTTATTTAATGTTCCTGTGCCTGGAAGGGTAAAGTTTATACTTAGATCCATGCTGGACAAAGGCGTTTGAATGTGTTCAGGTCAGTTTCAATTCCAACTGTGATTTTAGGGTGTTTAGAGAGGGCTGTGGTGTAAAGAGCAAATAAACCAGCTTAGTTTAGCAATTGGGAGAGAAGCTTTTAAGTTTTAGTTTAGCTAATTTGATTGCAATTGGAGATAGGTAGTGAGAGAGAAGGCAGTTCTCATAGCTCTGCTAGAAGCAGTTGGTTTTAGAAGTCTAAAGAGGGTACACCACTCTCAGCCTTGCTAGAACAAAAGCCATACTATGGAGCTATGGTTAAGAGAAAAGATGCCGGAAATCTAAAGTACAACTAGTTAAGGAAACTAGAGAAATGAAGTCTCCAAGAAGTCTGGAGTTAATGGGACAGTGGGCAGCATGGTAGCATTGTGGATAGCACAACTGCTTCACAGCTCCAGGGTCCCAGGTTCGATTCCGGCTTGGGTCACTGACTATGCGGAGCCTGCACATCCTCCCCATGTGTGCGTGGGTTTCCTCCGGGTGCTCCGGTTTCCTTCCACAGTCCAAAGATGTGCAGGTTAGGTGGATTGGCCATGATAAATTGCCCTTAGTGTCCAAAATTGCCCTTAGTGTTGGGTGGGGTTACTGGGTTATGGGGATAGGGTGGAGGTGTTGACCTTGGGTAGGGTGCTCTTTCCAAGAGTCGGTGCAGACTCGATGGGCCGAATGGCCTCCTTCTGTACTGTAAATTCTATGAAAATAAGGGAACTGGAAACCAGGATAGATTATTTTTCAATCAAGTCACAGAGTTGAAAAGTCACTGGATCGTGAGAGGTCAGAAAGATATCTGCACTAGTGCTAAGGTTTATGAGAATTTACTACAATTTGGGAGACATTATTAGAAATAATTGGAAATCGGTGGCTGGACCTCGGAGTTTGTGTAAAAGCCGTTAAGACAAAGGAAACCTGAAGGGAGAGGTGTGAAACCTGAAAGTGTAGCAGCTAGCCGCTTTAAGGGATGTTCTTTGAGGGAGGGGTCATGTGATTCACTAGTCCAATCCGGGCAGAGTTGGGAGTTCACTGGGATGTGTTGGAATTTGTCCCACCAGTTGGACCCCAGAGTTGAGAATGTAAAGACCATTTTAAAGCACTCTGCAAATGGTTGTTTATAGTTGGAATAAATCTTTAATTCTTATCAGTTAACTGGTGGAGCCAATTCTTGAAGTTATTTCATCGGTGGTGATGTAAAGACCAGTGACTCAGATTGCAAGGATTAGTGGAAAACGTCTGATTGCAGAACAAGTCCAGACAAGCCCAACCAGTAGTGTTCCTGGTTGTTGAGTTGAGCAGAATCGCCGAGCAGACACTTAAAGCCAAGTTCCGCACACATGAGTACGGCCTCAACCGGGACCTTGGATTCATGTCACATTACATTCACCCCCCCCCCCCTCCCCCCCCCCCCCCCTCCCCCCACCATCTGGCCTGGGCTTGCAAAATCCTACCAAGTGTCCTGGCTTGAGACAATTCACACCTCCTTTAACCTGTGATTATCCCTCTCTCCAGTTGCTCCTTCTGGACCTGTAGACTTAATTACCTGCAAAGACTTGCATTCAAAGTATTGTATTGCATGTTGGACTTTGTGTATATATATGTTTCTGGAACCCACCTCTTCGTTCACCTGAGGAAGGAGCAGTGCTCCGAAAGCTAGTGATTTGAAACAAACCTGTTGGACTTTAATCTGGTGTTGTAAGGCAACTATACAAGGCATTGGTGAGACCACACTTGGAGTATTGTGCAAGTTTTGGTCCCCTTATTTGCAAAAAAGATGTAGTGGCATTGGAGGCAGTTCAGAGGAGATTCACTAGGCTGATTCCAGAGATGAGGGGTTTGTCGTCTGAGGAGAGATTGAACAGTTTAGGCTTATACTCTCCAGAGTTTAGAAGAATGAGGGGAGATCAAATTGTGGTATACAAGATGATAAAAGGTATGGATAAAATAGATGTGAAGCAGATGCTTCCTCTTGTGGGGCATTCCAGAGAGGTCATAGTTTTAGGATAAGAGGTAGCAAATTTAAAACAGAGTTGAGGAGAAACGACTTCTCCCAAAGGGTTGTGAATCTGCGGAATTTGCCACCCCAGAGTGTGGTAGTTGCTGGGACTGTGAGTAAATTTAATGAGGAGTTAGACAGATTTTTAATTGGTAATGGGTTGAAGGGTTATGGAGAATAGGCAGGACGATGGTGTTAAGAGCAGGATGAGATCAGCCATGATCGTATTGAACAGTGGAGTGGACGCAAGAGGCTAAATTGTCTACTCCTGCTCCTAGTTTATGTGATCTAAGAAAAAACTAATCTGGCTGATTTCACATTCCAGCTCTTGGCCAGTAGCACTGTAAGTAACAGCATTGTAAGTACAAATATGGTGTTCATGATTAATAAGCGGATTTGATATGAAGGTAAGAGGTTACGGGGAGAAGGCAAGAAAATGGGGATGAGAAACAGATCAGCCATGATTGAATGGCGGAGCAGACTCGATGGGCAAAATGGCTTAATTCTGCTCCTATATCTTCTGAACTTCTGTCTGCGAACACACCTGCCAGTTAATCCCCATAGGATCTGAGTGCACAACCAGGGACTCTGTCAGGACCTGTTGCTTTCTGTGGGTTTACTTTTGAGAAGGCTAATCTAACTTCTGTAACGGTGATGGATGTTCTGGATGTGTCCTAGGCTATTGGGGCAGGTAACATCGATTTGTTGGCTTCCTGCTCAAAACGAGCATGGAATGCATTGAGTTCATGGGGGAGGGGGCTCTGTTGCCGGAGATTCTACTCGGCTTAGCTTTGTAGCCTTTGTTTAAGCCTTGCCATGACTGATGAGAGTTTGTGTCTTTAGAGTGGGCTATAGCTTTGTCTGGTATATTCTCTTGTCATCCCTGTTGGCTTTGCAGAGATAGTTCCTAGATTTCTTGTATAGGTCAGGGTCACCCTTCTTGAATGCCTCAGACCTGGACTTCAGTAGGGAGTGGATCTCATTGTTAAACCATGGTTTCTGGTTGGGGAATGCATATACTACCTTCTTTGGCACGCAATCCACGACACACTTACTGATGAAGTCTTTGACAGTACTGGCATACTCATCTAGGTTGGCCGCCGGGTTCTTGAATATGGACCAGTCCACTGACTCCAAGCAGTAGGAGCTCTTCCGTTGCCTCAGACCAGCATTGCCTGGAGGCAATCGGTGGACATCGCCTCAAAATTAGAGCCAGATCTTTCAGGCAAGCGGTTGGGAGATATTTATACCAGCAAAGAGTGGTTGACATTTGGAATTCTCTTCCGTAAACTGCGTTTGATATTGGGTTAATTATTAATTTTGATGAATTTTTGTTAACCAAAGGCACTAAGGGATATGCAGCAACAGTGGGTATAAGGGATAAAGTCACAGATCAGCATGATCTCACTGAGCAACAAAACAAGCTCAGTGGGTGAAATAACTGGCTCCCATTCCTCTGTTGGAGACCAGTGGTGGAGTGGTGGAGGTTGGAGTCTTGGTATTATACGTGATACCTCCCTGCAGTTGGTGTTGCTAAAGGGCAACGTGTAAATCAGGAAGAGGAAAGGATTAATGGGTGGTGTCTGGGAGACTCTGGTGGTGGAAATGTGGAGGTGCAGGAGCTGAATGTTGAATGGATTCAGTTGTTGCTGTACAACATGAACCTTTGTCTAACACAATGCAGGTTCAATCCATCCATGAAAAACAAGGAAACCAAGTGAAGAGATCTGATATATTCTAGTGAATCAAAATACAGAGAAAAGGGTTCTCTGTTGGATTCTAAATTGCGCTGCATTTTCACTGATACTGGGCAGTCAAAGACACTCTCCACTTTGAAGCGGACATGAACTCTCCCTCCAGGAGTGCTCACTGTCAGTGAATTTAACAAGTAGGCCTAGTGAAAATACTGACAACATTAGAGTCTCGACCTGATTGCATTTTAGTGCTTCTTGCTGGAAAGTAGATTGATGAGGACAATGGGTGGGGACAGAATCTGGCTCAGCTGTAATGTCCTCCATGAACAAAGAGCCTGCCGCCATCCACATTTCTAGCTCAAAACAAAACCTGACACCGTTGCTTGGATACTGAAGACAATCCCAGCAACAGCTAGCACTCAGGAAAGGAGGTAGAAAATTGGGGTAGAATAACAGGAGCATACCCAGGGAAGGTAGTGTCAGTTTTTCTATTGGCATCATTTTGGTGCTGGCAGCAACCTATTTACATTAAATGGGATAACGCGGATCAGAACGTTCAGGTTTCTGCCTGCCTAACTTTTCCCTTCCCATCAATTAACACATGAAAAGGTCGGGGCAAAAAAACTAGTCTCATTCAGTAGTTAGTTAATTGCAATTTTCTCTTTTACATATCTGCTTTTTCTCGTGGGTAACTTTTCACTGAAGTATTTCCATGGTCGTAACAGGAAACAAACTCATTCCCGCAGAGAAGACAGATTTTCTCACATTCTAAGTGCAGCTGTCAGATGCAGAATTTGCAGTGCAAACAATATGTTAAATTAAAAAGTGTAATGCTAATGCTTCACAGATCATTCACAATCATTAGTGTCAGCCTTATATTTCACACCTTCCTAAAGGTGTTCTGAGATAGTCTTGTTATTGTAAATAAAGCACTGGAGTTTCTTTTTACTTATCTGGTTCTAGACAACAGCACCACACAAATATATAGAATTCAGCTGAAACTGTCAAAGGAATAGTGACCAAAATCTTCCAACCTCAAGTGGGGCTGAGGTTTTCCGGGGCTGCTGAGAGTGAATGAATGGCGTTTTGGCTGTGTGGTGGTATGATTAACATAGCTGGCTGCCATTGGTGCAGAACACCGGCTTACCATTGGCCCTGGTCGGTCATGTGCCTCTCAACCGATTGGTTGAGACCAGTCATGTGACGGCTCCCCGATTGGTCGAGAGGCTGAGTTAACCCCGCCTCCAGGGCGAGGTATAAACACCCAGCACGCCCGGCGGTCGGTCGTTTACTTCAGTCGACCGCAGGGCTAACGTCTAGCTTATTAAAGCCTACTTTTGTACAGCAACGCGTCTCGCGTTCAATTGATGGTTCATCAATTTAATAAGCTAGAATTTTGAAGATGGAGCTCCGCATCAGCCCGCAAACTCAGAACACTTCAGAAATCTTTAAACATTGGCTGGCATGTTTCGATGGTTACCTGGCGTCCGCAAACAGCCACCCCACCATGGCACAGAAGCTTCATATCCTCCACTCCAGCGTGGGCATGGCGGCCTACGCGATGATTGCGGAGGAAAAAGATTACGACGCGGCCATGGATAAGCTGAAAGGACAGTTTCTTAAACCGGTAAACAGAGTATTCGCCCGACATCTGCTGGCTACCAGACAACAGCTCCCCGGTGAGTTATTAGATGATTTTTACCAGGCCCTCGCTGTCCTGGGGAGGAATTGCACCTGCCTCCAAGTTTCAGCCACGGAGCACATGGAACTTCTGATTAGAGATGCTTACGTGGCTGGGATGCAGTCTGCCGCTAACCGCCAGCGTATGCTGGAGAAAGACGACCTCAGCCTAACTGAGGCACAGACTCTCTCCACCTCCCTGGAGGTCGCCGATTTAAACGCCCGCGCCTATGTCCCCAGCCGCGCTGCAGCACCCTGGGCCTCCTGGCACGCTTCCCCACCGCCATCCGCCGCTCCCGACACCCCTCAGGCCTGCGCCGCGGGATGCCCCGACAAGTCCGCGGGGCCCCGCTGCTATTTCTGTGGGTTCGCTAAACACCCTAATCCGCGCCAATCTCTCCCCCCGCCCCCGGGCCCGGCCTGCACGCCTCCCCCTCTCCTCCGGGCCCTTCCAGCGCACCGCGCAAATCACTCCCCCCGTCCCCGGGCCCCTGCGCCCGGCCTGCGCGCCTCCCTGCCCCCGCTCTCACCCGCTCCATTCGGCCCGCCAGCACCGCTAACCCCGCCCCCAGCAACCACGAGGGCCCTGCATGTGCCGCCATCTTGGGCCCCGGATGCCACGTGCGGGTCCTGGGCGCCGCCATCTTGGGGCGCCGACTCCACGTGCGGGTCCTGGGTGCCGCCATCTTGGGGCCCCGACTCCACGTGCGGATCCTCGGCACCACCATCCGGGACTGGCACGCAAGGTTCTGCCAGGACGTACTCAGCCGACGACGACTACGATGATGGTTCTTCTCCACGGCTCGCGGCCATTCAACTTGACCAGTCACGGCCATGCACGCTCGCCAAAACAACGACGCTGATCCACCTCAACGTCCACGAGACGGGCTGCCTGCTGGACTCCGGGAGCACGGAAAGCTTTGTTCACACTGCCACGGTAAGACGCTGCGCGCTCCCTGTCCATCCTGTAAAACACTAAATCGGGTTAGCCCCAGGTTCGCACTCCGTCCGCATCACCGGCTGCTGCATGGCGGACCTCACGGTCCAAGGGAAGGTTTTTTAAAATTACAAACTCCTTGTCCTCCCTGACCTATGCGCACCAGCACTCTTAGGTCTGGACTTCCAGTGCAACCTGCAAAGCTTGACCTTCCAATTCGGCGGCCTTATACCCCTCCTCACTGTCTGCAGCCTCGCATCCCTCAAAGTGGACCCCCCCTCCTTGTTTGCTAATCTCACCCCCGATTGCAAACCCGTCGCGACACGGAGCAGACGGTACAGCGCCCAGGACCGGACCTTCATCAGGTCCGAGGTCCAGAGGTTGCTGAAGTAAGGGGTCATCGAGGCCAGCAACAGTCCCTGGCGAGCCCAAGTGCTGGTGGTCCGGACTGGGGAGAAAAACCGGATCGTCATTGACTATAGCCAGACCATCAACTGTTTTACGCAACTGGACGCGTATCCTCTCCCCCGTATTTCCGCCATGGTAAACGAGATCGCGAAATACAAAGTCTTCTCCACTGTGGACCTCAAGTCCGCCTATCACCAGCTCCCCACCCGCGCGAGTGACTGCAAGTACACCGCGTTCGAGGCTGATGGGCGCCTCTACCACTTCCTTAGGGTTCCATTCGGTGTCACAAATGGGGTCTCGGTCTTCCAACGGGAGATGGACCGAATGGTCACAAGTACGGATTACGGGCTACCTTCCCGTACCTCGATAATGTCACCATCTGCGGCCACGACCAGCAGGACCATGACACCAACCTCCGGAAATTTCTCCAAACAGCAAAACTCCTTAACCTCACTTACAATAAGGATAAGTGCGTGTTTAGCACCGACCGTCTAGCCATCCTCGGCTACGTAGTGCGTAACGGAGTGATAGGCCCCGACCCTGAACGCATGTGCCCCCTGATGGAACTCCCTCTCCCCAATACCCTCAAATCCCTCAAACGCTGCCTGGGTTTCTTCGCTTACTACACCCAATGGGTTCCCAATTACGCTGATAAGGCCCGTCCCCTCATTCAGACCACGACCTTCCCGCCGTCGACAGAGGCCTGCCAGGCGTTTAGCCGCATCAAAGCGGACATCGCAAAGGCCACAATGCGCGCCATCGACGAGTCCCTCCCCTTCCAGGTCGAGAGCGACGCATCAGAAGTAGCTCTGGCGGCCACCCTGAACCAAACGGGCAGACCCGTGGCCTTCTTCTCCAGAACCCTCCAGGCTTCCGAACTCTGCCACTCCTCAGTCGGAAAGGAAGCCCAGGCCATAGTAGAATCTGTATGACATTGGAGGCACTATTTGGCCGGCGGGAAGTTTACCCTCCTCACAGACCAACGGTCAGTGGCTTTCATGTTTGATAATGCATAAAGGGGCAAGATTAAGAATGACAAGATCTTATGGTGGCGGATCGAGTTGTGCACGTACAACTATGAGATCTTGTATTGTCCTGGGAAGCTCAATGAGCCTCCTGATGCCCTGTCCCGTGGTACCTGCACCAGCGCGCAGATAGACCGCCTCCGCTCCCTCCACGCGGACCTCTGCCATCCAGGGGTGACCCGTTTCTACCATTTCATAAAGGCCCGCAACCTGCCTTTCTCCATCAAGGAAGTCAGGACAGTAACCTGTGACTGCCACATCTGCGCAGAGTGCAAACCGCACTTCTACCGCCCCGAGCGCGCACATCTGATCAAACCATCCCGCCCCTTCGAACGTCTCAGCATTGAGTTCAAGGGGCCCCTTCCCTCTAGCAGCCGCAACATTTACTTCTGGCGGTAATCGACGAATACTCCCGCTTCCCCTTCGCCATTCCCTGCCCCGACATGACCACATCGACCGTCATTAAGGCCCTCCTCTCCATCTTCTCCCTGTTCGGCTACCCCGCATACATATATAGCGATCGGGGGTCCTCATTTATGAGCGACGAGCTGCGTCAATTCCTGCTCAACAGGGGCATTGCCTCTAGCAGGATGACCAGCTATAACCCTCGGGGTAACGGACAGGTCGAGCGGGAGAATGGTACCACCTGGAAGACCATACTACTGGCCCTCCGGTCCAGAGATCTCCCTATTTCCCGATGGCAAGAGGTTATCCCCGATGCCCTACATTCTATCCGCTCACTTCTCTGTACCACAACAAATCAGACACCTCATGAACGTCTTTCTTCTTGTTTTCCCCAGGAAGTCGTCCTCTCCCAACGTGGCTGGCCGCCCCCGGACCCATCTTGCCCCGGAAGCATGTGCGGGTGCACAAGTCCAACCTGTTGGTGGAACTAGTCCAGTTACTCCACGCTAACCCACAGTATGTGTACGTGGAGTACCCCGACGGTCGGCAGGACACGGTTTCCCTCCGGGACCTGGCACCCGCCGGCGTGCTGCCTTCCCCCCCTTCACCACAGACCCCCCCCTGTTTTTTTTCCCCCAGCGCCCCACCCAGGCCACCCCTCCCCCATCCATGGCGTCTCCACCACCAGCCCGGGTGACAGAGACAGTTCAAGGACCATCGCTCCCGGACTCCAGGACATCAGCGGAACCACCACCATCGGCTGAACCAGCGTCACCAACTCCACTGCGGCGGTCTGCCAGGACGTCACGGGCAACGAAAAGGCTTATCGAGTCTATTTCATTTTCAACAACACCATGGACCTTGTATGGACAATATGTACTATTGTTAAATGTGTGGGCCAGTGGGAAGCCAAATCCTTTTTTTCCCTTCTCTGGCTACTACTCATACCACCAGTTCTCCCCCCCCCCCCCCCCCCCCCCCCAGCTCTCATTGATACCCCCCCGGCTTCTTTCTCCGCAAGGGGTGAATGTGGTGGTATGATTAACATAGCTTATTAAAGCCTACTTTTGTACAGCAACTCGTCTCGCGTTCAATTGATGGTTCATCAGGCTGGAACGCCAAATTTTCTGTTCTCGCTAGCAACGGGTCCCGCCCCAGGAAAGGAACCATGATTCGCAAATGTGGAAAGAACATTTGAGATAGACAATCCAGTTTTTGTAAAGAATTTTGGAAGCGGACCATGTTGGGCCCCTGGAGTATTGGTGGATAAGGTGGAGTCACTGTCCGATGAAGTGAAAGTGCAGGACAAGTTTTAGAAGAAACACTTAGATCATTTACGGAGACGGGAGCCGTCCAAGAGCCAGTTTTACTGCCTGATCCCATTGTGCCAGCGAGTAGTGTTGTTGTTTGTCCAAGGGATGAAGCACCTAATCAGCCATTGGCAGGCCAAAGTGCTGCTCCCAGTCAGACCGAGGAAATAGTGGAATGTGACGTGCTGGTACCAGGAGCGAGTCCCGGTGAAGCAGGTCCAACCGAAGCTGCCTCTACAGTGGAACCTCAACCAGTTCAGATATGTTTGTCGAGATGCTGGGGGGGCAACAGGGGGGGGTCAATCGTTCATGGCACCACCATGCCAACCCTGGATCCCAATCACATTCTGGGGGCAATCCTTGTCCCTGCCCATCTGCCCCACTGATCGCCCATAACCCCCACCGACCGCTGAGAACTCTGGCTGGGGCTGAAGGCTATCGCTAATAGGGCATTGGCAATCGTGGTTAAGTGAGCACTTGACACATGCCAAGTGGATTCCTGTTGGTAGGCGGGCCACGTAGCATGTGGGAGTCATTGCCTAGCATCCCAATCACACCTTGATGCCTGGACACTGTGCAACATTCAAACACCCAGGGGATGAGACACAGTTCCGGGGACATGTCGGCGGCCGGAGGATGGATGAGCACCAGGGGTGGGGGGGGTGCACATAATGGTTGTGCAAAAAGTTGTTTAGTGTATTGCACAATACCAATTCCCGATAGTGCCACCCCCCCCCCCCCCCCCCAACTCCCCACCAAACTGCAACCCACACCCACCCCGCTGCCCTCAGTGATGCTCAACTGGCCCTCCTAGCTCTACCACTATGTCTTGGTATCTCCCCAGGATGCACATCAGAGGTGGAAGCAGCCAGCTGCTTACCTCGTCCCGTGATCCTTGATGCCCCTGGTGGGTGTCTTCTGGGGGCCGGAGGGCCCTGGCTCACTTGTCAGCGGCACACACTCCATGGGACGGGCCAGGGTTGACTCCTCCTGATAGGTGCCAATAGGGTCCTGCGGTTCACCTTGGGACAGAGGAGCTGCTGGTCCAAGCTCCGGCTGCCCCTGCCTCGTCAGTCTGCTCTGCCAGTCCTGGTGGTTCCCCATGGTCTGGACCATGGTGCTGAAGCCCTCAGTGATGCTCCTCAGTGATTGGAACATGCTCTGCAGTGCCTCAACCATTTCCATCTGAGAGCGGGACATGACCCGCAGAACCTAATCAAGGTTAGCCTGGTACTAGTTAACACCCCCCTCAGCAAGGCTAACATACTGCCGCGATCCTTAGCCATGGACGTCACCGACTGTGCAATGCCTTGGACACCTTTACTCATAATGCCGATATCATGCCCCAGGCTCTCCACTGCGCTCATCACCCTGGCAGTGTTGACATCGGTGCCACTCATTGCCGGGGTCATCACCTGTGGCCTGTAGCCTCTGGGACTCCTCCAAGAAGCTGTGGATCTGCTGGAGTGATGCTGACATCTCCGTATGAATGTCCCGGCTGCTCCCTATCATCTCCACCAACTCCCAGTAACCCACTTCCAGAGGCTCTGCATCAGGCAGTGACCCAACAGGGTCCTGGGATCCAGTAGACCTCCGACAACTGTATTGCCTGGGGTTCCTGTCTCCACCTGATGTACATCAGCAGCAGTGTGGTGCTCACCAGATTGTGCCCCAGAAGCCTGACCACTTACATGTCCCACTAAGATGTGTGTATCTGTGCTGGTGGAGGGTGGGGATGACAGCTGTGCCGTGACTGTTATGGTGGCATCCTCAGAGCTCTACTTCAAGGTGGTCTTTTGGAGGGCTGGAGAGGATGCTTCCCAGGATGGTCTGGCGCCATTGGCTGGAGGACCTATGGAAGGATGGACATGTGATCAGTGGGAGGGATGGGTCAGTCAATAAGGCAGTAACAACCCACAGGTCCTCCGGGTGGATCCTGGTGGTTCCTCACCTTTGTGTCATTCGTCAGCCCCTGCGTTGGTGACCGCCCTGTCCTTGGCCACACCGGTCACCTCCAGGACCCATTCGTCCAAGGAGTTGAGGATTCTGGCACCTCCAGCCTGGGCCCTCTCCCGCCGATTGTGGGACATCCTTTCCTGAGGAGTCACAGAGAGGGCATCGTTAGCCACACGGTTCACAGTGGTGGGATAGGGGGTGTGAAGGCGCAGCTGGGGGGAGGGGGAAGGGGGAGGGAGGGCTGAGGGTCACTTGGAGAGTTGGGGGTTGGATACTCCCTGGGGGGGGGGGGGGGGGGTCGGGGGGATTAGGGGGCAAGTTGATGTTTGCTCACCCTTGCTCTCTGGTGTACATCATTAACTTCTTCCAACACTGTTGGCCAGTCAACTTGGTGATACATTTACAACTAACGGCTGGCGCCATCTCGTCCAGCAGCACTGGCTGCCTTATGGCTCAACGTCCTGGACCACCGAGGGAACAACACATTTCTCCTAGTCTCCACCGCATCCAGGAGACTCCCTTGGTCAGCGTCCCCGAATCTTGGGGCCGGTCTCCTCAGCACCATTATTGACAGCTGGTTGGGGTTGGCTGAGCAAGTATAGTTTAAGTACTGCTCAACCTTGTTAGTGGGGGGGGGGGGGGGGGGGGGGGCGCAGGCGGACGCGGTCCTGGCGGATCGGCTGGCAAGGCTTTATGTACAGTGAGAAGCCCATGAGGCCTCCTTAAATGGACCAATTAAGGTTGAAATTTGTTGCCCGTTTCGCTGGCCGAACACCAGGAAACTTGCGGCAATTCCCACTCATTACCACATTTGGAAATTTTTCAGCAAGATCACGGCCCTAATGTATTAGCAATTTCTTTGTTTTCTGCGAAGGTGCTCACCGTTACTGTAATGAGCTGAGTTTCAGACCTCGTAAACTGCCTGGATTAGAATCATTGAATAGAATCCCTACAGTGCAGAAGGAGGCTATTCGGCCCATCAAGTCTGCACAGACACTTAGAAAGAGCACACTGCCCAGGCCCACAGTCCCACCCTAACCCCGTAACCAGGAAAGCCACCTAATCTTTTGGACACTTAAGTGGCAATTTGGCACAGCCAATCCACCTAACCTGCACATCTTTCGACTGCGGGAGGAAACCGGAGCACCTGGAGGAAATCCACGCTGACAGAAGGAGAAAGTGCAAACTCTGCGCAGTCACCTGAGGCCAGAATTGAAGCCGAGTCTCTGGTTCTGTGAGGCAGAAGTGCTAATCACTGTGTCACCATGCCACCCATACTAGAATACTCTCTATCTCTGCCTTGCCACCACTGAAATCCTCACGTGTCTTTTTCACCTTGCAGGCTTTTCTACTGCAATGCTGTTCTGGCTGGTATCCCATCTTACAAATCTCATGTTTATTCAAAGCTCTGCTGTGTAAGCCCTATCCTGCTCGGTTCAAATACACGAGCTTCACTGGGTTTCTGAACATCTTAAATTTAAGGTCCGAGTCCTCATTCTTATTGGCTTCATCCAATCCAGTCACCGCAAAAATACCTGTAGCCCTACATGGCCGCCCTTATACATTTTCGTCCTTGAATCCTGGTGATTTGTGCACCCCCACACACTCCCCAACATCTTGCCCACTATTGATGGTAGGACATGAGGCCATTGGGCTTTACTCTCCGCAGTAATCACACTACACTCTCCCCATCTCCCATTAAAAATTGTCCTCAAATTACCTTGCTTCATCGTGTGTAGATTAAGGTAGAGCAGTTGATGTTGTATACGTGGATTTTAGTAAGGGTTTGATAAGGATCCCCATGGTCAGCTTATGAAGAAAGTAAAGAGGTGTGGGATAGAGGGAAATTTGGCCAATTGGATAAGTAACTGGCTATCACATAGAAGACAGAGGGTGGTGATGGATGGAAAATGTTCAGACTGGAGACCAGTTACCAGCAGTGTACCACAGGGATCAGTGCTGGGTCCTCTGCTATTTTGAATTTTCATCAATGACTTGGAGGAGGGGGCTGAAGGGTGGGTCAGTAAATTTGCTGATGACACCAAGATTGGTGGAGTAGTGGATGAGGTGGAGGGCTGCAGAGACATTGATAGGATGCAGAGCTGGGCTGAAAAATGGCAAATGTAGTTTAACTCTGATAAGTGCGAGGTGATTCATTTTGGTAGAAAAAAATTGAATGTGGATTACAGGGTCAACAGCAGGGTTCTGAGGAATGTGGAGGAACAGAAAGATCTTGGGGTTCATGTCCACAGATCTCTGAAGGTTGCCACTCAAGTGGATAGAACCGTGAAGAAGGCCTATAGTGTGTTAGCGTTTATTAACAGGGGAATTGAGTTTAAGAGCTGCGGGGTTATGCTGCAACTGTACATGACCCTGGTGAGACCACATTTGGAGTATTGTGTGCCGTTCTGGTCACCTCACTATAGGAAGGATGTGGAAGCATTGGAAAGGGTGCAAAGGAGATTTATCAGGATGCTGCCTGGTTTGCAGGATAGGTCTTATGAGGAACGGTTGAGGGAGCTAGGGATTTTCTCTTTGGAGCGGAGGAGGATGAGAGGCGACTTAATAGAGGTTTATAAGATGATGAGGGGGATAGATAGAGTGGACATTCAGAGACTATTTCCTCGGGTGGATGTAGCTGTTACAAGGGGGCATAACTATAAGGTTCAGGGTGGGAGATATAGGAGGGATAGGTAGGTTTTTTACTCAAAGAGTGGTTAGGGTGTGGAATGGACTGCCTGCTGTGATAGTGGAGTCGGACACTTTAGGAACTTTCAAGAGGTTATTGGATAGGCACATGGAGCACACCAGAATGACAGGGAGTGGGATAGCTTGATCTTGGTTTTGGACAATGCTCGGCACAACATCGAGGGCCGAAGGACCTGTTCTGTGCTGTACTGTTCTATCGAGGTTTTCAGTCTGTCACTCTGCCTAACCTTTGCTTTCCTGGTTCGATGCCCATTATCCACATGCGTACCTCTGCATATTTATAAGCATATATCTTGAGACATTTCCACCATTAAAGGTGTTTCCCATGTGTAGGCAGTTTTGGCTCATCTGTATGGAGGAAGGCTTACATTCCCCCCTTCTTCTGATCTGAGGAAATGAATAGAACACACTCACTGACTTCTTGCCAGGGCTTCAAGATCAAACCTGAACCCCCAGAGAGAGAATGGTGTGCACTGTAGCTAGTCAGGGAGCAACTCAAATGCTCTCTTCGCATCAAAGCAGTGGTGGACCAGTTATTGAAATACCTGCAATAATTTATCAATCACAAACATTCCAATCCTGGTTTCTATAGCAACAGAAAACCCACAATATATTAAATAGCTTGGTCTATTTTTTTCTGATTATTTGCCAAATGTCGGTATATTTAACATGGATTTTTTTTCTGTGGGTAGCATCAAGGACCTCTTGTGTGAAACCCAGGAATAGATTGCACCGGAGTATAAATCACATCTTCACTCTGCAGGGCTCGAGTATCTTGCATTTATAATTTTAAATTGTCACCGCCAAGCATTAATCATCTGTTAAGCAATGGACTACCAATGCAGTGAAACCAATTTCATGTTCAGCTGAGTATCAATATTCATACAAAGTAAGCTATATTGACAAGTTGCAGCAGCAACTCCAGGGCCTGTTAAAAGTCTATCCAACAATGCCCTACAGCTGCCAAGAGCAGAAATGCTAATCCAGAGAAGCCCCCGTTAAATCAATTTCAATTTACTGAAAAAAAAATTGATCTTCTGGGAATTTTCTCTAAACAGGGAGCCACGTCTTGAATGTTACAAGGGCACACACCTACACATATAAAGACATTGTTACCAGGCTATGAATGAGGGGCGCAGAATCAGGGTTTTCATGTCCTGTCTCTGACCCCCGATTCGTATCTAACAAGACCCTACGTTATCCAAGTTACTAAGTTGTCCTTAAGTCATCTGCAGCTTCATGTTGTCATTGAGTGATCCTTATTACCATTTTGCTTTTTGAAATTATTGGTTAAAAGGAGCCTTGAAGCAGACCGTTTATGCAGAAGTTACACCTTTATGAACCCCTGATGTAATTGGTGGAGTGACAGATTAGGGTGTTTTCCACACAAAATGTCCATTTCCAAAGTGATAGCTGTGTGAATGCGAGCATTTTCTGAATGCTCACTCCAGACTTTTCTGGTAGTACTTGGACCATCATAAACTTCATACCAATTCATTTAGACAGGTGTCAGACAGCTAATGCATTGACTCTTATTGATTCAGAAGGTAGACAGAAATTTAATCTTAAAGGTTTCTAGATTTAAATTATGGTCTAAATCTTGAATGGGAGTTATATTTATAAACTCAAACTCCTGCAAAACAAAATACAACAGGATTAAGAATAGCTTTGCGCATGGATTTCTTAAACATTGAGCTATAGAGATCTATAGAGTGAGTAAATGGAATTCTTTGCTTAGCAAGTTCATGGATACTAATATTGAGAAATGGAATAGATGAGGGAATATCGGCCAAGCCAATGAATGGCAGCTTTGGCAGGGATCACGGTCAACCTTGTTGAAAAGAAGGGCCAGGATTCTCCCCTACCCGGTGAGGCGGGGGGTCCCGGCCTGTTGGAGTGGCGTGAACCACTCCGGCGTCGGGCTGCCCCAAAAGTCCGGACGTCTCGGCACCTTTAGGGGCCAAGCCCTCACATTGAGGGGCTAGGCCCGCGCCGGAGTGGTTCCCGCTCCTCCGGCTGGCGTGAACGGCCTTTGGCGCCACGCCAGCTGGGGCCGACAGGACTTCGCCGGCCGGCTTTGTCCATGCATGTGCCGGAGCGTCAGCTGACGTCATTCCGGCGCATGCGCAGGGGAGGGGGTCTCTTCCGCCTCCGCCATGGTGAAGACCATGGCGAAGGCGGAAGGAAAGGAGTGCCCCCACGGCACAGGCCTGCCCGCCGATCGGTGGGCCCCGATCGCAGGCCAGGCCACCGTGGGGGCATCTCCCGAGATCAGATCACCCCGCGCCCCCGCGCCCCCCCACACAGGACCCCGGCGCCCGCCCACGCCGCCAATCCCGCTGGTCAAGTAGGTGTTTTGATTCCCGCCGGCGGGAGAGGCTTGACAGACGCGGGACTTCGGCCCATCGCGGGCCGGAAAATCGCCGCGGGAGGCCCGCCGGCCTGCGCGGCGCGATTCCCGCCCCCACCGAATCTCCAGTGGCGGAGAATTCGGGACACGGCGGGATTGATGCTGGCCCTGGGCGATTCTCCGACCCGGCGGGGGGTCGGAGAATCCCGCCCCTGGTTTTAAAAAAATAGTTTTGTGAAGGGGAGGGGAAAAAAGAGAGGCAGAGGAGTTCGGAGGGAGAATTTCAGAGAGTACAATGGAGGCAACTGAGGGCTTTGGCCCAAATGGCAGATCAAAGGCAGGTATTGAATTTAGATAGGTCAGAGTAAAGACAAACAAGGGCATAAGTCACATGAATCTGGACAAGGGGTGGAAGATGGCATGCTCAATATCAAATATCGTGAAACGGTTGCGAGGCTTTACAAGGAGTAACAAATTACCCAATTCAGTCACAGAACGTTTCAATGCTCTGAAACTGTGCTCAAGAGATCAAAGAGTTCTGGAGCCAATGGGCACAGAGCTGGGAG
The DNA here is from genome assembly GCF_902713615.1 of Scyliorhinus canicula. Taxonomy (NCBI): domain Eukaryota; kingdom Metazoa; phylum Chordata; class Chondrichthyes; order Carcharhiniformes; family Scyliorhinidae; genus Scyliorhinus; species Scyliorhinus canicula. The sequence goes on along the minus strand of NC_052156.1, from coordinate 114,302,418 downwards.
GAATTAATGACAATTCGGGAAGGAAGGTTCCAGATGAGGCTGGAGTTGGTGAGACTAGGTGGGGCAAAGGTTCTGAGGAATGTAAGTTGATGATTACAGGTTTGCAAAACAGAATTGCAATGTTTGAATTGCAAAACAGAATTGCAATTAAGCAAAGCTTTCCACTAGCATGGGAACCAAGAGGAAGATTTGACCTGGCAAGAATGGAATGAAAGGACCAAGGAAGCAGGAGATGAATATTATAGAAGTGAAGAACTTGGGAGAGTAGGAAAAGATGGATGTCAAAGTGCAGAGTAGGGAAGGGGAATGGAGTTAATACAAGTGAGAGACATGCGAATGTTTGGGGCTTGTACAAATAGATGGAAGGTAGTGACTTTCATAAGAATGCAGGAGTCCAAACCGAGTAGAAATACGAACAAAGTTTTATTTATAAACAATGGGCCAGAATTAATGACCATCCCACCGCATGTTTTCCGGCGGAGGAAGCGGCCGACCAGAGGGATCTACTGGTCCCGCCATTGTCAATGGGATTTCCCGTTGACAGCACTCCTCGTCGCAAGGAAACCCGTACGCCGGCGTGGGACCGGAATTTCCCACCGGCGTGACCAGCCGGTAAATCCCGCCCAGTTATTTACACTCCCCGGTAGATCCCTATGAGTTACTTCTCTGGTTGGTGCCTTACTGGCTGACATTATATACACTGGGTAATTGAGAAACCCCATCCCTAGGGAGGGAGCCCATACACCGCAAAGAGCAGAGGGAAGACAAGCATTCCCACCCCATAGCCCAGTGCGGGATATCACAGTGACAAATACTGCATGGATAGCTACATATGCTTATAAATAATTATCAAATATATTCTGAAAGTCAAAAATATATATTATCAGATGAATCATCCTCATACAAAAGGATGGGGAGATCTGCACTCATTCACTTAAAAAGTGCTGTTGAGGCTGGGTCATTTGAAAATTCCAAAACAGATTACTAGATTTTTCTTTATGGGATATGGAATCAGGGCGGGTAAATAAGGCACAGATGGCTACTTTCAAATTGAAGAGTTGAACAAGGTCTGAATGTTCTCCTTCTGCTCCTTGGGAGGCACGGTGGCACAGTGGTTAGCACTGTGCCACACAGCGCAAGGGACCCGGGCTCCAATCTAGCCTTGAGTGACTGTCTGTGTGGAGTTTGTACGTTCTCCCTGTGTCTGCATGGGTTTCCTCTGTGACCTCCAGTTTCTTCCCACAGTCTAAAGGTGCGCAGGTTAGAGGATTGGCCATGCTAAATTGCCCCTTGGCGTCCAAAGATGGGCAAGTTAAATGGGGTTACAGGGATAGGGCGGGTGAGTGGGTCTGGGTTGGGTGCTCTTTCGGAGGGTCGGTTCAGACTCGATGGGTCGAAAGGCCTCCTTCTGCACCGTAGGGATTCTATGTATTAGATTTATAAAGAAGAAAAATAATATTTACAATCTGTAATTTATTAATCTGGAGTCTTAAGAGTGAACAATTGTTAAGTGCAGTCTGCAATAGCGTTGAATACAGTAAGTACTTTAATCGTTATTTGTGCAAACAGGACTAACTTGCTGCCACTATCATTTAATTTTCTCTCTTCCACCTATGAGCAATTATACCATTCATTTTAGACCCATAATCAAAAGATCCTCTAAACGCTATTGTCAAAATGACTGTTCGTGTTCTTTCTTCAATGTACTGAAGATGTCAGCTGCCCTGAGTCTTTTACATAATTTTGAAGATAACTAATTCTAATTATTTACAAAAATGCTGTTATTCTGTATAATCATTCCAAGTGGTGAGAAATTGTGAAAGTCGAGTTAATAATTAAAATGCATTTACTCTGTAGACATTATCTAAAAACAAAAATGACCAACAATAAAATCTTCTCTTTTAAATTACCAGAATGGATTAAAAAGTTTCAAATAGTGAGCCCTGCTGGAATGAACTATTTACAGAAAGGTACATCAACCTTGATGTTTCATTAACTGTTGTGAAAAGTGCTGATGTTCTAAGCCTAACCTTGAGGTCTCAACCTGGTTAAGCTATAACATAGGACTACTTGCAAACCAAATTGCAGAAGCAAAACGCAATGCTCCCACAGCCAACGGATCAGGTCTATGCTCTATAGTCCTGCCATATGAAGAAGTGAATGGCAATTAAACAATTTACAGGAGTAGGGGGCTCCACAAATATACCCATCCAATGATGAGACAGGTCAGCACATCAGCTCAAAAGACATGGTGGCTAAAGTCATGCCTAGCATAAAAGAAGATGGTTGTGGTCGTTGGACGTCAACCATCTCAGTCCCATGATATCGCTGCAGCCTCACGTTTGTGTCTTACGCCGAACCATCAATGACCTTCACTTAATTATAAGGTCAGAAGTGGGTATATTTGCAGATGATTGCACAGCATTCAGCCCTCCTCAGCTGCTAAAGCAGTGCATAAAGCAGGAAGACTTGGGCAGTCAAGCATTTAAACTTGGGTTGATAAGTGGCAAGTAACATTTGTCTTACACAAGTGCCAGGCAATGACCATCTCCACCAAGATAACATCCAACAACACTCAAGAAACACAACACCAACCAGGATAAGCATCCCACTTGATTGGCACCCCATTCACCACCTCACTCCCTGCACCTATGCACAGCGGCAGCAGTGTCCACAATCCACAAGATGCACTGCAGCAACTCACTAAAGCTTCTTCAACAACACCTTACAAACCCATGACCTCCATCACCATGAAGGACATAGTAGGTACCATTTGCAATTCCTCAAAGACTGAAGCAGTTGTGTCTATATACAGCAAGGCCTGTAAAAAATTCAGGTTTCGACTAATAAGTGGCGTGTTACCTTCAAACCATGCATTGCCAGTCAATGACCATCTACATAAAGAGAGCATATAACCATCTCCTCTTGACATTCAACAGCATTATCATCACTGAACCCCACACCATCAACATCCTGGAAGTTACCATTGACCAGAAACTTGATGGGACCAGCCATATAAATACAGTTGCTCCATGAACAAGTGAGACGCTGGGAATCCTGCAGCGACTCACTCACCTCTGAATCCCCAAAGCTTTGTCAAACATCCACAACGGACTATCTAGGATTGTGATGGAATATGCCCCACTGCCTGGCACCATCCAGGACAAAGCAGCCGGTTTGATTGGTACTGCATCCACTTTATACGTTCACTCTCTTCACCATTGCTGGCCAGTGTGAGAAGTGCATAACATCTACAAGATGCACTACTGAAGCTCCTTGGACACAACTTTCAAATCTGTGACCACTACCACCCAGCAGGACATGCACAGCAGACACATGGAAATGCCACCACTTGCAAGTTCCCCTCCGAGTCAAACATCACCCTGACTTTGCATCATACTGTTGCTCCTTCATTGTCACTGGGTCAAAAACACTGATGCACCGTGGGTGTATCGACACTATTTTGTCTGCAGCAGTTCATGGGAGGGGGGGGGGGGGGGGGCAGCTCACTACCACCTTCTTAAGGGCAATTAGGATGAAACAATTAAAAAAAAACATGGATTTTCATGAGGCAGCAAAGTTTACCGAGCCAGAATCTTGTGACCTGCAGGATTTGGAGCCGAGAGGCCACTGGGTCAGCAAAGTGCGCATCTGTGAGGAGATCTTCAGATCTCTTGACTTATCTTCCATCTTGTGAAGTAGGTGACATCTTCAGACACATACAAATGCCAAAAGTGCAAAAATCCAATCGACTGGTCGATACGGAACAGAAGCATTGAGTTTCCTAAAGTTCCCAGATTATTTTTTCCATTTATTAAATAATATTGAACAAGACAAATTGAAAGATAATTACAGTATTCCTGGTGTCCACACAGTCACAAACCCTTTTTAACACATTCTGGTTCAAACAAAGGCCACCAAAAGGTCAATTAAACCAATATAAGGTAGTGATATGCTTGCCAACATTTCTTTATGACTTTTATTACTAAAAAGCATTGAATTACTGAGATTTGCTCTTCAAACACATAATAGCTTGTTGTTTATATTGTGAAGCTCCTATTAATTACATTTATTTTCGCCCACTGCTTTTATTCCATCATTGGCAGTTTACCTCTTCCATCTAATCTGGAATCATCCTGTGTAAATATCAACGGGTAGGCAATTATGTCAGGAATTACTTTGGATTCATACATATATACCTGCCTCTGTCCTTCAAGCAGTTATTCATAGTTCCGTTTTGGGTATGTTCAATAATTATTTCTTGAAGGGGTTCATTGCAAAGGTCCAAAGAGATTTGTTTCATTTCGTAAAACAGCTGCACTCCACGGCCATCAGCCAAGCTCAGCAATGCACATTGTAGTTATCAATTTAGATTATTCATTTCCAGATTGACAAAGGGCTACATATTTATTAAACAAATATTAAAATCAGGGGAAAGAGATTTCCAGGGGGAGGAGGGTAGTGTGGGAGGGAGGAGGGGGTGGGGATGTCGGGAGAACGGGGTGTAGGGAGAGGGGTGTGTAGGGTGTGGGGGGGTGTAAGGTATGGGGTGTGTAGGGTGGGGGGTGTAGGGGGGATGTGTACGGTGTGGGGGGGGTGTAAAGTGTGGGGGTGTGAAGGGAGAGGAGGCTGTGTAGGGGGAGGAGGGTGTGGGGAATGTAGGGAGAGGAGGGTGTAGGGAGAGGAGGGTGTGGGGGGGGGGGTGTGGTAGTCACCACTGTTTGATATATATCACTCATATGAGATGCAATATGGTAAGGCTCCTGTACGACAGGTCCGGGGGTAGATCCCTGCCTGCTGGCTCCGCCCAGTAGGCGGAGTATAAATGTGTGTGTTCACCGAGCTGCAGCCATTTCGGCAGCAGCTGTAGGAGGCAACACATCTCTGTGTAATAAAGCCTCCATTACTCTCTACTCTCATCTCGTCGTAATTGATAGTCCATCAATTTATTACGCCGAGATTTTACAGCGATGGACCTCCGCATCAAGCCAGATCGCCTGCAGCTGCACCCTCAAGCAGACAACGCCACGTCGGCCTTCGACCACTGGCTAGCTTGCTTTGAAGCCTACATGGGATCAGCGACAGAACCACCTCAGACACACAGAAGCTACACGTCCTGTACACACGGTTGAGCTCCGATATTTTTCCTCTTATCCGGGACGTGCCTGTGGTGATATGCATCACTGTAAATACACAAGGGGTTAATGTAAATACATGTAGACTAGCTAGACATTAGAGGGAGCACCAGAGACATGACACACAGACACTCAACTGATAGATCAGTTAGATAGGACACGACCAATGGGCATTCACGATACACACAGAGGTGACACTACCACAGGGGGGTAATACACCAACCCATATATAAAGGACACAACACATATGATCTTGCTCTTTCCAGTAGAGACACTCAGTGAGTTCAGACACAGGGTTGATTCAATATCACACCCACCTCGTGGATTGTAGCAGACTGGTTAGTCAGTCTGAGCAGCTATAGTAGGATTAACAGTAGTGGCGAACCCGAGTAGGAGAATTGTAAATAGTTCAATAAACGTGTTGAAGTTATCTCCATGTCTGAACCTTCCTTTGTCAAGTGCACATCAAGGAAGCCACTTATGCTACGCCAAGAGCATAACAAGACAGCGCCCAAATACAACGAGGCCATGGCACGTCTGAAAGAGAAGTATACACGGATGATCAACAAACTCTACGCCAGGCACCTCCTGTCCACACGGCAACAGCTCCCCTGTGAGTCATTGGAAGATTTCTGGCATGCCCTGCATGCCCTGGCAAGGAGATACGATTGCCAGGCAGTTTCAGCCGTTGAACATTCCAAACTCCTAATCAGGGATGCTTTCATTACGGGCATCCGGTTTCGGTGTACAACCGCTAGTGCCTCTTAGAAGGGGTTACGCTCGACCTCGCGGCGATCAAGAAACTCGCGACCTCGCTAACGGTAGCCTCCCGTAATGTACAAGCATACGCCCCCGACCGCACAGCGACCCCCTCCTGGACCCCACCAGCGACCGCCCCCAGCCAACCCCAAGCCTGCGCCGCACGGCAGCCAGCCAACCCCAGAAAAGCACCCCTGGCAGAGCTGCCCGATGCGGAGCGCACTCTGCAAGGCCTGCAGGAAGAAAGGACATTTTGCTGCTGTGTGCCAGGCCCGGTCAATCGCTGCTGTAACCAGCCCCATTGTTCCTGCACCCACCATGTGCGACCCATGGGCGCTACCATTTTCACCCCCGCAACCTAAGTGCGGCCTGTGGGCGCCGCCATCTTCCCTCCATCAGACTTCGTGTGGCCCGTGGGCGCCGCCATCTCTAACGCCATCATCTTCGGCGCCATTTTGGATGGCACCTCACGGCCCCTGCTCGTCGGGCCACTCATAGCCCGCAACCGCCGCCGGCCAGCCCGGGGCCCACCAACACCAGCCGCAGCTCGCCTCCATCACGCTCGACCAGTCCCAGCCACACAACCTCGCAACCGCGACAACGACGGTGAAAGTCGATGGCCACGAGACATCTTGCCTTCTCGACTGCGGGAGCACGGAGAGCTTCATCCACCCCGATACGGTAAGGCGCTGCTCCAACGAATCTCCCTGGCCTCCGGATCCCACTCCGTGGAGATCCGGGGGTACTGCACCGCCACCCTCACCGTCCAGGGCGTAGAGTTCAGCAACTTCCGGCTCTACGTCCTCCCCAACCTCTGCGCTCCCTTGCTACTCGGCCTGGATTTCCAGTGCAACCTCCAAAGTCTAACTCGGAAATTCGGCGGGCCCCTACCACCCCTTACTGTATGCGGCCTCACGACCCTTAAGGTCAACCCACCTTCTCTGTTTGCAAACCTCACCCCGGATTGCAAACCCGTCACCACCAGGAGCAGACGGTACAGTATCCAGTACAGGACCTTCATCAAGTCGGAGGTCCAGTGGCTACTGCGGGAAGGCATCATTGAGGCCAGCAACAGCCCTTGGAGAGCCCAAGTGGTAGTTGTAAAGACTGGGGCGAAACACAGTCACTGTGATCACTGACTACAGTCAGATCATCAATCGGTACACGCAGCTCGACGCGTACCCCCTCCCACGCATATCTGACATGGTCAATCAGATTGCACAGTACCGGGTCTTCTCTACAGTGGACCTGAAATCTGCCTACCACCAGCTCCCCATCCACAAGGCGGACCGCCAATACACTGCATTCAAAGCAGGCGGCCGCCTTTACCACTTCCTTAGGGTTCCCTTCGGCGTCACTAATGGGGTCTCGGTCTTCCAACGGGAGATGGAGCAAATGATTGACTGGTACGGACTGCGGATACCTTCCCGTACCTGGATAACGTCACCATCTGCGGCCATGACCAGCAGGACCACGACGCTAACCTCTCCAAATTTCTCCACACCACCAAACTCCTGAACCTAACGTATAACAAGAAGAAATGCATGTTCAGCACCAACCGCTTAGGAATCCTTGGCTATGTGATGCAAAATGGAGTTCAAGGGCCCGACCCTGACCGCATGCGCCCCCTCATGGAACTTCCCCTCTCCCACTGCCCCAAGGCTCTCAAACGATGCCTGGGGTTCTTCTCATACAATGCCCACTGGGTCCTTAACTATGCGGACAAGGCCTGCCCATTCATTCACTCCAGTTTTCCCCCTGAAGGCTCACCAGGCCTTCAACCGTATCAAGGCCGACATCGCCAAGGCCGCAATGCACGCGGTCGACGAGACCCTCCCCTTCCAAGTCGAGAGCGATGCATCAGACGTCGCTCTGGCCGCCGCCCTCAACCAGGCAAGCAGACCCGTGGCATTCTTTTCCCGCAGCCTCCATGCCTCCGTAATTCGGCACTCCTTCGTCGAGAAGGAGGCCCAAGCCATCGATGAAGCTGTGCGGTATTGGAGGCATTACCTGGCCGGCAGGAGATTCACTCTCCTCACTGACCAACGGTCGGTTGCCTTCATGTTCAATAACACAGCGGGGCAAGATCAAAAATGATAAAATCTTGAGGTGGAGCATCGAGCTCTCCACCTACAATTACGAGATTTTGTAGTGCCCCGGTAAACTCAACGAGCACCCCACCTGCCCGATGTCCTATCCTGAGGTACATGGGCCAGCGCACAAGTGAACCGACTCCGGGCCCTACACGATGGTCTCTGGCACCCAGGGGTCACCCGGTTCTTTCACTTCATAAAGGCCCGCAACCTACCCTACTCCACTGCGGAAGTCAGGACGCTCACCAAAGACTGCCAAGTCTGCGCGGAGTGAAAACCGCACTTCTACTGGCCAGACCGAGCGCACCTGGGGAAGGCCTCCCGTCCCTTCGAATGCCTCAGCATGGACTTCAAAGGGCCCCTCCGCTCCTCCGACCGAAACACGTACTTCCTTAACGTGGTCGACGAATACTCTTCATTTCCCTTTGCCATTCCATGCCCCGATATGACGTCTGCCACAGTTATCAAGGCCCTCAGTAGCATCTTCCCTGTGTTCGGTTTCCCCGCTTATGTCCACAGCGTACCGGGGATCCTCCTTTATGAGTGATGAGCTGCGTCAATTCCTGCTCAGCAAGGGCATTGCCTCGAGCATGACGACCAGCTACAACCCCCGGGGGAACGGGCAGGTAGAGAGGGAGAATGGGACGGTCTGGAAGGCCATCCTGCTGGCCCTATGGTCTAGAAATCTCCCGGTCTCCCGCTGGCAGGAGGTCCTCCCCGACGCCCTCCACTCCATCCAATCGCTACTTTGCACTGCGACTAATGCAACCCCCCATGAACGTCTCCTTGCCTTCCCTAGGAAGTCCATCTCCGGGGTTTCGCTCCCAACGTGGCTGGCAGCTCCAGGACCCGTTCTCCTCCACAAACACGTGCGGCTCCAAAAGTTGGACCCGTTGGTCGAGAGGGTACAGCTACTCCATGCGAACCTGCATTGCACCGCTGTATCCCGACAGCTGCCACGACACAGTCCCCCTGAGGGACCGGGCACCAGCTGGGTCCCCGCCCCCGCCCCCCCCAACTGCCCCGGTGCCACCCATCCTCCCCCCAGCAACCTCGCCACAGCCCCCGCTCCAGGACGATCCGTCCTCCCATTGGTTCCACCCGGGGATGAAGATGAGGACTACACACTCCCGGAGTCACCGGTGACCAAGGCAGCGCCTGCATCGCCACCGGGACTGAGGCTCTCACAACAGAGGATCAAGGCACCCGACCGGTTAAACTTGTGAACTTTTCCCGAACTGTACACCTTAAAAATGAACACTTACATGTAAATAGTTTTCTACCACCCCCAACGGACTCTTTTTTAACAGGGGGTGAATATGGTAGTCACCGCTGTTTGTATATATCACTCATATGAGATGTAAAATGGTACGGCTCCTGTGCTACAGGAGGGTGAGGGGGGAGAGGAGGTTGAGGGGGTTGGGGGGAGAGGAGGGTGAGAGGAGGTTGGGGGGAGAGGAGGTTGGGGGAGAGGAGGGTGAGGGGGTTGGGGGGAAGAGAAGGGTGAGGGGGTTGGGGGAGAGAAGGGTGAGGGGGTTGGGGAAGAGAAGGGTGAGGGGGTTGGGGGAGAGGAGGGTGAGAGGGTTGGGGGTGAGGGGTTGGGGGAGAGGAGGGTGAGAGGGTTGGGAGGAGGGGAAGGGGTTGGAGGAGAATGAGGGGGAGAGTCGGGTGGGGAGGGGCGTGGGGGGAGGTGAGGAGGGCCTGCGGGTGAGGGGGGAAGAGAGTTCGTTGAGGGATAGTTGTAGGGGATGGGGGTGTGAGTGCGGCAGAGGGATGGAGGGGTTGTGTGTGGGAAGGTGGGTTTGGGTGGGGGATTCTCTGAAATTCCAAAGTCAAAGCCCCGCCCTTCTCCGCGCGGCGGCCCCGCCCTTCCCCGCGCGGCGGCCCCGCCCTTCCCCGCGCGGCGGCCCCGCCTCTCCGCTCTTCCCCGCACGGCGGCCCCGCCCTCCCGCTCTTCCCCGCACGGCGGCCCCGACCTTCCCCGCCCTCCTTCTGGCACCCGGTGAACTGTGGGTACATTTCGAGCAGCCAATCAGGGATCATCCCGACCCGGAAGCGGGGAATTTGAACTGAAATTTCGGAAGTCCCGGAATCCAGGTAAAATTCTGCGAGTTTCCAATTCCCGAGTGAGTCCCGGGCCGGGGATTCCGCTTTTCCCGACAGCGTTGGTTGCAGCCTCTCGCTCTAATTCACTGTCTTTCTCATGCAGGCAGGGCAGCATCACTGTATCGGCACATGTTGTTCCAGTGAGCCTCCCATTACCAGCACTGACGTGCGAGGATTTTACAGAGAATTTGCAAGCCCTTTTTAAAATGTCGGGGTATTTTTTAGTTTATTGCTGCGTGACAAGTCTGGCACTTCCTTCCTGTCTCTGATTGCCCTTTCTGCGGCATTTCAGAAGATATTTCAAAGTGAGCAAGTTTGTTGTGGGTCTGAAGTTACATGCGAGCCTGACAATGCAAAGAGGGCAGGTATCCTTCCCTAAAGCAGCATTAGTCAACTCAATTGGTTTTATAACAACTGATAGTTTCGCAATCACCATTTCTGAGAAGTTTTCGAATCCAGGTTTTATTGACTGAATGTAAGTTTCACATGCTTTGAATCTTTGACATGATTTGCACGAATATTCCTTGCCTGGGCCTTCAGATTACTGGCCAGTGATACTGTTACAGAACCACCAAGTCCCCAAATGAGTTGGTAACAGCCTGATAGATTGTGAAACAATGGGTGATGCTAATAGATAAATCCTCAGAGCAGGCATATGGGAGGAGAGAAACAGATTAATACTCGTGTCATTACAACATGAGCATCGACCTTTGGGTCTATGCCAGTTTTCCAAATAAGCATAATAACTTTGTGTCATTCTCTTGCCTTTTTCCTGTCACCCTGCACATTGCTTGTATTCAAATAATCGTCTAACCGCCCTCTTGAATATCTCCACCACACCCCTATGGGCTGGATCAAAATAGAATGGCAAGTTTCCTTACCTGAAGAGCATAGTGAACCAGATGTGTTTTTGTGACAGGTAAAAACTTTTAATTCCACATTTATTTAATTAACTGAATTTAAATTCCGTAGATTCCACAGTGAATTTGTGTCTCCAGCGCATTAGTCCAGTCACGTAACCATTATGCTACCATAACAACAAGCAACTTTCATGTAATCAAAGGTACACCACAATGCTTCCCAGTGTGAAGGGCACAGCTGATGGTAAATGCCCAGTTGTTCAAATACAAGAAGGGAAAATTGGAAAAATTACCCTGGAAAAATTGGGTCACTTTGCGTGACACTAACAGATTATGGGGTCATCCGATAGACGTATTTATAATGATTGAAGGAAGGGACAAGGTACGTGGTTTTTCAGTAATTAAGGGATTAAATGTGTGGGATCATAGATATTTAAGACTTTTCGAACACACCAGAAAATGTCTTCAAACAGTAAGTTGTGAGATGTGAAATTCACTTGTCGAGGTCATGGCTGAGGCAGAAGCTAGTTCAACACTCCAGATTAGATGTATGGATGAAGGAAAATGGGTTGAAGGCATATCAGAACACGGTGGATAAATGTAATTAGAAAGGAACATTAAAAGGAAACACAACTTGATTATACAAAATGGCCCATTTTAATTTTGTAGCATCTATGTATGTAAAGAGCAAAAGATAAGGGACATGAAGGTGAATTACAGGATAGTTAGGTTTCTCCTGTCCTTTCGATACTAAACTGTGAAATTTCCTCTTTCATGTAAATAGCACTATGATAATCTTTATTAGTGTGAAATGTAGACTTACATTAACATTGCAATGAAATTACTGTGAAAATACCATAGTAGCCACACTCCAGTGTCTGTTCGGGTACACATAGGGTTAACTCAGTATGTCCAATTCACCTAACAGCACGTCTTTGAGGAATTGTGCAAGGAAACTAAAGCACCCGGAGGAAACCCATGCAGACACTGGGAGAAAGTGCCGACTCTGCACAGACAGTGACCCAAGCTGGGAATCGAACCTGGGACCCTGGTGCTGTGAAGCAACAGTGCTAACCACTATGCTACCATGTCACCAATGGCACAGTGGTTAGCTCAACACCAGTGATGCCTCAACACCAGTGATGCTCTTTTTGTTTCAGATCTTAATACCTTCCTTCTTCCTTGTTAATATTTCTCTAAACACACAATTTTATGTATATCTGAATACCCTTTTGTGTTAAATTATCTCTTGCGCTGTCTTGCATTCTAATTAACATCATTTGTGGAAAAAGGAATTCAAATGAACCCTGATTTTAATTGAAATTCATTCTTTGCCTTTTTCTAGGTTTCTCTTTCTTGACCAAGAAATTATAGAGGGAAATACCTCCATCCAATCATGTCTGCCTCTTCAGATAGGACTCCGATGAAAAGACATCTAAGTAAGTGTTTTTTTTCCTGTTGGGGCCATGCAACCCTGTTCTCATGACTAATAACCCAGTGCAATATACCGAGAGTTGCAAATGTATGAATCTTGAAATTTTCCACCATAATTCTCAAGAGTTTTGTGAAGAATCACTTCCCTTAACAGGCAGCGAGCAAGTTAAGAACTCAGGTCTGCCATCGATATCTTTGTGCAATTAGCTATGCCGGTCAGTCCCATAAGTGGTAGGAGCAACTGACCTTTCTGAACATAGTTAAGGACATGGGCCATTCAGGCCATTGCGCCTGCTCCGCTATTCAATGCAATCATGGCTGATCATTCACTTCAATGCCTTTTTCCCCCACACTATCCCTTCATGTCACTGGTCTTTAGAAATCTATCAATCTCTGCTTTTAACGTACTCAATGAGAGGTTCCACAGCCCTCTGGGTTTGGGAATTCTAAAGATTCACAACCCTTTAATGAAACACCTTCACCTCATTTTGCTCCTAAGTGGCTTCCCCCTTATTTTGAAATTGTGTCCCTTGGTTTTAGACTCCCCAACCAAGGGAAACATCTTCCCTGCATTTATCCTGTCTATCCCTTTCAGAGATGTAAGTTTCAATGAGATCACCTGTCATTCTTTGAAACTCGAGCGATTACAGGCCCAGTTTCCCCAATCTCTCTTCATAGGGCAGTCCCACTATCCCTGGAATCAATCTGGTGAACCTTTGTTGCACTCCCTCCATGGCAATAATATCTTTCCTAAGGTAACATATCATTAGCCTTCCGAATTGTTTGCTGCACCTGCATGTTAGCTTTCAGTGACTTATTGACAAGAACACCCAGAACTCTGTACATCTACACTTTCCAATCACTTACCATTTAAGAAATACTCTGCACATCTGTTCCTCCTACCAAAGTGAATCACCTCACACTTACCAACATTACATTCCACCAGCCATGTTCTTGGCCACTCACCAGATCTGTCCAAATCCCATTGAATCCCCTTTGCATCTTCCTCACGACACATATTCCCAGCGAGCTTCTGTGTCATCCATGAACTTGGAAATATTACATTGTTGGTGAGTTGGTACGCACTGCCCTATATCTATCTGTATGGGAGAGAGCCCCATGATTGGAACAATGGAATTCCCCTGGAATCTGAATTGGGGTACTTTATCAATCTTAAAAGTGGACTGAGTTGGCACTAAATGAGGCCAAGTTGGATTTCAATCAAGAGCATCTTAATTCCACAGTGTTGTGAAATGTATAAAGTCAAAGGTATGATCAGGGCTGGTTGATTAACTTTACTTGTGGATGAGATCTACCATTCTAATGGATCATCTTAACTTAGACAACTCGCTATTATCCAATGCTGGGAGAGAACTGGAAATTCACAGCGCTTTCTTGCCCATAAGAGTTCTGTTTCCAAACAGCATACTGCCTCCCTCAGTGCATGTGCTCAGCTTTGTTCCTGACTGTTCACAGTCGGGAAGAGGTCAAAAGTCTTCCAACACTAAGGGTGCACAGGTCTGTTTCTGAAGGGGGCAAGCCACTAAATTGCCCATTGTTTGAGCTCTCAGGGAAAAAGCAGCTCAAGATAAACACGCTTCCTGATTTTGAGTTCTCAATTAGCATCCTGGGTAGCTAACCATTTAGTACATTTTAAACAAGACTCCTAGCTAGATCACGTCTGTGGATTAATGACCACAGAAGTCTGAAACATGACAGATGGAACAGTAAAGCCCTATATTAGTTCAGTGTAGCCATTTATTTTGCCACTCAGTTACAAAAATATGCGCAAAGGGGCTGCGTCTTTAAATGATACTAAGCATGCTTTTGACAGAACTAAAACTTTTGAGGTCAGTTTGTGATGTTCAGCATCAAAGGGTTAAATACTTAGGGGCTCTTTCGCATCTCCCCATTGAAGTAATCAAGATGAATGAATAGGGATTGTGAAGATTAGAGCTCTGGGATTCCATTCTCCAATTGCTGGCTACACAAACACTGTGAATTTTCATTTCTTTCAGCCTTATTACCAGCTGGTTATGCTGATAGCTATAATTTATATTTTGCTGAGTGCCCCATTAGTCCTCTACTAATCCACAGCCCTGCTCTTTTGGACTAAAGGAAAAGTAATTTTTCCAGATATTGCCTTGTTTTGTCCTCCAGCAGAATTAAGGATGTTATAGGTGGAACCAGTATCATGCTGTTTCTGCAATTAAACTGAGAAAGGAAGAGGAATTACAAAAATACTGGAAGGAAAAAAAACTGCAATGACCTCCTGACAGGCCAGTTCTTGCCCTGGACTTCAACTAACCTGAGTCTGCTGGTGCTACAGTATTAAGCAGACATGTGAAATGAAATGAAATGAAAATCGCTTATTGTCACAAGTAGGCTTCAAATGAAGTTACTGTGAAAAGCCCCCAGTCGCCACATTCCGGTGCCTGTTCGGGGAGGCTGGTACGGGAATCGAACCGTGCTGCTGGCCTGCCTTGGTCTGCTTTGAAAACCAGCTATTTAGCTCTGTGTGCTAAACCAGCCCCTATGATTGGCGTCATGGCGTATGGATGGTGTCAGTCATCATTCACATCAGTGCTTTGCATATGTATTTAGCACAGTGAGCTAAACAGCTGGCTTGTAAGGCAGAACAAGGCCGACAGTACAAGTTCAATTCCCGCACTGGCCTCCTCGAACAGGCGCCGTAATGGAAATGAAATGAAAATTGCTTATTGTCACAAATAGGCTTCAAATTAGGGGCAGCAGGGTAGCATGGTGGTTAGCATAAATGCTTCACAGCTCCAGGGTCCCAGGTTCGATTCCCGGCTGGGTCACTGTCTGTGTGGAGTCTGCAGGTCCTCCCCCTGTGTGCGTGGGTTTCCTCCGGGTGCTCCGGTTTCCTCCCACAGTCCAAAGATGTGCGGGTTAGGTGGATTGGCCATGCTAAATTGCCCGTAATGTCCTAAAAAAAAAAGTAAGGTTAAGGGGGGGGTTGTTGGGTTACGGGTATAGGGTGGATACGTGGGTTTGAGTAGGGTGATCATGGCTCGGCACAACATTGAGGGCCGAAGGGCCTGTTCTGTGCTGTACTGTTCTATGTTCTATGTTTTAAATTAAGTTACTGTGAAAAGCCCCTTTGTGGGAACGTGGTGACTAGGGGCTTTTCACAGTAACTTAATTGAAGCCTACTTGTGATAATTAATTATTATTATTATGTGCAGTAGCCACTGTCCTGCAGCCTCTGTGGCATGTGATGAACGGTATTTACCTTTAATACTGTGCCCCTTTAAGAGCCCCTTTACGCCCCCAGGAAACAGTATATAGGATTAGGCTCCATGTGGCGAGCACACTTCTCTCGAATGCTGTCCTGTTCTCTGTATATTAAAGCCTTTGATTACCGATCTCGCTCTCGTGTCGTAATTGAGGGTGCATCAATTTAATCTACAGACACATCAAGATGGACAGCGCTCTAAAACCGGAGAAACTCAACCTGGACGCCAGGTCGCCGGAAGCCCTGGAAATGTTTTAATATTGGCTCCGGTGTTTCGAGGACTATCTGGACTCCTCATCGACTGAGGTCGACAGCACTCGCAAGCTGCGTTTACTACATGACCGGGTGGGCCACCGACTCTCCGCCGTGATCGAAACCGCGATGACCTATGAGGCGGGGGTCGAAATATTGAAGAAATGCTTCATAAAACCTACTAACGAGGTACACGCCAGGCATTTGCTCTCAACCTGCAGCCAGCGTTCCGGGGAAACGCTGGACGAGTTCGTGGAAAGACTCAATGCGCTCGTGAGGAACTGCGACCACAAAGCAGTGACGGCAGAAGAACGCAGGAACTTACATATTCGCGACGCCCTTGTGTCCGGTATCAGGTCCTCATACATCCGGCAGCGGCTCCTAGAAGACGGGGCAAAGGATCTCCAGGGCACGGTAACGCTCGCCTCGTCTCTCGAAACGGGCCACCGTAACCTCCATACGTACTCCGCGGACCTTGCGAACCCCTCTCGATCCCCTCCAGACTCGGCCACGCTACAGGCCTGTGCCACGTGACGATCCACTCACTCTGGGGGTTCCCCATGCTATTTCTGTGGGCAAGGCCAGCACCCACGTCAGCGTTGCCCAGCCCGATCCGCGATCTGCTACGACTGCGGGAAGAAAGGACACTTCGCGAAAGTCTGCCTGGCTGGGCCCAAAGGCCACAAACCAAACCCTCACCAGGCCCAGAAATCAAGCTCCCGGTCTCACAGACCCCGCGCTGCGGCCGGACACGCCCACTTCCGACGCGTCATCGACCTCGTGCGAGTCATGGGAGCAGCCATCTTGGCGGCGGCCATCTTCGAAGCCCGACACGTTCGACTGGCGGCGGCGGCCATCTTGTGACTCCGGGTGGCCATTTTGTGAGTTTGACTCTGACGGCCCGCAACTAGGAGCGATCACACTCGATCAATCGCGGCCTAAACACCTGTGAATATCAATGATGCGGGTGCGAATCAACGGCCACGACACTCCCTGCCATTTGACTCCGGCAGCACGGAGAGCATTATCTATCCAGACACGGTAAGGTGCTGCTCCCTGCGCACCTACCCCGCCTCCCAAACTATCGCCCTCGCCTCAGGGTCCTATTTGGTTCAAATCACGGGGTATTGTGTTGCTGACCTCGCAATGCAAGGCGCTAAATACTCCCGTTTTAAACTTTACATCTTTCCTCAACTCTGCGCCCCCCTGCTGCTCGGTCTGGACTTTCAGTGCAGCCACCGGAGCCTGACACTGAAGTTCGGCGGACCCCTGCCCCCACTCACGGTATGCAGCTTGGCGACACTCAAAAGTTGCGCCACCCCGCCTCTTTGCGAACCTCACTCTAGACTGTAAGCCCGTCGCCACCAAGAGTCGCTGGTACAGTGCCCAAGACATGACTTTTATCAAGTCAGAGGTTCATCGGCTACTAAAAGAGGGGGTCATAGAGGCCAGCAACAGCCCTTGGAGGGCTCAATTATTGGTAGTCCGCTCCGGGGAAAAGCAACCAATGGTAGTGGATTATAGCCAGACCATAAACCGCTTTACACAACTCGATGCTTACCCACTTCCCCGCATAGCTGAAATGGTCACTCACATCGCCCAGTATCGGGTATTCTCCACGGTTGACCTAAAATCGGCCTATCATCATCTCCCTATCCGCTCAGAGGAGCGCCCCTACACGGCTTTTGAAGCAGCCGGTCGGCTGTTTCACTTCCTCGGGGTCCCCTTTGGTGTTACAAACAGAGTCTCCGTTTTTCAGAGGGCGATGGATCAAATGGTGGACCAGTACGGCTTCCGGGCTACCTTCCCGCCGACAGCACGAGTTCAATTCCCGCACCGGCTTCCTCGAACAGGCGCCGTAATGGAAATGAAATGAAAATTGCTTGTCACAAATAGGCTTCAAATGAAGTTACTGTGAAAAGCCCCTTTGTGGGAATGTGGTGACTAGGGGCTTTTCACAGTAACTTAATTGAAGCCTACTTGTGATTGAGTTATTATTATTATTATTATTATTATTATGTGCAGTAGCCACTGTCCTGCAGCCTCTGTGGCATATGCGGATTTTTCTAGGTTCCCTGCTTGCTGGTTTCCACAGAGATCAGAGACGGGATTTCTCCGGTCCCCCAGCTGTCGTTTCTTGGCGGCGGGGTCTTCCTGCCGCTTGTCAATGGGATTTCCCATTGAAGCCACTCCCATGCCGCCATGAAACCCACGGGCAGGGGTGCACTGTCAGCGGGAAAAGAGAACCCCGAAGGCAAGAGATTTCCGGCCTACTGTGGCTAACACTGGTAGAGGCATGATGCCCCCCTGGCAATGGTGCTGGGTATTCCGTCAGAAGCTGTGGTGCATTTGGGCTAATGGATGCTTTCCCACAAGCATGAAGGGAAATTGGCAGCCATTAATCCATCCCCTTCCTTAGCCAGTCACTTAAATAACATTTTCAGAGTCCTGGAAGTGAGATATTTTTGAATATGCATACATATGTACATAAGAATTAGGAGTGGGAGTAGGCCATTCAGCCCTTTGAACCTGCTCTGCCATTCAATAAGGTCATGGCTGCTCTGATTGTGGACTCAACTCCGCGTTTCATCCACAAAACCCCACCAATCACCTTTGACTCCCCTGTTAGTCAAGAATCTATCCACCTCTCCTTAAAAATATTCATTAACACTGCCTCCACCATTAGAACATAGAACATAGAACAGTACAGCACAGAACAGGCCCTTCGGCCCTCGATGTTGTGCCGAGCAATGATCACCCCACTTAAACCCACATACCCGTAACCCAACAATCCCCCCATTAACCTTACACTATGGGCAATTTAGCATGGCCAATCCACCTAACCCGCACATCTTTGGACTGTGGGAGGAAACCGGAGCACCCGGAGGAAACCCACGCACACACGGGGAGGACGTGCAGACTCCACACAGACAGTGACCCAGCCGGGAATCGAACCTGGGACCCTGGAGCTGTGAAGCATTGATGCTAACCACCATGCTACCGTGAGGCCCCATTCTCCGGGGAAGAGATTGCCAAACATTTCTTCGCATCATGTCTTAAATGGGTTGTCCCCTAGTTCTAGCCTCTCCCACAAGAGGAAACATCCTTTCAATATCCACTGTGTCAAATGCCCTCGGGATCTTAATATATTTCAATAAAATCACCTCTCATTCTAAACGCTAGTGGATACAGGCCCAACCTGTGCAACCTTTTCTCGTCACATAATCACCCATCTTGGGCATCAGTCGAGTGAACCTTCGTTGAATTGCTTCCAACGCCTTTATGTCCTTCCTTAAATAACTGTAATAAAAACAGAAAAAGCTGGAAAAACTCATGAGATCTGGCAATAGCTGTGGCGAGAGAGTTCGAGTGACTCTTCAGTCTGTTGCATGGACTCAAAGTTAACTCTGTTCCGCTCTCCACAGGGGCTGCAGGGTCTGTTGTGTTTTTCCAGCATTTTCTGTTTCTATTTCAGCTTTCCAGCACCATAGTATTTTGCTTATTTTGATGACCAAAACTGTGCACAGTACATCAGATGCGGTCTCACCAACCGCCCTATACAACTGTAGCAAAACATCCCAGATAGGGCATTAAAAGTAATTTTACCGATGGCTCATTGCTATATTGTGGCTGCTAGCAGTTACACCATTAATAATAATAATAATCACTTGTCAGAAGTAGGCTTCAATGAAGTTACTGTGAAAAGTCCCTAGTCACCACATTCCGGTGCCTGTTTGGGGAGGCCGGTACAGGAATTGAACCCGCGCTGCTGGCATTGTTCTGCATTACAAGCCAGCTGTTTAGCCCACTGTGCTAAACCAGCCCCTCATGTAAAGATTCTCTTCCTTTTGGAAACCATTTGGGGCTGACGGGGGGAAAAGTCAGAGGTGTTGCTTGGGATTTACTGAGATAAATACCTGAGCCCACGGCTATAGCTACTTCTGGTTTGCGAGATTGGAATTAAGTTCTTAATTTATTAACTGACAGAATTTGTGATCGCAAGCCTTTAGTAGTGCCTAGGATTTCTAAAGCTATCACCACTAAGCACTCAGATTAATTGTATACCATTTTAGTGTGGGAGGGAAGTCTGTTATCTGAACAAATAAAATGCATGCAACACGTCCCCATTAATAGTCCACTTACTGCATCTATATTAAGGAAAGCATCTGGTTTCACTTGTGCTCAAATCTTTTATTCTAATCTTGGATCTCGTTTTGAAATTGAAAAACAGAATTCAGTATTTCCAGCATTTTTATTTCTGCAGATAATGTCACATTTGAATCATTAGTTGCGTAGGTTTACACGTGTAGAAATTGCTCCCATTATTACTGTGCTCTGGAGCCAGCATAGTTCTCCATTGATCAGAGGCTGCTTATTTACAGTGTTTTGGCAAGTTGCTGATGTACTGCTCCCTGGGGATAGAGCAGGGGTTAATTACTGTTAAACTCTTAGTGCCAACTAACAACGCAGGCTTAGTGCTACATTAAAAATGACACTACTAAGGGAAGCATGAGGTGAATGGCACTTGGGAGAAACTGGAATTAAAGTGACAGAGACTTGGAGTGGAACTGACGTTTGTATTATGAAGGCTATCACATAATTAGGACTACTGGATGCTGGCTTTGTCGGCCGATACTGTGCGTTGTGAATAGGAAAGTATTTGACGCTTGCTTCACCTGTGAAATGGTGTTCTTTCAAGGTCATCAGATCCTTGATCCATCCAAGTACTGCCTGAGTGTAAAACAGTACAACCAGTAGGTCTCCTCTGGCATTGCTCATTGTAAGCCAGCCTTTGGACCAAGTCACCTGCTTTCACCCCTTGCTAAAATATGGATGTGGGGGAAGGGGCAAATTGTTATTCAAAGATTTGAATTGAACTTCGGGAGGATTGTTTTTACAATGAAATGGTTTTTATAGCTGCATTGTGCATGCAAATATCCTAAATAAATCTTGGCATCATATGAAGGATCATTTGACATTAGGAGAAGAATGTTACACAGAGTGATGCCAACAGTGCGGGTTCAATCCCTGTACCGGCTGAGGTTATTCATGAAGGGTCCGGCTTCTGAACCAGGTCCCTCGCCTGAGGTGATGTGAGTCAGTTCTCTCTCACAAGGGGAGATCAGTTGATGGTCCTCTTGGACTACGGCGACTTTCAATGTAAGATAGTTTAATTAATTTGCATTTTTCCTCCTTTAGCAAATATCTCTCGTTCTTGATGTTAACAAAATCAGTATTTAAATATATGTTTTTATTTTTTAATTATTTCATGAGATGTGGGCATTGCTGGCAAGGCCAGCATTTGTTGCCCCCTCACTATTAGCCCCTTGAACTGAGTTCAAAGGGCAGTTACAGGTCAGTCACATTGCTGTGGGTCTGGAGTCACATGTAGGCCAGACCAGATAAGGACAGTAAATTTCCTTTCCCCGAAGGAGGGCAATCGATGATAGTTGTCACAATCACCGTTACTGAGGCTAGCTTGAGAATCCAGATTTATTCATTGAATTAAAATTCCACCAGCTGCCGTGGTGGGATTTGAACCCGGGCCCCCAAAGGCATTAACCTGGGATTCTGGATTACTAGTCCAGTGACATTAACACTCTATGACCATCACCACCAAATTCGAATTCGGCATTTATTTGGAATATTCCTTCAATATTAAGAATATTATGATGTGGAGATGCCGGCGTTGGACTGGGGTGAGCACAGTAAGAAGTCTTACAACACCAGGTTAAAGTCCAACAGGTTTGTTTCAAACACGAGCTTTCGGAGCACGGCTCCTTCTTCAGGTGAATGGAAAGAATATTATGAATAAGGAACAGTCTTCACTAATTACGTAATCCCTACTTATCCTGTCAGCTACCATCTATATTGAACAAATGACATTTTTCTATTATCATGGCTCTCACTGACGATGGTTGTTGCCTGGGCCCTGGCATGGGATTCTCTAAACAATTTTAATTTGAAATCTCAGATTACGTCCCCTGGTTCAGAGTTTATCCTACTCCAGCCCAGAGCTGTTTTCTATCTCCCTTATTGAATTCCCATTGCTTTTTTTGTTTTTTACATTTTATCGCGTTTAGTGGGCAAATTGGATTAACACCAACAGAGCCGCCACAAGTGATTGGGATTGGTCAGATCCTGCCATTTGTTTCAGTGACATTGATTGTTTTCTGAGTTTTGTGACGGTGGGCAGGGGGAGGGCTGCAGTAACCAATAGAAGTATATGACAAACCCGCAGGTGGGATATGTCCTCTGAAGGTCACACTCATTGGTTTACTCCTCAAGGGGCCTGTGTTTGATAAATGCTGATTTTTTAAAATGCTGCCAGATTTGAAAGTAACCCACAGCCGCGCTGAATGAGGCCATGGATGACTGAAGGCTATGCTGCGTATGTTTCAGCCCCTGGGAGGGGGTGAAATTTGTTGAAAGGGTTCCCATTTCCTTTTGCAACCAGACCCCAGGCCCTGGTGTCTCGTCCCCATACTAGCTCATAACATAAGAACTAGGAGCAGGAGTAGGCCATCTGGCTCCTTGAGCCTGCTCCGCCATTCAATGAGATCATGGCTGATCTTTTGTGGACTCAGCTCCACTTTCCGGCCCGAACACAATAACCCTTAATCCCTTTATTCTTCAAAAACTATATATCTTTACCTTAAAAACATTTAATGAAGAAGCCTCAACTGCTTCACTGGGCAAGGAATTCCATAGATTCACAACCCTTTGGGTGAAGAAGTTCCTCCTAAGCTCAGTCCTAAATCTACTTCCCCTTATTTTGAGGCTATGCCCCCTAGTTCTGCTTTCACCCGCCAGTGGAAACAACCTGCCCGCATCTATCCTATCTATTCCCTTCATAATTTTATATGTTTCTATAAGATCCCCTCCCCCGCATCCTTCTAAATTCCAACGAGTACAGTCCCAGACTCCTCAACCTCTCCTCGTAATCCTCATGCTGTGAGGGAAGCAACCAGATATGGCAAGGCAAGGATGATGGCCGTGGCAAAGAGCTGGATCGCTTAAAATGCTGCCGATGGCAGTGATATGAAGTGATTCTTTTTGAAAGAAAGACTCAGCTGTATTTTATGAAAGTTTCCCAAAGTCATTTTGAGGAAACAATTACAAGGTGCCCAATTGACCTGTCCCTCCAGCTCCCCTCCCCCGACGAAGCCCAAATTAGATCGGCTGACATGGAACATGGGACATATGTCAAAATAAAACCAAGCCCTTCCATAGAATCCCTACAGTGCAGAAAGAGCCCATTCGGCCCATTGAGTCTACATCCGAACTTTGGACTGTAGGAAGAAATCGGAGCACCCGGAGGAAACCCATGCAGCTATGGGGAGAACTCTTGTCCTTCCACAGATTTCCCGTCTGCAAAATCTGCTTCTTGTTATATTGTGTTTGACACTCTTCACAATTCTTCCCATTCTACATTTTGCAGGCCACCTTCAGAATGAAAACCGTAGCAGTTAACTCGCCACACTAAAGTAATGCTCCATTGCTGTAGTATTCCAGAAATTACTTCGTAACCCTTAAAATGTATCAGAATTGGCAAATAGATAGCATGAGTTTTGTAGGTTCTTATCTAAAATAAGGAAGAGATTATTGTGCTCTTGCATTAAAGAAATGTGTGTTCTTCAAAATTGGCTGCAATTAATGGGAGGAGAAAGGTTTATCTATAGTTTTGCAGTCTGTTACAAGATTTTAAGTTGAACAGCAGTTTGCCATAGGATTTGAGTCAAGAAAGACAGAAGGATTTGCAGCTTGTTCCTGAAAGGGTCTCTCTCCACAAAGGTCTTCAGAGATACAAGCAAGTCACCTGTTTTGTTAACTTTATTTACAAGTGGCATTTGAACTTGACTGGGGTTGCTTGGTTGGAATATTTATAAATGAACGTGTCGGACATGAGTTAAAGTTTTTCCTTTCATTTTTAATAACTGTTTAACTGTGAATTGTAAAGTTATTTCTATGATGATATTGTGCTTAATGCTGTGTTAAAAATGAAGTTTGCTTAACCTAAAAGATCTCTATTTGTCAATAGAATCACTCTTAGGGTGAAGTATACTTGCTTCACAGTTTTGCACATTGTTGGGGTGTCTTGTAGCCTAACAGAAATTGGGGTCTGGTCCGGTATCATAACATTCTGGAGTAACATCTATGATCTCAGAAACGCCTGGTCTGTTCCCCAAACAAATTAATTCTTCTATCTAACGAATCCCCCATCAGTATTGTTCTTCCCTTCTTCGTTCCCCTCCTGTACAGCTGAGCTACAAGACCACGTTCTGACTGCACTCTTTTGAGGAACCAGTGTCCTCACCAGCTTCTAAAATAAAAGAACGACTTCTGAGTGGTCTCCATGGGATTCCTGCAGTACTTGCCTACTTCTCTTGGACTGCCTGGCGGTTACCCATTCCCTCTCTGCCTCCGGGCCATTACGCTCTGACCACCTCTCTGATTGTGCTATCCACATGGCTCTCAGCCACGGAGATGCACCCAGTGGGGGGGAAAGTTAAAGGGAGATGTGCATGGGGAGTTTTTTACGCAGAGGGTGGTGGGTGCCTGGAATGTTTTGCCAGCAGAGGTGGTAGAGGCGGGTGCGATAGCATCATTTAAGATGCATCTAGACAGATATATGAACGGGCGGGGAACAGAGGGAAGTAGATCCTTGGAAAATAGGCGACAGGTTTAGATAAAGGATCTGGATCGGCGCAGGCTGGGAGAGCCGAAGGGCCTGTTCCTGTGCTGTAATTTTCTTTGTTCTTTGTTCTTTTTGTTGTACAATGACTCCAGCGCCGCTTGAGCTCTGAAACCCAGAGCATTCCACTTTTCTGAGCTGCCCTCTCATGTCGTAACTGTATTCAATTTGGATTTCTTGTGTTACTTTACTGTGTAGCCCTTAACTTTCCATTATTTCAGTTGCTAGTTTTTCACACATTGCCTCTTAACACTCAGCATTCACCAGCCAATTCATTTACTAGTTTCCTCTGACATCACGGTTGTCATTTTTAACCACTGCTTCCTCAGAGCAGCTGAAATACTCGCCAAATAAATAGCCTCTACTCCTGTAGCAGAGCACGACCACTTTCTGAAGATGAAAAAGTTTGAAACCAAAGAAGTAAAAGAATACTTCTTCACCCTGCACATACTTTCGCACATTGCTTCAAACTCCCATCTATACTCAGATTATTTTGTACTCCGGTCATGCCTCGCCAAGTGCTCGTGAGCCTCTTGCTGATCGTGCACTTGAAGCGGTCCCATTTTTCTAGAGCTGGGATGTGTCATTCTCCAGGTTAGCTTCCACAGTAGTCAACACCAGTTGAGGTCTATTCAGGCTTCTGGTGATTGACAGCCCATTGTCACTCAGTCAGCTGAGTCAGCTACATTTTTAACTAGGCTACTTAGGCGGCTTAACATTTTTTAAAAATGTGTTGCCAGTTCAATTCCTACTTTGCTCCTAAATTCCACATATACATCCCTGAGGTGATGTCTCCCAGTGCTTGTGCACCAAGTCCCTGATGCACCAAAGGTGAACGACGGATTTTGGCCAGAGGCATAGAGACTGCTTGTTTGCCTGCAACTGACTCATTAACGGCGACATCACATGATCCAAGCTTCAGGCCATTTGAAAGTTTAAATATCATATTTCTAGACTCACAGCACAGTCTGCTGTTTAACTCCCAGCCCGAAAACCCCACAGCAGGACCACAGAACAAAAGCCGCAATCAAATCTAAGCCTGTTGCTTTGCAAGATTCCTGCCATTGCCGACTGAACAGACCAAGTCTCTGTATACCAACTTCATCTCGTTGTATCATCATCAACCTTTAAAGGAATTCGGCAACTGTGAAAGGCAAGCTTGGGTACTAAAAGCCCCAATAATGCGTTTTGAATGGACCTGGCTGTCTCTGTCTTTCAGTGTCTCTTGTGAGAGTCCGTAATGCGATGATTTTAAGCCATCTCAGTTCAGTTCCGAGTGACTTGTGTCTTGAAAGCCGACAGTTTGCCACTAATCAACTGTCTTATTTAGAGGTAGCTTTGGAAAATGTGGAAGGTACACAGCAGAAGATACTCGCTTGACATCGCCAAGGTGGATATACAGTCTAAACGACTGTGTAAGAAATGCTTGATATTGACGCTGGATACCAATGTGAAAGCCTTGATGAACATTTTCAGAACACCCTGAAAGATTTTGCCATAGCTATGGAGTAAGAACACGCAGTAGTGTCGGGGTTTTGTCCGGGGAAATTTGCACATACTGATTTAAGAATGTGAGTTCCCTGCATTTGTACCATAATTCTGCCACTTTCCAACATTTCTTTGTAATTTTGTTTAAGTTCCTTGCCGAGACAGATTCTGTTTTCCATGTCTTTGAATGCTTTATTGGATCAGAACTTTCCACAATTGTGACTCCTTAATAATGAGGAGTCAGAGTTTTCATTTTGGGTTCAATGGGTGAAACATCCAAAATTGCAACTGTTTTGAAAAATGTGTTTTTTTTTGTCATTTATTTCTGCTCAAACCTATTTGTACCTATCTGCTGGTGGAACCAGCAGAGGGCAGCAGAGCAGAGCTACTGATCAGCTGTTCTGGGGAAATTTGCATACGTGCAGTGCGGTCAGCCTAAGTTGAAGGTGAACCTGCGAAGAAGACCCAAGGAGTTTGAGTAAAGGCAAGCAACCAGCAGAGGGCAGCAGAGCAGAGCTACTGATCAGCTGTTCTGGGGAAATTTGCATACGTGCAGTGCGGTCAGCCTAAGTTGAAGGTGGTTTGTGGAGGGGCTGTTGGCAAGTGACAGTTAAACCCGAAACACTTTGTGAGTGTTTCCCACCCTACCTCCTCCTCTAACCAACCCCCCCACCCCACGGTGGTTGGGAAGCGGGAGCAGGGGCCTGTCGTGAAGGTGAGTGAGTGCCTTTAAATTTGCTTACCTTTCAGCGGGATCAGGGTTTGAGGTAATATCAGGTAAGCTTTTCCTTTCTTTTTCTTTTTCTTGTTTTTTTTTAATCTAGAGGGGATGTCAGGGAAGGCAGTACAATGCTCCTCCTGCAGAATGTTTGAGGTGAGGGACGCCGTCAGTGTCCCTGCTGATTTCATCTGTGGGAAGTGCACCCAACTCCAGCTCCTCAAAAACCGTGTTAGGGACCTGGAGCTTGAGCTGGATGAACTTCGGATCATTCGGGAGGCAGAGGGGGTCATAGATAGGAGCTTCAGGGAAGTAGTTACACCAAAGACTGGAGATAGATGGGTAACTGTAAGAGGGACTGGGAAGAAGCAGTCAGTGCAGGGCCCCCCTGCGGTCGTTCCCCTGAGTAACAAGTATACCGTTTTGGATACTTGTGGGGGGGACGACTTACCAGGGGTAAGCCATGGGGTACGGGCCTCTGGCACGGAGTCTGTCCCTGTTGCTCAGAAGGGAAGGGGGGAAAGGAGTAGAACATTAGTAATTGGGGACTCAATAGTCAGGGGCACAGATAGGAGATTTTGTGGGAGCGAGAGAGACTCACGTTTGGTATGTTGCCTCCCAGGTGCAAGGGTACGTGATGTCTCGGATCGTGTTTTCCGGGTCCTTAAGGGGGAGGGGGAGCAGCCCCAAGTCGTAGTCCACATTGGCACTAACGACATAGGTAGGAAAGGGGACAAGGATGTCAGGCAGGCCTTTAGGGAGCTAGGATGGAAGCTCAGAGCGAGAACAAACAGAGTTGTTATCTCTGGGTTGTTGCCCGTGCCACGTGATAGTGAGATGAGGAATAGGGAGAGAGAGCAATTAAACACGTGGCTACAGGGATGGTGCAGGCGGGAGGGATTCAGATTTCTGGATAACTGGGGCTCTTTCTGGGGAAGGTGGGACCTCTATAGACAGGATGGTCTACATCTGAACCTGAGGGGCACCAATATCCTGGGGGGGAGATTTGTTAGTACTCTTTGGGGGGGTTTAAACTAATTCAGCAGGGGCATGGGAACCTGGATTGTAGTTTTGGGGTGCGAGAGATTGAGAGTAGAGAGGTCAGGAGCACAGTTTTGACTTCGCAGGAGGGCGGCAGTGTTCAGGTCTGTGGTTTGAAGTGTGTCTATTTCAATGCCAGGAGTATACGAAATAAGGTAGGGGAACTGGCAGCATGGGTTGGTACCTGGGACTTCGATGTTGTGGCCATTTCAGAGACATGGATAGAGCAGGGACAGGAATGGTTGTTGCAGGTTCCGGGATTTAGGTGCTTTAGTAAGGTCAGAGAAGGGGGCAAAAGAGGGGGAGGTGTGGCGCTGCTAGTCAAGGACAGTATTACGGTGGTAGAAAGGATGCAAGATGGGGACTCTTCTTCCGAGGTAGTATGGGCTGAGGTTAGAAACAGGAAAGGAGAGGTCACCCTGTTGGGAGTTTTCTATAGGCCACCTAATAGTTCTAGAGATGTAGAGGAAAGGATGGCGAAGATGATTCTGGAAAAGAGCGAAAGTAACAGGGTAGTTGTTATGGGAGACTTTAACTTTCCTAATATTGACTGGAAAAGATATAGTTCGAGTACATTGGATGGGTCGTTCTTTGTACAATGTGTGCAGGAGGGTTTTCTGACACAATATGTTGACAGGCCAACAAGAGGTGAGGCCACTTTGGATTTGGTTTTGGGTAATGAACCAGGCCAGGTGTTAGATCTGGAGGTAGGTGAACACTTTGGAGACAGTGACCACAATTCGGTGACCTTTACGTTAGTGATGGAAAGGGATAAGTATACCCCGCAGAGCAAGAGTTATAGCTGGGGGAAGGGCAATTATGATGCCATTAGACATGACTTAGGATGTGTAGGTTGGAGAAGTAGGCTGCAAGGGTTGGGCACACTGGATATGTGGAGCTTGTTCAAGGAACAGCTATTGCATGTTCTTGATAAGTACGTACCAGTCAGGCAGGGAGGAAGGGGTCGAGCGAGGGAACCGTGGTTTACCAAAGAAGTGGAATCTCTTGTTAAGAGGAAGAAGGAGGCCTATGTGAAGATGAGGCGTGAAGTTTCAGTTGGGGCGCTTGATAGTTACAAGGAAGCGAGGAAGGATCTAAAGAGAGAGCTGAGACGAGCAAGGAGGGGACATGAGAAGTCTTTGGCAGGTAGGATCAAGGAAAACCCAAAAGCTTTCTATAGGTATGTCAGGAATAAAAGAATGACTAGGGTAAGAGTAGGGCCAGTCAAGGACAGTGGTGGGAAGTTGTGTGTGGAGGCGGAGGAGATAAGCGAGATACTAAATGAATACTTTTCGTCAGTATTCACTCAAGAAAAAGATAATATTGTGGAGGAGAATGCTGAGACCCAGGCTATTAGAATAGATGGCATTGAGGTGCGTAGGGAAGAAGTGTTGGCAATTCTGGACAAGGTGAAAATAGATAAGTCCCCGGGGCCGGATGGGATTTATCCTAGGATTCTCTGGGAAGCCAGGGAAGAGATTGCTGAGCCTTTGGCTTTGATTTTTAGGTCATCATTGGCTACAGGAATAGTGCCAGAGGACTGGAGGATAGCAAATGTGGTCCCTTTGTTCAAGAAGGGGAGTAGAGATAACCCCGGTAACTATAGGCCGGTGAGCCTAACGTCTGTGGTGGGTAAAGTCTTGGAGAGGATTATAAAAGATACGATTTATAATCATCTAGATAGGAATAATATGATTAGGGATAGTCAGCATGGTTTTATGAAGGGTAGGTCATGCCTCACAAACCTTATCGAGTTCTTTGAGAAGGTGACTGAACAGGTAGACGAGGGTAGAGCAGTTGATGTGGTGTATATGGATTTCAGTAAAGCGTTTGATAAGGTTCCCCACGGTCGGCTATTGCAGAAAATACGGAGGCTGGGGATTGAGGGTGATTTAGAGATGTGGATCAGAGATTGGCTAGTTGAAAGAAGACAGAGAGTGGTAGTTGATGGGAAATGTTCAGAATGGAGTGCAGTTACGAGTGGCGTACCACAAGGATCTGTTCTGGGGCCGTTGCTGTTTGTCATTTTTATAAATGACCTAGAGGAGGGCGCAGAAGGATGGGTGAGTAAATTTGCAGACGACACTAAAGTCGGTGGAGTTGTAGACAGTGCGGAAGGATGTTGCAGGTTACAGAGGGACATAGATAAGCTGCAGAGCTGGGCTGAGAGGTGGCAAATGGAGTTTAATGTGGAGAAGTGTGAGGTGATTCACTTTGGAAAGAATAACAGGAATGCGGAATATTTGGCTAATGGTAAAATTCTTGGTAGTGTGGATGAGCAGAGGGATCTCGGTGTCCATGTACATAGATCCCTGAAAGTTGCCACCCAGGTTGATAGGGTTGTGAAGAAGGCCTATGGTGTGTTGGCCTTTATTGGTAGAGGGATTGAGTTCCGGAGCCATGAGGTCATGATGCAGCTGTACCAAACTCTGGTACGGCCGCATTTGGAGTATTGCGTACAGTTCTGGTCGCCTCATTATAGGAAGGACGTGGAAGCTTTGGAACGGGTGCAGAGGAGATTTACCAGGATGTTGCCTGGTATGGAGGGAAAATCTTATGAGGAAAGGCTGATGGACTTGAGGTTGTTTTCGTTAGAGAGAAGAAGGTTAAGAGGTGACTTAATAGAGGCATACAAAATGATCAGAGGGTTAGATAGGGTGGACAGCGAGAGCCTTCTCCCGCGGATGGAGGTGGCTAGCACGAGGGGACATAGCCTTAAATTGAGGGGTAATAGATATAGGACAGAGGTCAGAGGTGGGTTTTTTACGCAAAGAGTGGTGAGGCCGTGGAATGCCCTACCTGCAACAGTAGTGAACTCGCCAACATTGAGGGCATTTAAAAATTTATTGGACAAGCATATGGATGATAAGGGCATAGTGTAGGTTAGATGGCCTTTAGTTTTTTTTTTTCCATGTCGGTGCAACATCGAGGGCTGAAGGGCCTGTACTGCGCTGTATCGTTCTATGTTCTATGTTCTATGTTCTTAAAGCAAAATCTGTCATACAAACAAACGAATTTGGTGCAAGTGTAGGCCACTTGCCCCCTGAGCCTGCTCCGCCATTCAATAAGATCATGTCTGATCCGATTGTAACCTCAACCCCACATTCCTGTCTGCCCCAGTAACTTTTCACTCCATTGTTAATCAAGAATTTATCTAGCTGTTGATCAAAAATATATCTAGCTTTGCCTTAAAAATATTCAAAGGGCCTACTTTTATCGCCTTTTGAGGAAGACAGTTTGAGACTCGCGACTCTGAGACAGAAACATTCTCTTATTTGTTGTCTTTAATGAGTGAGCCCTTGTTTTTAAACAATGTCCTCTAGTTCTAGGAGTCATGCGTCGCCACAATCAGACACTTAAAAAAGCACTTGGTAAACAAAAGAATTGTCGTTTTGAAAAATAATATGCCATGATACTTTTGGTAACTAGGTGCAGCTTCATTACCACAGCTCCATATGACTTTAGCTCAGTTGATTGAATAGCTGGTTCGTGATGCAGAGCAAGGCCAGCAGCGCGGGTTCAATTCCCGTACCGGCTGAGGTTATTCATGAAGGCCCAACCTCGCCCCTCGCCTGAGGTGTGGTGATCCTCGGGTTAAATCATCACCAGACAGCTCCCCCTGTCAAAGGGGAAAGCATCCAATGGTCATCTGGGACTATGGCGACCGTACCTATTTGTCTGCCATTAGCCATCTGGAATTTCTTCCAAGTGCAAGTTCTTCAAATAAATGTAATTTCAATGGCAAAGGGTCATTACACTGCTGCCCATTCCTGAGCTCCTTTGATGCATGGGAATGATAATTGAACAGCAATTGGGAATGGGGATCCTTGTTAATTATTTATTCTTTGCTCCACTCCTCCAACCAATCTTTCCTTGGCCCTGGGACTCCACCATTGCCATATAGTGAAACTCCTACAAATTGACCGTCCCAAAAGACACACACCTGCAAACACACCAAGGCTGCTTGTTGTGATGGTCAAGTATACCAGAGGCAGTCAAAACCATGGACAGTCATGTTACAGGCAACCTTCAATACACCAAACCCTTTCACAACTTCAAGTACGGACAGCTGCAGTTTTTGAGCAACGAACAGCCTTTGTGGAATGGGGAGCTCTTCATCCCGCATCCATAGTAACGGAGAAACATCTCTATCTCTCGGTTTGAACGCTTCAGGGATAAAACTATTTTCTGTCACTGATATTGCTGTTTTTAAACAGTACATTCGATGATCATTTTGTAAACAAGGACAGCTGATAACCAGTCGGTAAGGCATCTGTAATTTACCAGTTTTACTCTGCGTGCTGCTACCACGGTTACTCATCTACGGGATGTGGGTATGACTGGCTCGGCCAGCACTTATTGCCCATCCTGAATTTCTCTTGAGAAGGTGGAGTTGTACTGCCTCCTTGAACCACTGTGGTTCATGTAGTGTAGATAACACTCCCAGTGCTGTTAGTGTGGGGAACCGCCATCGGTGGGACTGGAAGATCCTGCTAGTGAGAATGGCCGGAAAATCTCTCTTTCCCCCCCCCCCCCAATCCCAGGATATCTGGAATTCAAAGGGAAAATGCTGGCAAGCAAAGATTGTGGCAAATGTAAGAACACAACGCTTGAAAGGCCAAAGCAAATGTGTCCGTGTTTCAGACCAACGTTGGGACCATAGAGAACAACGTGGAGTTAATAAGAAAAAATGTGATATGATAGGGAGTTAGTTAAATCAGCACGTGGATTAAATTCTCATGGCATGAGGCCTCCCGAAAGAGAAGCGTCGTAAGGCATGAGGATGTTTGTAAGGCATATGCAAGATAAATTCTATCTGTAGAAAGCGTTTGAAGTTGATGGTGCAAAAGGAAATCTGTCTAATGGCATGTGCTGTGAAATACATTGCTTCAGCCCGTTTCAGCCCACTTGTTTAGTGGCTTAATGGATTCTATGGAGACAAGCAATCATTCATAATAATTAAAAAAGCGTGCGATTGCTGGTGACTGTTGTCAAATTCCTCGACAGGAAGTGAGGAATGACCTGCAAAAGCAAAGTACTGCAGACGCTGGAAACCTGAAATCAAAAGAGGAAAAGTCGGAGCCCTCCGGTAGTTCTGGCAGTATCCCTGGAGAACAGCAGGGTTAATGTTTTCAGGTCGACGACCCTTTGGCAGGCAGGGTATATTTTACAGATGGGTGTCAGGCCTTTAAGTAGGCCTGAAAGTGAATTGTGGGAGATTGCACTCTGTCAGATGTTTATTCGGATGAGTTGAGCATGGAATCTGATAGGCAGGAGGATAGTGGTAAATTATAAACGCGAGAGAGGGGAGGGGAACTGTTAAATGAGGAAAACATTAAGGCCATTCTCCGTTCCCAGTCCGCCCCGCTGCCACTGTTAGCGAGAACCAAGAATTCGGCTCTCAGCCAAAACTCCCCTTCACTGCAGCGGGCTGGAAGAATCCCGCCGGCAGGAACGGACGGAGAATCCTGTCCTAAATGTAGTATTGTTGAGGACCATGTTTTTTTCAATCTTGCAAATAAATATATAATATATATATATATTTTGAGAGAGAGAGTAAACAAAGGGTGTAAGTATTGATTGTTTTCAAAGTGATAATGGGAAGGGATCTAGGGACAAAGAAATAGTGGGAGTAATTTAAAAAAAAAAATGACTCACATTTGTCTTCACCTAGGCAGAAGATGGAAAGCTGCCCAAGTCACATATCAGGTTTTCATAAAGGATGAGAGGAGAAACAGGTAGAATACAAATAATAAAAGCAAAATACTGGAAATCTGAAATCAAAACAGACAATGCGGGATAAACTCAGTGGGTCTGGCAGCATCTGTGAAGTAATAAATAGGGTTAATGTTTTGGATCTTAAATGACCCTTCTACGGAACTGAACACAAATAATGATGGGTAAGATTAGAATAACTTCCTGAAAGAGATATTTGGACAAGACAATATGGTTGCATGAATCTTAAAGGAGTCAAGAATTACAAGTGAACAATGCCCTATACCACTAGTAGTGCTGCAACTTCATTTGGTTTCTATTATTGGAGTGTGTAATTGAGTCGGAGTGCATGAAGATACAAGATTTATAAAACACTGCTAGTTGATCTCTGGCATTGTACATAGAGATCCAGGTCATGCAGTATGTATTTGACCCCCCCCCCCCCCCCCCCCCCCCCCCCCCCCCCCCCCCCCTGTCAGGGATGGGAAAGGGAGGATTGGAATGACAGAGATGGATAGAAAGAGGATATGAATAGAACATAGAGTGCAGAAGGAGGCCATTTGGCCCATCGACTCTGCACCGACCCACTTAAGCCCACACTTCCACTCTATCCCTCTAACACAATAACGCCTCCTAACCTTTTTGGACACTAGGGGCAATTTAGCATGGCCAATCCACCTAACCTGCACATCTTTGGACTGTGGGAGGAAACCGGAGCACCCGGAGGAAACCCACGCAGACAAGGGAGAACGTGCAGACTCCGCACAGACAGTGACCCAGCAGGAAATCGAACCTGGGACCCTAGAGCTGTGAAGCCACAATACTAACCACTGTGCTACCGTGCTGAATAGAGGAAGATCAGGGCATGTTGGGAGCATACTGATGCAATAAGTGCTCAGTGTGGTGGGAGCTGATTAGCTTCTCTGGTTGAAACCATATTATCAACTCAATCCTCATCAAATGTCTCCGGTTTTGTGCTGGGCCTTTTCATAGTTTTTTTGTTCAGCCTTGTGTTTTACACAAAAGCTCTGATGGTTTTAGGAGCTTGAATTCTGAGGCTGACAAGATGCTTGTTGCACCTCACAGGACTGCTACCAATACGGGGTCTCTGGCTGAAAGAATTTTTAAAATTCTGTTAACAACATGAAATATTTCTGCACCCTTTTTTCCAGTAGGTGATATTGTACGGTTCAGCTCTTCCAGTTAATTGTAAATGAAATGCTGTTCCTTGCATGACGGTGTTATATGATCTTGTCAGACGGGCCTTATCCAACAGGACGTGGATCATTATTAGTGAGAGATATTGTAATGAGAGTAACAATGGGGAAGTGTTGAGGATAGATGTTCAGGTACCCACAATCTACTTCTCTCCCCCCCCCCCCCCCCCCCCCCCCCCTCCCAAAATAAGCATCTGCCACTCCCATCTTGGCGTGGCCAAGATGGATGGGGTGTGGGGTAACTGATGTGCCGGCACTGGAGAGTCTCCCCTTGACCCTCCAGTCTCAGGGACCCATCCGTCATCCTCAATCGGTTGGTGAGCCCGCTCCTTGCCATTCATTCGCCTGGCCCTTTGGTAGTGTTTCTGGAATATCCTGGTTTAGGGGATGATTTAGCACACTAGGCTAAATAGCTGGCTTTTAAAGCAGACCAAGGCAGGCCAGCAGCACGGTTCAGTTCCCATACCAGCCTCCCCGAACAGGTGCCGGAATGTGGCGACTAGGGGCTTTTCACAGTAACTTCATTGAAGCCTACTTGTGACAATAAGCATTTTTCATTTCATACGCTATGGCGGAAATCAGGCTCAGAACTGAATTGAAGGTCATGTTTCCAACCTGCAATCGAAAATCCTGACCTGAATGTGGACCCATGTCGGGGGAATGGGGCAAGATTTAACCTACTGCATTGTGCTTGTGCTCTGCCTGGCATAAAGGCAATTGCCTCTCCGAGACATTACTTGAGGAAGAATGCTGCATAGCCCAGTAATGCTTATCGTCTGACCTTTTCAGATTCAGCCATTGAAGAATCAGAAAGAACACATAAATGGCATTTTAGGAGTTGGGTGGGGGTGTGTGATTAATCAAGGATTGAAACCTGCATTAAGTGGGACATGGAGGAACATTTCCTCAGCCAGCTTACGATATTTTCCTGGAGATACCTACATCCTACAGTTTGACATCCTGATACTGAGAGGACACAAAATACTCCGGTGTCTCGGCCTGAATGATTCCAGATGACCAGGGCCTGGGTCCATCACAATGACTGTAACAGCCGATGCCACGTGGCTGGTATGCATTGCCTTCCGGAGTGAAAAAACCGAGAGCTGAGTTGTTTCCTGCTGAGGTTCAAGCAGAAGAGACTGGGTAAATGGAGCCGAAGTATTAACCAGACTTTAGCCGTTTTGAATGTTGTTTGGAAACCCCAGTCTAGATATGTTTGCTCTTCAATTTCTGCAACATCTTTTGATAAGTGTCTGTGCAGCACATCACTAATCCTAAAGCAAATAACAAAAGGAGAAGACTGTTCTGACCTGCTAAAGTGCCAATAGGAGCTTCATGTGATTGTGATTTAACAGAATACTAACAAAGCTGTTCTGTTCAGAAATGGATTAAGGTTTCTTGCACAATAAAAGGAATAGTTTTGAGTGCACTCTAATGATAGAGGTACTATTTCAACTTAATTATCATTGATAAACAAGTTAGTAACCAGGAGGGGTTAAGTTGATAGAGCTTTATTAGTTAAATTGCCTCTAATATCCAATTTCCATTTGTCAGAAAATACAACATTGAGATGATGTCAACAGGTTATAGGATATGCTGTCCTTAAATGAATGCTGAACATTCAAGGCAGGCTGTTTTTTATTGGTTCCATGGATGTGGGTGTCCTTGGCTCAGCCAAGATTTATTGCCTATCTCTAATTGCCCTTGAGAAGGTGCTGTTGACCCAGCTTCTTTAGCCGCTGCAATCCGTATTGTGTAGATACACCCACAGCGCAGTTAGGAAGGGGGCTCCAGGATTTTGACCCGTCGACAGCGAAGGAACAGTGATATTGTTCCAAGCCAGGTGGTATGTGGCGCGGGGGGCGGGCAACATGTAGCTGGGGTGGTGTTCCCATGCACCTACTGCCCTTGTCCTTCCAGACGGTAGAGATTGGAGGTTTGGAAGGTGCTGCCATAGGAGACTTTGTAAGTTGCTTTAGCACCTCTTCTAGATGTTGAATGGAGCTGCGTGTTGGTGGTGCAGGGGGAAGTGAATGTTTTAAGGTAGTGGATGGTGTGCCAATCAAGTGGGCTGCTCTATCTTGGATGGTGTTGAGCTTCTTGAATGTTGTTGGAGCTCCACTCATTCAGGCAAGAAAAGAAGGGTCCATCACATTCCTGACTTGTGCTTTGTAGATGGTGGACAGGCTTTGGGAGTCAAAAGCTGAGTTATCAGCTACAGAATTACCAACCTCTGAACTGCTCTTGTAGCCACAGTATTTATTGTGCTGGTTCAGTTCAGTTCCTGGTTATAATAATAATAATTGCTTATTGTCACAAGTAGGTTTCAATGAAGTTACTGTGAAAAGCCCCTAGTTGCCACATTCCGGCCCCTGTTTGGGGAGGCCGGTACAGGAATTGAACCGGCGCTGCTGCCTTGTTCTGCATTACAAGCCAGCTGTTTAGCCCACTGTGCTAAACCAGCCCCTTAACGGTAACCCTGGGATGTTGAGAGTGAAGAATTCATTAATGGTAATGTCATTGAATGTCAAAGGGGGATAGTTCGATTCACCCTTCTTAGAGCTGATCGTTGCCTGGTATTTATCTGACATGAGTGTTACTTGCAACTTATCAGCCCAAGCCTGAAGGTTATCCAGGTCTTGCTGCATATTGACACTGGTTCAGTATCTGAAGGGTTACAAATATGCTGAACATTGTGCAATTATCATTGAACAGCCCCACTCCTTATCTTAGTATGGAAGGAAGGTCATTGATGAAGAAGCTGAAGATGGTTGGGCCAAGAGCACTTCCCTGAGGAACTCTTGCAGTGATGTTCTTGGATTGAGATTATTGGCCTCCACCAATCACAACCATCTTCCTTTGTGCTGGCTATGACTGCAACCAATGGCGAGTTTTCCCCGATTCCCATTGACTCCAGTTTAGCTAGGGCTCCTTGACACAATACTCGGCCAAATGCTATCTTGATGTTCAGCGAAGTCACTCTCATCTCACCTCTTATGTTCAACTCTTTAGTCCACATTTGAACCAAGGCTGTAGTTGGGTCAGTAGCTAAGTGGCTCTGGCGGAACCCACACTGAATGTCAGCTAGCAGGTTATTGCTAAGCAAGTGCCGCTTGATAACGCTGTTGACGATATTGTCCATGACTTTGCCGATGATCAAGGGCAGACTGATGGGGCGCTAATTGGCTCAGTTTTGATTTGTCAAGTGTTTTGTGGACAGGACACTTCAGCAATTTTCCACATTACTGGAGAGATGCTACTGTTGTCGCTGTACTGGAACAACTTGGCTACAGGGCATGGATAGTTTTGGAGTACAAAGCTATAGGTCTTGATAACTTTCCTGCAATAGTGCTGTAGACTTGTATCATTCTAGGGATTCTATGATACAAGTCTTCAGCACCATAGCCGTTACAATATCCGATGCCTTCAGTTCTAGTTAGAAGTGCCTGC
The DNA here is from genome assembly GCF_902713615.1 of Scyliorhinus canicula. NCBI lineage: Eukaryota > Metazoa > Chordata > Chondrichthyes > Carcharhiniformes > Scyliorhinidae > Scyliorhinus > Scyliorhinus canicula. The sequence continues at coordinate 114,264,196 of NC_052156.1, read as the reverse complement.
TATGAGTTGTGTTGCTGATGAAGACTTATGTTTGTTCCGGGCCAGAAGGATTATTTTTTTCAATTGTTTCTTATGATGCTGGCAATGTGTAGATGGCTATATTTTATTACTCCTCCTGACTGCCTTGAATCACTGCAATCCTTATAGGAATGGTGTTCCAAAATGATGTTAGTTCCAGGTGATGAAATCAATGTGTTGTATGTTCAATTCAGGATAATATGAGACTTGAAAATAAACTTGAGGGCGATGGTCCCTTTAAAGCATTGTTGCTTATCCCCTTTGTGATAGACATCACATATTTGGCAGTCTTGGTGAGTTGTTACTTTTCATCCTGTAGTTAGTTTGTCGACTGGATGAATCTATAATCAATAAGGGTCTACTCCTCTAGAGCAAGCTTAACACTAGGTCCATGGTTAGCAATGCTCTTAGGGCACAGTACCCGAAGAGAGAGAGCTTGTCTCTATGGCAGCAACAATATGCCGATAGAGGCGGATGGGCATTGCATCCCGTGACGGTGCATTGATTATAAAACCTTGATTGTTGTTTGTGTTGAATTCTTCTGTGTTGTGGCAGCTGCACCCATTCAAAAAAACTGGCAAATGTTCCATCAAACCCCTAATATGAGCTGTGTAGATAATGGGTGGGGGGGATCAGAGATTAGATACTTTTCCTGCATTTGTAATAAGGCCGATCCCATTCACTTTCTGGTTCATCCTGACCACTTGGATGCATTTTGGCACTGTGGGATGGGGTGCCAATGAAGGCCAATGGGAAGTCGCTGGGACTGCTCCCGTTCAAAGTGGTTATTGCCTGTTCTTGTGTAATGCAAATGCAACTTGGCTCTTGCCAGCTTAAATCTGGGTGCTATCCTGGTTCTGCTACTATTGGCTGCTTCATTAACAAAGAAGTTGTAAAAGGTACTGAACACCGTGGAGTCATCAGCCAATGACTTTACTCCTGCCCTTAAGACAGGTGTGGGGTAGTGAACATAGAACATACAGTGCAGAAGGAGGCCACTCAGCCCATCGCGTCTGCACCAACCCACTTAAGCCCTCACTTCCATCCTATACCCGTAACCCAATAACCCCTCCTAACCTTTTTGGTCACTAAGGGCAATTTTATCATGGCCATTCCACCTAACCTGCATGTCTTTGGACTGTGGAAGGAAACCGGAGTACCCGGAGGAAACCCACGCAGACACGGGGAGAACGTGCAGACTCTGCACAGACAGTGACCCAGCGGGGAATTGAACCCGGGATCCTGGTGCTGTGCAGCCACAGTGCTAATCACTTGTGCTACTGTGCTGCACAGTAGTGGTTTGAGAAGGCTTGCCTTCGGTAGGATTCCAGACATTGGAGGTGTTTTCTTTTGACCACCATCAATTACGTTCCTGTGCGACTCCTTGGGCCCATACTCAGTTGAATGCTGCCTTGGCGATAGCAGCTATCTTCCCCTTTCCTCTTGCATTCATGCCCAGAACAAGGCTGTGATTAGACCTGGATCCAAGTGAATCTGACAGAATTTAAACTAAGTATTGATGAGTATGTGTTGTTTGATGATTTATTGATGACACCTTTTATCACTTCATTAATTGTTCAGAGGAGGCTGATAGGGTGACAATGGGCCAGGTTAGGTATGCTACTTTTTTTCTGTGGATGAGACATAGCTGAGTCATCTTCCACATTGTCAGGTTGATGCTGTCACAGCTGTACTGGAATAGCTCGCCCTGACACACAGATCTCAGCATGATAATCAGAGCCCATAATATTTGCATTCGTCTGTTACAATGAGCTGGATTTTCCAGTCATTGGTATGTTGTGGTGTTGGAATCTTTGTTAAAACACAGAGCAACTGGGCTAAAGACCCTCTAAACCACTTCAGTGTTGTCCCTTTCATGCAAATCCCTGGTTTTGCCTTGGTAGAGGGAGCCATCTTGTCGCATTAGCTGCCAGGTTGTCTACCACCATTTTTGATTGGATGAGATAGGGTCCCAGAGCTTTGCTCTGAACCATTGTTTGTGGTACAGCTTCACTTAATCCATGACCTGGTTTTTTTGATGTTGAGCATGCAAGGAACTTTGCGAGGTACATAGCTCATTCACATGTATGTTGCTGTTGTCGCCCCTTGCATTCCGGCCCACATGCCACATTGAACCAGGATTTGTCTAATAGTTTGATGGTAAAGAAGGTTGCTCTGTTGTTACTATTGCCTCGAAGCAATGCTTTACATGAGCAACATTTAAATGGAGAAATCATAGAATAGAGTCATAGCATTCCTACAGTGAGAAGGAGGCCATTTGGCCCATCAAGTCTGCACTGACCCTTCGAATGTGCACTCCACCCATGTCCACCCTGCCCTATCCCCGTAACCTAACCTGTACATCCCTGGACACTAACGGGCAATTTAGCATGGCCAATCCACCTAACCTGTACATCTTTGGACTGTGGGAGGAAACCGGCGCATGCAGAGGAAACTCACGCAGACACAAGGAGAAAGTGGAAACTCCACACATACAGTCACCCATGGCAGGAATTGAACCCAGGTCTCTGGTTGCTGTGAGGCAGCAGTGCTAAATACTGTGCCACGCTGCTGTAAAAGGATATGAAAACTAAATGAAGAAAGCTCAATTCAGCATCTTCCCGAGATTCAGCAAAGACCCCTGCTTATTACATAAATTGTGTTCCATTTATGAATAAATTTGTTGAACGAAATGTACAAGGTAGTCTGGTCTCTATAAATTGAAGGGGAAATTGAAGGGCGGCACAGTGGTTAGCATTGCTGCCTCACAACTCCAAAGTCCCGGGTTCAATTCCGGCCTCTGGTGACTGTCTGGGTGGAGTTTGCACTTCACCCCATGTCTGCGTGGGTTTCCTCCGGGTGCTCCGGTTTCCTCCCACAGTCCAAGGATGTGCAGGTTAGATGGATTGGCCATGCGAAATTGCCCCTTAATGTCCAAAAGGTTAGGTCGGGTTACTGGGTTACAGGGAGAGGGTGGAAACCTGTACTTGGGTAGGGTGCTCTTTCCAAGGGCCATTGCAGACTCGGTGGGCCGAATGACTTCCTTCTGCACTGTAAATTCTATGATACATTTGATATATATATAGACAATTCTAATTGTGCTCCTCTTTTGTAACCAAGCCCATATCGTGGACTGTTTTAAAGTTTGAGAACTGAATGACCACTTGTGTGAGAGTTTGAAAATATTGGTGACCAGAGCAGTCCCTAAAGTTTCTCAGCATGCTTTTGTTTATACTCGGCTCAAAATTTATTTCAAGAGTATTTCTTTTTCGACAGACTATAAACTGTGAATGGGTATGACATTGTATTCATTTATTGAATTTCTGGTTACCAAGGTAAATTTGCTGAAACTTTCAAGGCTGCAAACTGTGATTTGTCACAGTCTTGATGTCTGTGGAACGAGTGACAATCTTAGAAAAATCTATATTAGTGATGTATTTAATTACAAAGCAGATTGAAATTGACAGCCCTGGTGACCTATTTGTGCACTTCGGGTGATAGATGCTTTCATCAACTTCTTTTCCCTTAGAATCACTTATTGCTCAAAGCAAATGGATTCGCTGTTTTATATTTAAGATCTATTCCCTCAAATGCCTGGAATGCTAGACAAAAATACATTTCTAAACAACAAAATATATATTTGCTTAGGCTCCAAGGAAGAAAATAGTCTTTTGGTTTGCATTCACATAGGACAGTTCAAGTGCCGTGCTTTACGTGCCAGAACTGAGTAAGTCAAACACTTGTTTTCAATCGAAACTTGAAGAGAAACCATATTCTAATCTTGGAGCGATTGCAATCCGTTTAAGTTGCAATAAAACACCATAATCAGTATTGTGCGCAGTTCTGATCGCCATATTACAGGAGGGTTGTAATTGCTCTGGAGAGAGTGCCGAGAAGATTTACTAGAATGTTGCCAGGGCTGGAGAATTGTAGCTAAGAGGAAAGATTGGAGAGGTTGGGGGTTGTTTTCCTTGGAGCAGAGAAGGCTGAGGGGTGACATGATTGAGGTGTACAAAATTGTGAGGGGTAGAGATAGAGAGGACAGGAGGAACCTGTTTCACTTGGTAGAGTTCAAGAACCAGGGGTCATAGGTTCCAGCGAATGGGCAGAAGGATTAGAGGGGACATGAGGGAAAACCTTTTGTACTCGGAGGGTGTTGGGCGTCTGGAATTTGGTGCCCGAGTTAGTGGTGGAGACCAGAGACTCTAATCTCTTCTTTTTTTTTAAAAAAAGAGGACCTGGTTCTGCACCGTAGAGCTTCAGGGCTATGGGTCGTGCACACGAAGTTGGGATTCGAACGGGCACCATGTGCCTTTGGATCGGTATGGACAAGATGGGCCGAATAGCTCCCTTCTCTGCTGTATCATTTCTATGGTTCCGCGATGTATTTTTTACCCCACTGGCTTCAATCTTTCAAGTACAGAATTGTACATTCATTTAATTTTGAAGACGGTCATGTCCATGGAGAAAAGAGGAAATCCATTCCCTAGTTTCGGGTACAACCACGTCAAAGGCTCAATGACACAGTTCAAAGAAGAATTTTTTTTTTTTTGCTACCTTGGTCAGCATTCAGCCATCAGATCCAAAGTGGTCACTGTTTTCGTAGCTGTACGTGGGATCCCGTTGTGTGTGAATTAGCTGAACTGTGGCCTTGCTTCAAAAGACACTGACTTTGTGACATGGTGACGCGAAAGACTAAGGAGGGAAGAAAAGCAGTACAAAGTAGCAGAGCTCCGTAACTATGACAAAGGAATCGATTATTGCTCCTTAAGGATGCAGCATCAATCCCTGCCGCGTGAACAAAGGCAGTGCCTCCATTAGAGCCTCTGATTAGAGACCCCCCACAGCTCTGTTCACAAGGGATCTTAAATAAAAGAACAAATTTGAAAGAATTTAGTTGAATCGACAATGGCTTCTGCCCTCAAGATTTTTTTTAAACGTTGAAACTGAAGATTTTTTGTTTTCCTCCCCGTCCACCTGTTTCACAACCACCCCCAAGCTGTTTTTTTATCTCTGAGAATTGGTGGGTGGTTGACCTGTTACACTCTAGAATGGTTTTGGATTGATGTATTGTATACGCCAACCCTGCCCATTAACAGTCACTGAACTTTTCAGTTATATTAAAATAAAATGATTTTACTTGCCCATGGTATCCAGGTGGCACTTCCAGGGTGCTAACCTGACAGTGCCAGGGTGCCTGGATGACACCAGCAGTGCCAAGGGAACACATTGCCCAAAGGGCATGTACCGGGGGGGGGGTCTCCGATCCCCTGGGAGACCCCCACAAGTGCTGCTGGGTCTGGTCACCATTTGTGGGGACCAGTGCTGAATGCCGCTCGGCCGAGGTCTCCGAGGCGAGGGAGATTGATCTCGCGCCTCTGGTAACTCAGGAATCTACACATTAACGTAAGACAAGCTGTCTCACTTTAATCAGCAGATTGTTAAATAATCCCGCCCACAATGGGCACGATTCACATTGCAACGTCTTTCAAGATTGCGTTAGATCTGACGAGGCGTTGCGAGCTGGTTAGATACCGGCAGTGGGGTCTCCCGGCAAGATCGCGTTAGATCTGACTAGGCGTTGCGAGCTGGTTAGATACCGGCAGTGGGGTCTCCCGGCTTCTATCAGCCACGCTGCACCACGGCGAGGCGCAGCATGGCTGTTGAATTGTGCAGAAAGTGTGAGAAGATATCAATGGGAATTGCTCCGGCATGATTCACACCGATTTTTGCACCTGAAATGGCGCTTATTTGGGGAAATTCTGCGCAAAATCTCTGACGTGTAGCTTTTGATCTTTGGTTATTCAGGAGGCCCTCCCAGCTTGGGAGGAGAAGCTGTGGATCGGGTTGGGACAGCTCTGCTCTGAAAAGTGGGAATTGAAATAGAAGTGGGTGGTCCCATAATTGTTGCTTTGGGTAGGAGAATGAAATGGTTGTCTGTGACAAAGCTTAGGATAAAATGGTTTGCATTCAGATAGTGTTTTTCATGGCCTTCAGACATCCTGGGGTGCTTTACAACCAATGACATACTTTTTGAAATGTTGTCAGTTATAACGTAGGAAAGTTCAAGGAGGGATAAGACTATACCCAGAGGGAAGAGGGATCATAATGTGAAATGTTGAATTTGAGTAATTAGTTACATCCAAAACTGGGATCCAGAACACCATGGCTAAGGTAGACTATGAAACTAGGTTAAAAGATGAGAGTGGGTAAGCAATGCCATTTCAGTTATATTAAAATAAAATGATTTTACTTGCCTATGGTATCCAGGTGGCACTTCCATTTTAATTCATTTTAAAGAATTAATTCATATTTTAAATGAATATACATTCCTTATGGAATAAAAACCACCTTGAGAAATGTGTTCTAACTTTGGTTAACAACATAAGTTAAAGATAATAAATTGAAGGAAGGGGCGTACAACATTGCTAAAAAGCAAATATTGACCCTGAGGATTATGAATGTTTAGGAATTCAACTAAAGATGATGAGGGAATTGGTAGGAAAATGGGAAATGCGAGTAAACCAGCAAGAGGCAGAAAAACAGATTGTAGAAGTTCTATAGTTATGTAAAAAGCAAGTGAGTAATAAAAGTACATGTCCCTTAGACATTTCCTTGGAGACAAAGACAGGTAAAATTATAATGGGAAGAGAGAGGAATAGGGCAACAGAAGGGGCATTAAACAAATATTTTCTACGGGATTTTCTGGCCCTTCCCACTGAAGTCGACCCTTGCCACCAGCTCCCCGGTGTTGGGAGGGGTGAGCCGCGCAAAACACCGTAGACTTTGGCAGGTCCAAAAGATACCACTGCTGGCCAATGGGAAACCACATCCTCTACGGGACAACCTGCTGCGGGGGCTGGGAAGTCCTGGTCAAGAAATCATTCAGAAATATTGGTGAGCCATGGGTCTATTGAAAATGAGGAATTGAGAGAAAATAGTATCAATAAAAAAAGGTCCTGGAGAAAGATATGGGACCAGAAGCCAATAAATCCCCTCAACCTGATGGCCAACATCCTCGGATTTAAGGACGGCTACAGAGATTGTGGATATATTGGTTTTGATCTACGCTCAGAATTCCCAAGATTCTAGAATAACCTACATTGGATTGGACGGTAGCAAATGCACTACTGTTCAAGAAAGAAAGGAGTGAGAGGCCACTCAGCCATATTTCAGTGGTAGGGAAAATGCCAGAATCTATTACGAGGAATCTGGTAACAGGTCACTGAGAAAATCATATGATTGGGCAGGAGTCAACACAGATTTATGAATGAAAATCAAGTCAGACAAATTTTGTTGAGTTTGTAATGAATAAGGTGGATAAGGGGGAACCATTAGGTGTAGTGTAGTGTACTTGGGTTTTCAAAGAGTATTCAATAGGGTGCCGCATGAGATCATTACACAAAATTAGGGCTGGTGGAATTGAGGGTAATATATTAACATGGATTGAGGATGGGATTAATGGATAGACAACTGAGTAGGAATAGACACATCAATTTCAGATTGGCTGGCTCCAGCTAGTGGGTACTGAAAGGATTACTGCTCGAGTCTCAGCTACGCACAATCTATATTAGAGACTTGGATGAGAGGACTGAATGTAATGTATCCAAGTTTACTGCGATACTTTAGTTGGGGAAGTGAGCTGTGAGAAGATTGAGGGAAGTGTAGACAAGGTAAGTGAGTGGATAGGAATGTGACAAATGGACTATAATATGGAGAAATGTGAGGTTCTTCACTGGTAGGGAAAATAGTAAAGCTGAATATTTTTTAAATAGTGAGAAACATGGAAATATTGGTATTCAGAGTAATCTGTGTGTGATTGTACAGCAATCGCAAAGCTAACATTCAGGCACAACAAGCAATTGGGAAAGATGTTTTAGATTTATGTGAAAATTATGTTAGATTTTATTACAAATCAATTGGCGTACAAGAGTAGAGAAGCCTTACTGTAATTATAAAGGGTTTATGTGAGGGGTATAGACAGAGTGGATCGTCAGAGGCTTTTCCCCAGGGTAGAGGGGTCAATTACTCGGGGGCATAGGTTTAAGGTGTGAGGGGCAAGGTTTAGAGTAGATGTACGAGGCAAGTTTTTTTTACACAGAGGATAGTGGGTGTCTGGAACTCGCTGTCGGAGGAGGTGGTGGAAGCAGGGATGATCGTGACATTTAAGGGGCATCTTGATAGATACATGAATAGGATGGGAATAGAGGGATACGGACCCAGGAAGTGTAGAAGATTGTAGTTCAGTCGGGTAGCATGGTCGGCACGGGATTGGAGGGCCGAAGGGCCTGTTCCTGTGCTGTACTTTTCTTTGTTCTAACACCTGGAGCACTGTGCAGATTTGGTCTCCTTCCCTCAAGAAGGAGACAGTTTCCTTCGAGGGAATGAAATGAAGGTTTACTAGACTGATTCCTGATGAGGAAATTCCATGAAAAGAAATTGGGCCGATATTCCTTGGAGTTTTGAAAAATGTCAGGTGATCTCATTTAAACTAGGAATTCTTTGGGGATTTGACAGGATAGATTTTGGGAAGATGTTCCCCTGGTTGATGAGTCTAGAACTAGAAGCCACAGATAAGAATGGGGTCAGCTACTTAAGACCGGGGTGAGAATTTTTTGCCTTGGAATATTGAATCTCTGATATTCTCTAGCCCAGAATACATTTGAATATATTCAAGACAGATCGACAGATACAAAGGGAATTGAGGGGAATGGTAATAGTACAGAAGTTGCAGTTGAGGTAGAAGTCCTGCCATGATCTTATTACATATTAGAGGAGGCTCAAAAGGCTAGCCCTGCCCCTATTTCTTCTGTCCTTAGAATGCCTTTCACTAATCCGCTCGGTGCCATGAGCAGACTGAACGCTGGTTTATAGAGATTGGGAAGAAATAAGGGGCTTAGAAGGTGGTTCTTGAAGAACTCAACCTGCTGATGGTTGAATGACTGGAGGTGAGGGAAAAATTGCTAAACAATGTGCAATTGGGAGTGGAAGCAGGCAGAGGCTTGGAGATAATAGAAGACTGAGATATCCCTATGAATAATCTTGATCTTTGAGATGACCATATAGAATGAGAAGGTTCTTTGTTCATTATTCTTGTGGACTATGGATGTGGTAAATCTCTCATCCAAAAAAGTATAACATGGGATCTTAATTTATTGTCCAGTTTGCTTTCGCAATTGTTGAAGATGAGGGTTTCATCCTCTTTGTGCCATGCAAAGGAATGGGTATGAATTAGGACATTGTGTGTTGACTATGATGGCTGGTGCAGTATTAACTGCTATTTTGGCTAACCCTTCAGTGCATTACTGAGGGAGTGCTGCCTATTGCAGGTGCCACATTTTGGATGAGGTACACGAAATCAAAGTTCCGTTTGAATGTCCAAAAGATCCCATGGCAGTATTGGAAGTTGTTCTCCTAACATTCCTCCAGCAATCTTTGGTGGCAGCCTTCTGTCTCACAAGGCGATGGTTTGCACCACGGTCGCCTAACAATGAGCACCACCAAAACGGATTACCTGGGGGTCAATTTGTTTTCTGTATGCAGAGTGGTACATGGTAAAATAGCTGCTACCTTTTCCACAAAATAGTGGCTTCACTTCAAGAGTAATCTACTGGTTGGGATAAGGCTTTCGGGTTTTCCAGGGATGTGAACGGCGCCATATTAATGAAAAATGGTGTAGAATTTGATGGGCCCGGAAATCCTGTTTGCGGCCATTGGCGAGCCGCCTATGCCACGGGGAACCAGATGATCCCATTGGCAGCCAATGACAAGTTCCCTCTGTCGCGGGGATAGCCGGGGTGGGGGTGGGTGGTTGGAGAGAATGTGTGGAGGATGGAAAACTCTGGCCACAGTATTTGGCTGAGCAAAACAATCTTTTTTTTATTACTGCTTTTATAATGTTTTAGCACTTTTACGCTTCAGATGAATGTTTACATGGCGTTTTCTGGTTTGCACACTTGTGGTTAGGTATTCATTCTGGAATCCAGAAAATTCTGAAGCCCAGAGATGGCTTGACTGGTCCCAAGCATTGCTGACTAGGGATATAGTATATTGTTACTTCGGAGAGACACTTTATTTCGCATCAAAACTTACTTTCAGCTCGTAGTTTCATTTCAGGCTTCTGCAGTTTCAAGAGAATATCACCCGGACTTGTAGAAGAGAGGGTCAACCCCACAGTGGCCTTCTGGAGAGGATTAGTTAGATCTTGTCGGAGAGAGTTAGTTATATCTCTTCATCTAGGCTGCCATAATCAAAACTGAAACCAAGCTAGAACCTCATGACTCTGAATACATTCCAGTGGAATCAGATCCAATTACCACCTGTTACAGGACAGAGCACAGTCTTTTGGGCCAATTCATTGGCCACCAGCCAAATCAATCAAACTGAGTCATCAGTTTGGCCCGTCTGCACGTCACCAATCTAAATCAGCACAGGCTTCTGCTTAAATTAAAAGCACAGGCCACTGCTTCCTTCTGCTTGAAATAAGGACAAAGGGCTGCCTTAAAGACACATGTCCATAAATCATCCATGGATCAAAAATGTAACGGCAAAGCAAAGAAAGGGGAAATAAGGGAATAAACAGGGAATGAACAAAAAGGACCCGTACAATATTCACACAGCAGACCAGGAAGTTAAAAGAATTTAAACAAATGTTGCTGTCAGTTCAGTGGAGTCATGGGTCATGGCAGTAAATGCTAATGTCCAAGCCAATGCATTATGTCTGATTTGCCATCATGGTTGTTATGTAGACAAAAGGAAGACCCATTTTATAAGCAGTGATGATCAACAAACGACAATGTGATGAATGACTGATTGCTCCTTCAAATCATCCTTTGATGTTAGCCCCGATAAAGTGTTCAGATATTGTAGTGGCGTATAACCCATGACTTTCTAAGTCAGGGACACCTGAATCAAACTGACACGAAGGCAGACCCTATGAAGGAACCCAGACAACATTAAAAAAAACTTCCTCTTGTCAGATTATTATGACGATTGACTTCTCTAGTCCAATATTTGGGCAGGATGTTTTTGTATAGAGGTACAGCTGCCCTTCCCTGGAATATCTCTCCGAGAATTTGGTTCCTAATTTGTATCACAGTCCAATGACAGCCCAAGCATAACTGTAATTTTCTAATCACTATTTCACAGCAAATTTATTGAAGCAACATACGTAATAATTGCCTTAAGGTATTGTATGTTGTGCTGTCATTGAATGACACGAGGTCTTCTGTAACATTATTTACCTATCATTTTACAAAATTTAATATGCTTAAATTTTGCTCTTCCCTCTTAAAAAAAAAATCTGTTACTGCTAATTATGTAATTTTTGTTTTGCTTCATGTCTTGCAGTATAGATGTGCAAGGACATTTTACCTTTCTCAGACTCATTCTCTCTTCTTGCCCTGTTGCCGACACAGTTACAAAGCACTTGTTTTGTTGTTGTGTTACTTTCTGTGGTGTACTTGGACTTCTTCCTAAGGTGGTGCCTGTAATGGTGCCGCTGTTGATTTTCTCAATAGACAGCCGTTTGCCACGGCTTGCGCTCAGTTTCTCAAATCAACACCAAAGGGAGCCTGATTGCATATGCCCCTCTGGCATGCATACAAACACCAGTGTCCCGAAGCACAACCTGAACAAAACCCCAAAATACAATTCGATTCAATTGCTTGTAATTGGGGGCAGCAGGGTAGCATGGTGGTTAGCATAAATGCTTCACAGCTCCAGGGTCCCAGGTTCAATTCCCGGCTGGGTCACTGTCTGTGTGGAGTCTGCACGTCCTCCCCCTGTGTGCGTGGGTTTCCTCCGGGTGCTCCGGTTTCCTCCCACAGTCCAAAGATGTGCGGGTTAGGTGGATTGGCCATGAGAAATTGCCCGTAGTGTCCTAATAAAAAAAAGTAAGGTTAAGGGGGGGTGGGGGGGGGGGGGGGTTGTTGGGGTACGGGTATAGGGTGGATACGTGGGTTTGAGTAGGGTGATCATGGCTCGGCACAACATTGAGGGCCAAAGGGCCTGTTCTGTGCTGTACTGTTCTATGTTCTAATTCAAAAGATTGTAATTACCTCTGGAATGCGAGACTGCAACTCATGGGGTTAAAATCGTATGGAGGCTTAATTGGTCAGTTTTACTAAAAAGAAAACCTTAAATAAATATTCCGGTAACCAAACCAGAATTCTAGCATTTACTATATTTTGAAAATGAAATTCAGGTCCTGCTTTCAAGTCATCTTTTGCCTAATTCGTGATGATCTGTACCTTTCTGTAATTGTTTTTCACAACCAGCAGCCAACATTCAACTCTATACCCCAAAGGCGAGAGAGATTCAACTGACGTGCTCAAGGGGAGGTGCCACCATAGAGGAGCAGAGAGCACGCTGGGAAAGAAAAAGGATTCGAACAGCAAAAGAGCTAGTTGAGACTGAGCAGAGGTACTTCGAGCAGCTGGAGTTGGTTGTAGTGGTAAGATGGAGAATGCGGCAGCAATTTGTTTGACTTGCATGCTTTGAATACCGATTTTTCTACAAATCACCTCTATTTTTTATCAATTGTTAACAGACTTGCCTTCTGTTAGTATTTCATAGAGATCTTAAAAGCAAAGGGAACACTGCAGCCAGATATAAGAGATGACATATTTTGCACTTTGAAAGCCATCCATTCAATAAACAGGTATGATTATTTGACAACATATTTTGAATTTTAATGTCTTTCTCAGTAAAACAACACTTGTTGATCGGCTTGTGTTCACACATTTGTTTTCATCTGAGCTTATTGATCTTTGCCTGAAAGGGGAGAACTTGCATTCATATGGTGCCGTCAATACATGTCTTCAGGACATCCCAAATTGCTTCTAATGGTCGTTACTATTAATTGCACAGACAAAGGCGGTCATGCAGCAGAAGGTGTTGCCCACAAAAACGACAACTAACCAGTTTGTGTTTTTGATGCAGTTGATTGAGGTACACGAGAGTAATTCCATGGGCAGAATTTTTACAGCCCCTCCTGCCGGGGGGGGGGGGGGGGGGGGGGGGTCTTCTGGCCCCCTGCCAGAGCCAATGGACCTTTCAACGGCCTGACGCATTTTAGGGTCCTGCGCCCATCGCAACGGGGCCTTTAAATTCCACCCTGCGTTCTTGTTAAGGTGGGACCTTTTACTTCCACTTGAATGGGGCTTCAGTTAAAAGTCTTGATCAATAAATTACAGATCAATAGTTGTGACTTTCTGTGCTACACGGAGGCATTTATGGAGCCTCTTCGTCCAGTTAATTGTTTAATTGTTCCCCATTATTCCCGCTTTGGTGTGGCAGGTCTGCAGAGCTTGATCTGATCCGTTGGTTGTGGACTCTGTCCATGTAATGCCATTTGCACCGTTAGGCACTCGAGTAGTCCTGTGTTGTAGCTTCACCAGGTTGGCATCTCACTTTTAGGTATGCCTGGTACTGCTCCTGGCATGCCCTCCTACACTTATCATTGAACCAGAGTTGATCTCCCAGTTTGATGGCAGTCGTGAACTGGCCTATCGTTTCCGGCTTTCAGTCTCCTTCCTTTCTTGAATTAAAGGTGTTATGTTTGCTATTTTCTAATCCGTTCCAAAATCTGAAGAATTTTGAAAGATTAGAAAAAACACCTCTAGCACCGATGCAACCACCTGTTTTAAGATCGTAGGATGCAGACCATCTGGTCATAGGGGCTTGTCAGCATTTACGATAGCACAGTGGTTAGCACTGTTGCTTCACAGCATCAGGGACCCGGGTTCAATTTCCGGTTTGGGTCGCAGTCTGTGCAGAGTCTGCATGTTCTCCATGTGTCTGCGTGGGTTTCCTCCGGGTGCTCCAGTTTCCTCCTACAAATCTCTATAGACGTGCTGTTAGGTAAATTGGACATTCTAAATTTTCCCTCTTATGTACCCGAGCAGGCGCCAGAGTGTGGTGACTAGGGGATTTTCACAGTAACTTCATTGCAGTGTTCGTGTAAACACTACTTGTAAACAAGCCTACTTGTGACACAAATAAAGATTATTATTATTAATAGCTTTTTCAGCACCTTTTTCCTGGTGTTGGCGATTGTCTTAAGTTCCTCCCTCCCTTTCACATCTATTTATCAGAAGAGCAACAATAAAAAAACTGTTTAACACCTCTGCCATTTCCTTGTTTTCCATTATCAATTCCCCCGATTCTCTCTCCAGAGGACAAGACTGGCCTTAGTTATTTGTTTCCTATTTAAATGCTTGTTGAAGCTTCTACTATCTGATTTAATATTACTAGCTAGCTTTCCCTCAAATACTACTTTTTCCCTCTATTTTTTTAAACTCATTCTTTGCTGGTTCTTAAAATATGTCCAATCTTCTATTCTGCTAATAACCTTTGCAGACTTATACAGTGGCTATTTCAATTTGACACTATAACTTCCTTATTTAACCACGCCTGAGACATCCTTCTCAAGGAGGCATTCTTTTCCACTGGATGAAGGTTTGAGTTTTTAAATATCTTCTTAAAAGTTTGCCACTGCGTTTCTACTGCCCTGTCTTTAAACTAGTTTCCTAGTTCATTTTAGTGATCTCTGCTTCATATTCTTACTTTAATTATCTTGATTTATGTTTAAAATACTAGTTGTAGCTTCATATTTCTACCCTTCAAACTTAACATGAAATTTTAACGTGTTTTGATCACTGTCACCTAGAGACCCCTTTACAATTGATTAATTCTGTCTCATTGATTCTGATTGAATCAGATATAGCTCTTTAGGCTAAAGGGATCAAGGGATATGGGGAAGCTGAGATCAGGGTACTGAACTTGATGAACAGCCAAGATCATAATGAATGGTGTCGTAGGCTTGAAGGGCCAATGGTCTCCTCCTTCTATTTTCTATGGATTCTTCTATGTATCATTACAAGGTGTAGAGTAGTCTGCTCCGTGGTTGGCTCTAGAAGATGCTACAGACCCTCTTATTGACTGACCTCATTAACACTACACCCTGTATGCTTCACCCGATGCCAATGCTTATGTAGTTACATTGTATATCTTGTGTTGCCCTATTATGTATTTTCTTGAATTTTGTTTAATTCCCTTTTCTTCCCATGTACTGAATGATCTGTTGAGCTGCTTGCAGAAAAATACTTTTCACTGGACCTCGGTACACGTGACAATAAACAAGTCCAATCCAAGCCATTAAGAAATTATCCCAAATACATTTGCTGATCTCATTTCCCAGGCTACCTTTGCCAATCCGATATTCCCAATCAATATGAAGATTAAAGTCACTCATGATTAGGGGAGGCGGTGGCGTACTGGTATTGACACTGGACTAGTAATCCAGAGACCCAGCCTGATACTCTGGGGTCCCGGGTTCAAATCCCACCATGGCGGATGGTCAAATTTGAATTCAATAAAAATCTGGAAGTAATAGTCTAATAACGACCAGGAAACCATTGACGATTGTCATAATAAGCCATGTGTTTCACTCATGTCCTTCAGAGAAGGAAATATGCCATCCTTACCTTGCCTGGCCTACATGTGATTCTAGACCCACACAGTGATGTGGTTGACTCTTAACTGCCCCCCACTGAAATGGCCTAGCAAGCCACTCAGTTCAAAGGCAATAAGGGATGGACAATAAATGCTAGCCCAGCCAACAACGCCCACATCCCAAGATGAATTTTTTTTAAAATGATTATCGCACTACCTTTGTTGTGGGGTGCCATTTATTTCTTCCTGTATACTCTGTCCTTCAGCGTAACTACTGTTTATAAATTACTCTAACTTTCTCTTATTTTCCCATTTCATATTTTCATCCAAACCAATTCTACATCTTGCTCTTTTGAGCTGAGTCTGTACTAATGACATCCTTAATTAACAGAGCTACCCCACTACCTTCCCTAGTCTCCGACTTTTCAAAATGCCAAATGCCTTTCCATATTCAGGTCCAGCCCTGAGGATAGCAATGTCGTGACTGAAAAGGGGATTTGGGTTATATGCTGAGCGTCTGCACAAATATCATTTTGGGGATCTAAAAAATGGCGCTGTCTTGTATGCCTGTTTGATTTTTACGTCATGATCTGTGGTAGAAATTTATTGGATGCTGTTAGTTTTGTAACTCAGTGATCCCTATTTAGATGCTTTAAAGTTAGCATTGAAGTCAAATAAATATGTAGTCAACGCTCCGAAGGTTTCCCTGCAACCTTGAAAGATTCTATCAGCAGTCATGCTTAGGTTTGACTTTTCTGTTGCTCCAATTCTGTAGCCTTCGGAGTCCAACTGAATTGTAGCTTGCAAATATACCAGTCGTCTGGACGAGGTGTGACTGGAAGTATGACTTTCATTTGATCTTGTCTTCTAACCTAACCTCCCTTTGAATCTGGTAACATTGAATTGCCCTATATTTGTTAGTTTTAAGAAACAAAACTTTGTTATGGATAATAAAGCATTCACTTGCTTTGTTTAAATTGTGAGACATGCCACTCAGTAACAGACTTTTAAATTATCTCACACAGGACGTTACTGAGTAATCTTGAAGATGGGAAGTTTGGGTTGGCCTTTGACATCTTCTGCCCTCAACTCCAGCTTTATACCACTTATACGGACAACATGGAGCATGCTGTCAAAGTCCTACAGGTAACGCCGCAATGATCTGAGCCATTGAGGGTGTGCTTGTAATGACAGATTAACATTATGAGAAGAATTTAAATAGGTTATCCTACCACTCTGCTATTCTGATGATGCGAGTCAGATGATACCATATTGAAATGGATTTCTTCTGAAAGGAAAGGCTAATTGTCCAATGAGGTCCCCGCACTGTCTAATTAAATTTGGCATATGTGGCACAACCATCATAATTTAGACTTTGATCATGAAGGATATGCACGTTGAAAGCATTCTTTGCTCATTACCGCTTTTGCTGTCAGCTTTCTCTGCAACCTGCTCTTTCCCTAATTAATTCGGAGTTGGTTCTTTGAAAGATTGTTCAGCCTCTCCTCGCCCCCTTCATCATGAGGACACTGTCTTGCTCCTTCAAAGTTCGTCGGAGTAAACTCCTGGAGTCACCTCTTTGACATTTCCCACCCTGTGTACTTATTTATCTCTTTGAGATCCTGAGCTAGAGAGATATCACTGTCTTAATTAAGAAGAAGGATGTGACCATAGTAAATTGACTGATTTCATTGATTAAGGACTAGCTGCACAAGTAGCATTGATTTTAACAGTGGGTCTACATAAATGTAATTGTTGGAACATGGGGCTGCATAATTAGGATGATGTGACAGAGAATGGTTGGTTTGTCCTTTTCAACCTTCAGTATCATCTCTGTGCATAATAATGCGCCCCTGTGCAATTAGTTTCAATCGAAAAATGTTACGAAATATCTTTTCAGTGGGAAAGAAGAGACCATTGAGATTAATGTATTCGGCCAACATCTGTAAGTTTTATTAATTAATATGCATCTTGTGTGGACTAATTTAGGAACAAATGAGGAAGAATAAACGATTTGCACGATTTAAGAAACTGCAAGAGTCGAGACCAGAATTCCAAGGGTTGACACTTGAGGATTTGCTCCCTCTACCTCGCAAGCGTGTTTATCAGTAAGTACACATCAGTTTCTGTGGTCATTTCTCCATTATCTCCCTCAATACATGCACAATCCATTATCATGTTATTTGATAATTTAATATAAGGCCATGAAAATTTTTAACTTTAACCTTTTGCTGGAAAATGAATTGAAAGTCATCCTAACTTATGGAGATGAAATCATCACTTGCCTAGATGGATCTGGTCGAGTGATTTTCTATTAGTCATTCTTCTGCTTATATGTTGCCCAGTTTGTCCATATTTTAATACTCCTAGTCACAATGGCATGCCATTTTGAACTATTGCCCAATTACCAATTTTAGTCCTCAATTTTGTTGTGAAAGGGACTGATAACTTTTTTTAAAAAGGTGAATTTACCCAACAACCAATGGAAAGAACCAATGGATAAGATTTCAGTTTTTTTAGACTTTTGTTGTAACAAAGAAACTACATTAATCAAGGACCAAACATTAATTAACAGGTTAATTAATGCATCAAACTAAAGAAATAGGTAAGCTTCGCATTCGCTGAAACAGCCAAAATATGTCTTGCAAAACACTCCTCTTCAACATCACTCCTCTGGCAGATATGGAGCAAGGTCCACTTCTCTCTAGCACACAATGAGACTTCCAGTGTCCTTTGATAATTGGTCCACTCTGCCTGACATTTTCCTGATACGGTCATCACCAGTGAGGTATACCGTGGCGACTTCCTGTCCTTTAAAACTTTAAGAGTCCTTTCTGATCTGTTCGGTTTCCATTTTTTAAATAAATTTAAAGTACCCAATTATTTAGTTATTTATTTTCCCAATTAAGGGGCAATTTAGCGCGGCCAATCCACCTAACCTGCATATCTTTGGGTTGTGGGATGAAACCCACACAGATATGGGGAGAAATAGCAAACTCCACACGGACAGTGACCCAGGGCCGGGATTCGGACCCAGGTCCTCAGCGCCGCAGTCCCAGTGCTAACCACTGTGCCACATGCCGTCATCTGTTACCTTTCTTTTGAACAGAAAGCAAACTCTTTGAAGCATCCTGCTTGGTCTTGACACAGAAAGCAGTTTTCCCAACTTTTCCACAGCTATAACTTCTTGCTCTCCATCTCAACTGCAGCTGAGGCATTGTAAAAGTTGATAAAATTATTGCTTTTTAAAAAAAGTTTAAAATATTTTCAAAAATTCCAATTAAGGGGTAATTTAGCATGACCAATTCGTCTACCCTGCACATCTTTGAGTTGTGAGGGTGAGACCCACGCAGACACGTGGGGGTGAGAGCCACGCAAACACGGGGAGAATGTGCAAAGATAAAACGATCGCTTGACACCTCAATATTTGATGTTCGAGTTTCTGTCGCATGGCAACCAGATCACATGGACATTTTTTCCAAACTGAGGTGTTTATCAGGAAGACTAATCATACAATCCTTTCCAGAATTCTTTGTTTTAATTTAAGTTATAGGGACAAATTGTCTTGTAAAGCTCATGATAATTCATCAAACCCTAATTAACAACTTTCTTACCAACACTATCAATGCCCTAAAACCTGGTGCCTGACATATCCCAAGCAATTTTATTTTGCTGTTGAAATAATTTAACAGATTGCAAACTTAGAGGACAGTACCCTGGCTGTATGTGCTGCATTACTGCATATTTGCTTTGCTAGCACCTAATGCTTTCCAACATACTCCAATTTGGGGATGAAATTTCCTGTGTACTCATGGCCAATTTAGAAAAAAAAAATCTTTGAAGCTGGATGTTGCTGGCGAGGCCAGCTTTTACCGCCCATTCTTAGTTGCTTTTGTAAAGGTGGTGGTAGATCACCTTCCTGAACAGTTACCTGTTTTTTTTATCAGAGAAGCCCTACAGTGCAGAAGGAAGCCATTTGGCTCATTGAGTCTACACCGACTTTCTGAAAGTGCATCCTACCTAGGCTCGCTCCCCCACCCTAGCCCTGTTACCCCATCTAACCTTTGGACACTAAGGGGCAATTTAGCTTGGCGAATACATCTAACTTGCACATCTTTGGACTGGATTTAGTGCTCATCTCTAGTTGACCTTGGGAAGGTCGTGGTGAGCTGCCTTCCTGAACCGCTGCTGTCCCTGTAGGTACACACAGTGCTGTTGGGGATTCCAGGATTTTGACCCAGTGACAGTGAAGGAATAATGATATATTTCCAAGTCATTCCTTCTCTCTTCATGGTTAGTAGCAGGGTTCTATCACAATGTTTTTTCGATCATCTTTCAGACAGACTAGGAGTTTCACCTATAACATTAACTTGACCAATTGATTATGTCTTCATGAATAATTGGAGGAAAGTGTCATTTAGTTTAATAACTATCTGATGTTGATTCTCAACTACAGCTCCGTGTTGATATCTTCGTGAATCTCACCAATTAGGTGACTGCTTATTGTTGAAGGAATTTACTTGCCGTTTTGTGCCTGCCAGATGAATTTTCCAGTGAATCAAAATAAGCCTTTTTCCATTGGTTATTAATCTTAACAAAGTTCATATACTCTGCACCAAACTGCCTTTTGAAGAAAGTTCTAAAGACTCACTACCCTCTGAGAGAAAGAAACATATCTTCTCACCTCTATTTTAAATGAGCATCCTCCAAAGGGGATTGGAATATTCATGTTAAGAGTATCTCGCTCCTCTTTGGTCCAAGCAATCAGTCCTCAGAAAACCACAGCTTCAGTTCTTTACGTCCCCACCTCAACTCATTCTCCCATCACCTTTGTCTTAAATGCTTACTCCTTTGGCCAGGCGCTTTCACTCCACACAATCGACCCTTTCTCCTATCTTCAGAATTCTTATTCCACCTGCACCCTCTTCTCTCTCTCCTCTCCTCTCCTCTCTCTCTCCCCCCCCCCCCCCCCCCCGTCTCTCTCGATATTTTAGTTACTCTGCTGGTGTGGCATGTCAACCTACTTCCCTCTGAACTTGCAGCACCCTGTTCTCTCAAGTCCAGCCGTAACATTGGCATTAAACATGGGTGGCACAGTTGTTGGTCATTGATCTGGCCTCTTTGTGGAAACTGAACACCAGTGCTCTGACGGTGCCTCCTACCTCCCTGTGGACCGTGACCCCACCATCGAATGTCGCGCTACAGTTTCCCACACAGTCACTGACCTCATCTCCTCTGGAGACCTTTCCTGCACAGCAGCTTACAAACCCAGAGCAAGAATAGGCCACTCGGCCCTTTTGACCCTGCTCCGTAATTCAGTAAGTTCTGACTGCAACCTCCTGACTACCCCTGGTAACCTTTCACCCACTTGTTTATCAAAGATATATCTGTCTCTTCCTTAAAAACATTCCAATACTCTACTTCCACGCTGCCTTTTGAAGAAAGAGTTCTAAAGACTCACTACCCTCTTGAGAGAAAAAAAAAATCTTTTCATCTTTGTTTTAAATGAGCAACCCCTTATTTTTAAACAGTGACTCCTACTTCTCGATTATCCCACTAGAGGAAACATCCTCTCCACATCGACCTTGTCAAGACCCCTCAGGATCTTAGATGTTTCAATCAAGTCGTCTCTTACTCTTCTGAGCACCAACGGATACAAGCTTAGCCAGTCAAACCTTTCCTCATAAGACAACGGTCATTCCTGCTATTAGTCTAGTAAATCTTCTCGAAACTGTTTGCAATGCATTTGCATCCTTCCTTAAATAAGGAGACCAATAATACTGTGCACAGTATTCCAAATGTTTCGCAATGCCCTGGTGTATAACGAGTGTAACCTTCCTATTTTTGTATTTAATTTCCCACTGGATAAACAATAACATTCTATTAGCTTTCCTAATTGCTTGCATAGTAGTTTTTTGTGATTCATGTACGAGGACATCCAGATCTTGTTAAATCTCAGAGCTCTGTAATCTCTCACCATTTAGATAATAAGCTTTTTTATTCTTCCTGCCAAGGACACCTCCAGGACACCTTGGTCTACTCCTCAATCAGCCCCAACTACGCTTTTCCTTTCCACGGCATGTTCCTGTGCAACTGTGGGAGATGCAGCACCTGTAATTTTAGCTACTGTCTTCCCACTCTGCAGGGTTGGATAGTCCTTCCAGGTGAAGCAGCAATCAACCTGTACCTTCAATTTAATATATATTCGCTGCTCACGATCTGTTCTCCTATGTTGGGAAGCCCAAATGGCAATAGGGTGACCACTTTGCCAAGTCCCTCTGTTCAGTCTTCAACTAGACTCCGAGTTTCTATCATTTTAATTCTCAGCCCCAGTCCTATCCTGACCTCTTTCTTCGGCCCTGACACTGTTCTAATGAAATACGAGGAACTGCACTTCATCTTTTAGGCACTTTTTATAGCCTTCAGAACTCAGAATTGACTTCAAAACTTTCAGATCCTAACCACTATTTTCAGCCAGCGTATGCTAGTGACGATTCTGCTATTGGCGTTTATATTTCGTCTACACCCACCCTTTGGCCGGAGTTTTCGCACTCCATCAACCCCAGCTCGTCATTGGCTGCCTGCAGGATCGTCTGGTGATTTGCATGGCTCGCGCGATTTGCCACGGGGGGAGGGGTCACCTTTGGTAGGACTGGAAGATCTCACCGGCGGGAAGAGCCAGAAAAACGTTCTTCCCGTGTCCTTACTGCTGCCATTGCCATCCCCTTTTGCATGGCGCATTGTTCCCCATTTTCCATTCAATCCCTCCCGCCTGCTGCCCCATCTTCACCTCCCCTCTCCACTTTGCGTGCCTCTGTACTTATTGTGAAAGGTCATTGACCTGCGATGTTAACTTGCTTTCTCTCTCTCTGCTGCTGCTGCCCGGCCCACTGAGTATTCCCGTCACTTTCTGCTTTCCATTTCAGATTTCCAGTACAGCTTTTCCCAGGGAACTGCATCTTCCTTCAGATGTTATGCACTGTCATTTATAATTTGACTTTATTCCCCCAAACGCAATACACAGACCTCAGATTATCATATCACACAAAATGAATATTTTTGATTTTCAAGCAGAAATCTTAAAGTTTAATGCTGATAAAAGTAACATTGCTCAAAAGCTGCTCCCAGTTGTATTTATTGTTCTATTTCAAGGGATTAATTAAATTTTATAAAAAGGATCTTGTGGTCTTTTAATCCTGGAGATAAAACACTTGTATATTTTGGGATAATTGGAGTAATAAAATAAATAAGTATGTTTTCAGTGCTATCTGCATAATTTTAACATCATTAGGAAATGCATTTAGTTCCAGTTAGTACTCACATTTTCAGAAACACTATGGTTTTTTTCCTCAAATCAGTAATCATGTAATGCTTAATTGCACAGCGAGAAAGAGCCATTTATATAAATAATACCGGGACTCAAGTCTCAAAGAAATCTAGTGGTAAAGGGTTTTGATATCATGAGGTTTAGGCAATTCATAATGATAATTATATAGCAGATGGCAGCTCTCTTTTTAGCACTCTATATTTACAGTAAATGCTGTTAAGACTGGTCAAGTTGGATATTTCATGACATCTTTTGGCTTGTTGCAATTGCCACCGCAATGTCTTCGACAAAGGGGTTGAGTTTTAATGCCCATTTGATGTTGGCCACAGAGTATTAGCTAATTTATTTTGTATTCTTTCACCGTATCTGGGTGTTTCTGGCTGAGCCAGTATTTATTGCTCATCTCTAATTGCCTTCCAGAAGGTGATGCTTAACAGCCTTCTTGAACCGCTGTAGCCCATGTGGTGTAGGTATACCCACAGTGTTGGGAGGGAGGGAGCTCCAAGATTTTGACCCAGCGAAGGGGGGGGCGATGTAGCTTCAAACCAGGATGGTGAGTGGCTTGGAGGGGAACTTGCAGGTGGTGGTGTCCCCATGTGTCTGCTGCCCTTGTCCTTCGAAATGATAGAGGACACAGGTTTGGAAGGTGCTGTCAAAGGAGGCTCGGCAATTTGCTGCAGTACATCTTCTACATGGTGCATTCTGCCGCTACTGTGTGCCGATGATGGAAAGAGTGAATGTTGAAGGTGATGGATGGGACGCTGATCAAGTGGGTTGCTTTGTCCTGCGTTGTTTTGTTGTGTGATGGTTGATGGAAATTAGCAGGCTCATTACTTTCGTGTGCACATGTTGGGTATGTTTTGCAATCTGTGTATGACTTTTAGCAATTTCTAATAAGGCAGTATTCCAATTGAAGGAGCTCACAGCAGAACATGCGGTACGAGAGCAATGATCAAATGGGTTAGAAATCATTATCTGAAATGAACTAAAAAAAAAATGGAAATCTCTGTTAGAATTAATGTTTTAATTTAGACGACCCAATTTTTTTCCAGTTAAGGGGCAATTTAGCATGGCCAATCCACCTATCCTGGCATCTTTTGGTTGTGGGGATGAGACCCATACTGACAAGGGGAGAATGTGCAAACTCCACACACAGGGGGCTGGGCTTGAACCCAGATCCTCGACTGCGGTGGCAGCAGTGCTAACCACTACGCCACTATGCCGCCCTTTAATGTTTTAATTTGAAGTGCTTTCCTTTCAGTCAGCTTTCTTACTACTTGCCGTGCTGACACACAGTCTTGATGCATTCCAAGATTAATACCTCCTCAAGGATTAAAACTTTGATGTAAGTGATAAGCAGTTGATCAGATATTAATACCTTCAGAACTTGTCCACTCAGCAATCACTCCTTCAGAAAGGGTACTTGTAATAAAACTGTTGTCACTTTTACCATTAGAGTTACGTGATAATATTTATACACAATATAACATGATGGAAGTTACTATTGCAAGTCCACACTTTCTAAAGAGGGTTTAACACAGCACTAACTGCTCATAATGCATGAAAAAAGCTCAATTTTTGGAGAATTAATGGGGCCAGACTGCATTAATACATGCTTTCCTGTCACTTCAACTTTTGAAATCACAACACCTCACTGTCAGCTGTGTCCAATATTCAATGCCCATTAAATGAGTTTGAATTTAGCTGACATCCGATGAACGGTGACTGAATTCACAGCACAAAATGACTTGGTGGTAGATTATGATTGAGTAAACCAACCATTGACATTGCATTGTCCATTGCATTGCTATGAGAATGGGAAGGCAATGACGCAATGGTATTGTCACTGGACTAGGAATCCAGCAATCCAGGATAGTGCTCTGGGGACCTCGGTTTGAATCCCACCACAGAATTCAATATAAAAAAGAAATCTGGAATTAAAAGTCCAACGATGACCAACACTGCCGATTGTCGTAAAAACCCATTTAGTCTAGCAATGTCCTTTAGGGAAGGAAATCTGCCGTCATCGCTTGGTCTGGTCTACATGTGATTCCAAATCCACAGCAATGTGGTTGACTCTCAAATGCTGAGCCAGCCACTCAGTTCAAGGGCAATTAGGGATGGGCAACAAATACTGGCCCAGCCAGCGACGCCTGCATCTCATGAACGAAACATGACAAAAGTTAATTTTTTAAGACAGTGACAGTTGTTGTGTTTGCTTAAAGAAAAACAATTCTTATGATTTCCTGGGGTGCACAGAAAGGTGCAATATAAATTATTTCTAAATTCTTTTCATTAATTTTTAAACAAATCAGGGCACACAATATAGCTGGACGAAGCAGGAGGATATTGATGTATTCGTTTTATGGAAAAAAGCAGAGCACAGAACGCTGCATAAACCAAGTGGGAAAATTGGGAATTGTGTTGTAATTGGGAACTCAGGTAGGAAAAGAGCTGCTGCTTTTACTTCTGGTTTATCTCCAGAAACTAGTTCTTGTCCACAAACTTTGAGATTGTAACTTGCCATTACTTTTCTAAATTGGTAATGGGTTAACGATAATATTAAGGATAAACAAACCTGTCGAGGCAAGTAGTGTGCCATGACGGTAGCATGGTGGTTAGCATCAATGCTTCACAGCTCCAGGGTCCCAGGTTCGATTCCCGGCTGGGTCACTGTCTGTGTGGAGTCTGCACGTCCTCCCCCTGTGTGCGTGGGTTTCCTCCGGGTGCTCCGGTTTCCTCCCACAGTCCAAAGATGTGCGGGTTAGGTGGATTGGCCATGCTAAATTGCCCGTAGTGTAAGGTTAATGGGGGGATTGTTGGGTTACGGGTTACGTGGGTTTAAGTAGGGTGATCATTGCTCGGCACAACATCGAGGGCCGAAGGGCCTGTGCTGTGCTGTACTGTTCTATGACTGCAAAATGTTTGTGGAAGGCATTTCAATCGGGAACAACCACATCATGGGGTAAATGTCTGCAGCCTGAACATGTCCAAACTAAAACATGCTCTCTTTCTCCTCCTCACACCCTTTTTCCCCCTCTCTCAATCTCTTTCCCCCTCGCACTCTCTTTCCCCCATACAGTCTTTCCCCCTCTCTACCGCTCTCTTTCTCCCTCTCTTGCACACTTCCCCCCCTTGCACGCTTTCTCTCCCTCTCTTTCTCACTCTTTCCCCCCCCTCACATATTCTTCCCCCTCTCGCGCCCTCTTCCCTCTCTCGCGCCCTCTTCCCCCTCTCGCGCCCTCTTCCCCCTCTCGCGCCCTCTTCCCCCTCTCGCGCCCTCTTCCCCCTCTCCCACCCCTTTCCCCCTCTCCCGCCCCTTTCCCCCTCTCGCGCCCCTTTCCCCCCTCGCGCCCCTTTCCCCCCTCGCGCCCCTTTCCCCCTCGCGCCCCTTTCCCCCCTCGCGCCCCTATCCCCCGCTCGCGCCCCCGACGCCCTCTCGCGCCCCCGACCCCCTCTCGCGCCCCCGGCCCCTCTCGCGCCCCCGACCCTTTCTCGCGCCCCCGACCCTTTCTCGCGCCCCCGTCCCCCTCTCGCGCCCCCGTCCCCCTCTCGCGCCCCCCTCCCCCTCTCGCGCCCCCGTCCCCCTCTCGCGCCCCCGTCCCCCTCTCGCGCCCCCGTCCCCCTCTCGCGCCCCCGTCCCCCTCTCGCGCCCCCGTCCCCCTCTCGCGCCCCCGTCCCCCTCTCGCGCCCCCGTCCCCCTCTCGCGCCCCCCGTCCCCCTCTCGCGCCCCCGTCCCCCTCTCGCGCCCCCGTCCCCCTCTCGCGCCCCCGTCCCCCTCTCGCGCCCCCGTCCCCCTCTCGCGCCCCCGTCCCCCTCTCGCGCCCCCGTCCCCCTCTCGCGCCCCCGTCCCCCTCTCGCGCCCCCCTCCCCCTCTCGCGCCCCCCTCCCCCTCTCGCGCCCCCCTCCCCCTCTCGCGCCCCCGTCCCCCTCTCGCGCCCCCGTCCCCCTCTCGCGCCCCCGTCCCCCTCTCGCGCCCCCGTCCCCCTCTCGCGCCCCCGTCCCCCTCTCGCGCCCCCGTCCCCCCTCTCGCGCCCCCGCCCCCCCCCTCTCGCGCCCCCGTCCGTCCCCCTCTCGCGCCCCCGTCCCCCTCTCGCGCCCCCGTCCCCCTCTCGCGCCCCCGTCCCCCCCTCTCGCGCCCCCGTCCCGTCCCCCCCCTCTCGCGCCCCCGTCCCGTCCCCCCCCTCTCGCGCCCCCGTCCCGTCCCCCCCCCTCTCGCGCCCCCGTCCCGTCCCCCCCCCTCTCGCGCCCCCGTCCCGTCCCCCCCCTCTCGCGCCCCCGTCCCGTCCCCCCCCTCTCGCGCGCTCTCGTTCCCCAGGCACATAGCTTGACTTCGAGGGCGACAGTTCTGGGCAGGCCTTGTTTAGACATTGTTGCTTGTAGTTTATTTAATAGTGTAAATATCTTAAAACGTGAAATCTTGTTGAGTGATTCATCAACTCAAATATCTTTTTCAAAGTTATCGGTCTCCAGGGAGATCATCATAAAGCAATAAAAAAAAACATTAGAGGCTCTGTATCGGAACTTATAATAATTAATTTGTGTGATGTAGACGTCGCTGGATAGACAAACATCTATTGCCCATCCCTCGCTGAGAAGGTAGTGGTAAGTTGCTTTCTTGAACCACCGCAGTTCCTGAGGTACAAGTACACCCTCAGTGCTGTTAGGGAGGATGTTCCAGGGGTTTTGACCCAGCAGCATTGAAGGAATGGTGATATATTTCCAAGTCAGAATGGTGTGTGACCAGGTGGTGGTGTGTAAAGCATATGCAGTAAGGTACATGAAATAGTGGCAAAAATAGCCATAAATAGCTTAGATCGAATCACCATTACAGAGACGAGGGTTGGCACAATGGTTAGCACTGCTGCCTCACAGCGCCAGGATCCGGATTCAATTCCGGCCTTGGGTGACTGCCTGCGTGGAGTTTGCACTTTCTCCCTGTGTCTGCGTGGGTTTCCTCCGGGTGCTCTGGTTTCCCCCCACAGTACAAAGATGTGCAGGTTAGGTGGATTGGCCATGCGATTATTGCCCCCAGGGCCGGTTTTAAGCCTTTTTGACCAATTTCATCAAATTGGGCCCCGCACCTTAAGGGGGCCCCGCGCCAGCGGCGACAGAGTTACCGTTTGAAGCCTTTTCTGTATTCTAAGAGGAACTATAGGGTAGTTTTTACTTTTGGGGAACGCACCGCATTACCGTCGACAAATCCTTCAGCCCTGCGCCGCCAAATCCTTCCGCCCGGGTAAGTAAGTTTCAAAATGTTAGTATATTAAGCATTTAATGTTTTTTTTTGGTTAAAGACGAGCATACTACACGAAATATAAACATACATAAATTTTACTTTTGTAGAGTAGGGGCCCCGCCATCACTTTTCTAATTGGGCCCGCAATTCCTAGCACCAGCCCTGATTGCCCCTTGGTGTGCAGGTTAGGTGGGGTGCAGGGATAGGGCGGGGGAGTGGGCCTAGATGGGATGCTCTTTCAGAAGGTCAGTGCAGACTCGATGGACCAAATGACCTCCTTCTGCACAGTAGAAATTTTATGATTCTAAGGTGACCAAGTTGGGAAGTAAATACTCCAGGGTACACAGCACTTCAAACGGTCAGACGGGATGGAAAAGGGGAAGTAATTCTAACAATAAAGGATGGCATAAGAACAATCGTTGCTCAGAAGTAGAATCAGTTTGGGGGGAAATAAGGAATAACAAAGTGCTGGTGTGAATACTTTATAAATCCCCTGACACTAGTTATACTCGTCTGTTGTTAAAATCTTCATCCTTGCTTTTGGTATCATCTGTTTTGTCTGTTTCAATGCCATCCTGGATCAGGCATCATCCCTCTGCTCGTTGACCTTTATTTACCCCTCGGCCATCCTGCAATGCCTCAGATTTCACATTTTCATCCCCATGTTTAAATTCCTCCTCGGCTTTACCCCCATCTGTGGTGTTGTTGCCCCAAATAATCCATTGACACGGATTCAGTTTCCACATGTAGGCGAACGGAAACTGGAATTTGTTCTCCACCATTTTCCGAGCCATTTCCCACCATGTCCCCTGAACTGGCAAATTGCCTGTCTTAGGTCCAGTCTTGTAGGGCGTTAACCTGCTGCTGCTGCTGCTGCACGTTGCGAAGTCCAAGGCTATATTGGGAGGGATTCCCCGCTTGGGAGACTATGGGTGGAATTCTCCATAGCTTGACACTGAAATCGGGAACGGCGATTGGGCGGAGAATGGCTTCCGGCGCCGGAATCGGGGCAGGCGCCAGTTTGACGCCAGTTCACAATGCTCGGCTCCCTCCAAATTGGCGAAGTCGTAACGACGTTGGCACGTCATCAGTCTGCGTACCCGCAATGCTCCGGCTCTGATGAGCGAAGTTCCCAACTGCGCGGGCCACATGTGGTTCCAGCGGTTAGGAGCCTGGCGTGGCTGCCTGCGGACACTCCAGCACCGCCATACTCAGCCGGGATCTGTGCCGCTGGCAGGATTGGGGGGGGGGGGGGGGGGCTCTGCTGGGGCTGGGCTGTGGGGTCGGGGTGGGCGGATCTGTGGTCCAGCATGGACGAATCAATGTTTTCCGGCGTTGCAGGTGTAGGCGTGCACTGCTGCGGCTCATCAACCCTGCGCATGTGTGGCCCGGGGCCCAGCAATTCTCCAGCCGTTTTCCGCGGGTTCCGGGGTGTTCCATGTGGCGCCGGTGCTAGCTCCTCACCTGTACTGGAATTGGTGAGAATTTTGCGACGCATAAGAAACTGAGAATTCAGCCCTCTGACCTCCCGCCGGAGATTAATTGCAATCCAATTACAGACCTCCTGGGAGCACAAACTGACAAGCAAATCCGTGTTCCTTTCTCTGTAAATTTATGCATGGCGTGGAATATGAGAATTCTAATATCAGCCGCCATTTAGAGTGGACAGCCCGAGAGCGAGTTCCTGCGACCGCAACCCCCCCCCCACACACCGCAACTCAGCCCCCACCTCCTGATTGCCTATGTGCCCCTCTCCCATTGGCACACCTGAGGTCCACCACGCCAAGGCCATGCTGCCCACGTGTTTCCTGGCCACGGAGTCCGGAGAATCACGGAGGCCCATAGCACAGGGTACTGGGCCTGCTAAATAGATGCAAATGGGTCATTAAGAGCCATCAGGGTGCCCCAGCTGCTGCGGCTGGCACAGATGGCCTCTCAGCAGTGGCCGTAGATTTGTAAAATTCTCATCTAATCTCTTTGGAGGGTACCTCAAGGTGGAGGTGCCTTTTGGGTCCCTTCTACAGTGGTCTACAACCTCGGGGACGTGCCCACCATCCTTCGTTCTATGTCAAAACGGGACCCTGGTTCATTGGCCAACTCTGGGAAGATCCCGCAGGCGTGATCGATGACGGGCAGAGGAACGTAATGACCCAGAAATGATTCTGACTTTCAGAACATAAGGGTAGAAGATTCCACCCTCTAATTCCCCTCCCTGCCTTTGTCCTCGGCTACAAACCCTTACAATTGACAACCTTGCAGTGCTGTTCTACTGTGAGCTGTGATTCCATTCTCACATCCTCTCCATTGTAAATGCTGTCTATTCCCAACCCTAGGCCATTGCCCACCTTCTCCCTTACCTCAGTATATCTGCTGCTGATACTGTCGCCATGCTATTGTCACCTCCAGACAAATTAACCTAAAGCCCTCCTGGTTGTTCTCCCATTCACTACTCTTTATATACACCAGCTTATTTAAAACTTTGCTGCTTGCATCCTATGATGCACCAAGTTCCACTCCCCACCACTCTAATCTTCACTGACCTTGTTCCTCATCTTCCAAGCACAAGTGAAAGAATGTTTGCCTTTAATTCTCTCCATGGTCCCTCCATGTTTCACTATAGCTTCCTCTATAAATAACCTTTCACCCTCAAACTCTCCATTCTTCACAGAAGAAGGATATTCTGTGCCGACCTACCTCGGCCCATTTTCCCACCTATGCCCACACCTAGCCGTTGGACACCAAGTGGCAATTTATTATGATCAATCCACCTCACCTGCACATCTTTGGACTGCGGGATGGAACCGGAGCACCCGGAGGAAATCCACAGAGATACAGGGAGAACGCGCAAACTCCAGACAGACGATCACCCAAGGTTGGAATTGAACCCAGTCCCTGGCGCTGTGAGGCAGTAGTGCAAACCACTGTGCTACCGTGCCGCCCTTCCTGTGCACTCTCCCATCCGCCTACCTCGAGTTGTGCCTTCAGCAAACACTTCCACAATTACTCCCCTGGAATCCCCTAGTTTCCTCCCCTCTTTCAGGCCTACCTCTTTGACCTTAAGTCATAATCTCTCCTTTCCTCCTGCCTTGGCGGATGATTATGGACGGTGGCACTTCAGAAATATAAGTTAATGTTATTACAAATATAAAGGAGCTCTTGAAGGAACTGATTCCATTTGAGACAAAACATATTTTGATTGCATATTTGTTGAAATTCAGAGATTACAATGGGGAGACCTTTCCTTCTGAGCCTGGCAATCACTTCAAGCATACCTCATTAGCTTGCAGGCTGGGAGCCTCAGCTGCAGAGGAGCGATGTTGTATTTGGTCCACGCCTCCAAACTCTCCTTCAGGAGTTTGGATGGAACTCTGAATGGCTATATCCTGCAGCTGCAAAGTTGGAGCTTGCTACTTTTCTATCCAGTAGCTTGCCAAGTGTGGACAGGCAAGTGTATTGCCATCCCGGTCTCCAATTGTCAATTGACATTGCCAATTGTGAGCAGATAGTGGAGCATGCCACCTTCCTGCCTGCCTTGGGCATGTAGCCAGGGTGGGGATATGCCAACAAATGTCCCCACACCCAGCACATCCAGGAGGAGCTCTGGAATGTCAGTCGCTGAAAATGTGCTGATTTGTTTTAGCTCCTTTTTAATGAACTCGCTGGCTTGGTTGGTGCAATCTGTCGATCTGGAAAGATCCAGCAAAGGGCTCAAATACCACCATCGGCAACACAGTTTGTGGAGAAAAGCTCCCATTCCTTGTCCTGAGGCCCTCGGGCGTGCATCTTTTGCCAACCGTAACATCATTGTCAGCTTCACCCTCTTATCTTTTTCAGCAGGATGGCTTCTCCGGCAACAGGCCCTAATAATCTGGAGAAAGAAAGGCAGGGCGTTTAATAACGGACTTCAATTAACAATGTTTTTGAAAAATGCAGCTGTTCCAGGTGTTAACTACATGGCAGCTCACCTCCACCTTCTCAAGGACAATTGGGGATTGGGCAATAATTGTTGGCCTCGCCTGTGATGCCCAAATCCCACGAAAAAATAATAATAAAAAAGAAAGAGTTGGTTAAGGTTATTCAATATTCTCAATCTTGAAACGTTTCTCAACTTTTGTTACCCCCTGTTGGCAAGCATGTGGTGGTAAACAACCTGCTGTGGCATTGTTTACAGATAGGTTGGGAAATAGTCACGTTCTCTCTGTGAATATCTTGTGCGCACACTCGTGTGAAAATCCCGCCCCTCTAGCCGCCAAGATTGTCCAGTCCTGCCGAAAGTCAATGGACTTTTGGCTGGCTGCTGAATCTCCCACGCCGGGTTCTGCCAAGACGGGGCAGGAAAATTCCAGCCGCAAATTTTCTTCATTCTCTTTTCTCTCTCTCTCTCTCTCTCGATGCTAAATGTATTTTTGCAGGTGAACACAAGCTAACCGAACAACATCCAAAAATGAGGTCATCTGTGAGGTGACGAACCTGCGTTTTACCGTAGCGTTTTCGGAAAAGCATATGTCACCTTGATTTGTGCAGCTCCTCTCTCTCTAAACTCCTAGCCACTTGTTCCCTTCGGCTTGCGAGCGTCACTTGTTGCTTTTCTGCTTCAATACATCTTTTTATTTGTGATCTTTTCACCTTGACATGATATTTCCCATTGAGCAAAGCTGAAATTGGGAGAAACAGATTTGTCATTATGCTGTAAGGAGCAGTAAATTATTAGATGAGATTTTTGAGTGCACCCGTGGTCCGTCCTTTGAACCTCACGCTATTGTGAATTGCCATTGTCCAATTGCATTAGATTCAAACCCATGTAATCTCTGATGAACCATTGTATGTAATCAATAGGTTTATTAATTTCATGTCACAAACATCTTATTACCCATATCCTCTAGATCTATGTATCTTTCAGTAACACAATAAAGCTAGCGTTTTCATTTTACTTAGGCTAGGTTATTGATACTGTCGTTCAAACTTAAATCCACAGAAATTTTGTATGAAGTATTTGTTGGGTCAACATGTGTGCCTGCCAAATAATAAACCTGTAATATTTCTGGTTTAGCTTTAAATAGCTTTTTTTCTTTTCAAAACAAAAAGGGAAAGTAAGTGCTGGACTTCCAAATGACAGGCCACATTATGTCTGCTGTCACTGTACATAGTGTGGGATTCTCCCCGAGGCCTGGCCTGCCTGCGACTGACACCAGTCTACAGTAATTAAGCTCCGCAGTGATGAAAGCAGCAGGTCTTGGGAAGCTCCTGCTCGTACAAGCATATGCCGGAGCCAGCTGCTGCCACTGTTCGGAGAGGACCTGCACAGTGGCGCACTCCGCATTTGACAGACTCCCACAGTGACAGTCGTGCATCATTGGTATATTAGGCCCAGAGGAGATGGAATTTGCCTTATGCTGCCCTTTATTACCAGAAAATATCCATCAGACAGTAACAAAATATACTAATTATATGAGAAGCAAATCGTGGGCCAGTTATTGTTAAGCAGACCTGTATGTCAAGACTGTTATGTTTTCATTACACTGTTCCTCCTGGAATGCCTACAACAGGGATTGTTTGGTCTCGTCAAGTGCGCACTAATTAGATTCCCATTGTGTACATGCTGAAGAGAGCAGATTGTCAGTAATTGTTTGGTAACTCCCAAATAGTTTGAATATTTTCCAGGACGGTACTGCAGGCTGCATAGTGAATACCTTAACTGGTGAATTTTCTGGTCATGTTGAAAAATTTTCAAGGTAACTCACTGTGTTGCCATTAAGTCACTCCTTGTTGTCAGCCTGGTTGGGCTGCTAAAGCATTCACCGGCAAGACATGGGCATATGACCTGAGTGATGCACTTGTTCAGCATTGGGGAAGGAGGAGGGCTGTCAAAAGTGCCATCCTTCAGAGGAAATGTTACACATGTCCAGCTACTTGTTTTAGCGGGTGTGGTTAGGAAAAGAGCATGGCATCGCCACCATTATTCATACCTCGATTTGCGCACCCACGTGCTGTCCTCTCTTCAGCGCCGGTAAATCCAAGTTGATGCAAAAATGTAAAATCCTCAAGCTATTTTTAAAAATTACCTTGTGAATTCACACAGGAAAGTATTGGAAGTCCCAAAGCCCACGTTCAACCCTGTTCTAGTTCATTCTGTTGACATAATTGGTGCATCTTCTGCCTAAACTCTTCCCAATAATAGTTCCAAATTAAGTTTAGTCTGTTACGGTACCCTGACCAGACCTCAATTTTAATCAGGAAACGGGACGAGACCCCAGCAATTTTTAAATGTGTACATTGTGAGGAAAGGCTACTTTGCTCCATGAATGATTCCACTGACAAATAGGGAGCTTTTTTAAATTAAAATAAGCTCTATTATTAACACAGAATTATCCCATGAACATCCAAGGAAAAACAGCGTTTCAATTAGCAGTTAAACAGTTCTTACAAAAAAACAAAGATCTGTGAGTTTACTTTTCCATCTACTTCTAAACTTTCAATGAAGCAAAATCCGCACACGCAGGTCATAGATTCATAGAATTTACAGAATTTACAGTGCATAAGGAGGCCGTTCGACCCATCGAGTCTGCACCGGCTCTTGGAAAGAGCACCCTACCCAAGGTCAACACCTCCACCCTATCCCATAACCCAGTAACCCCACCCGACACTAAGGGCAATTTTGGACACTAAGGGCAATTTGTCATGGCCAATCCACCTAACCTGCACATCTTTGGACTGTGGGAGGAAATCGGAGCACCCGGAGGAAACCCACGCACACACGGTGAGGATGTGCAGACTCCGCGCAGACAGTGACCCAAGCCGGAATCGAACCTGGGACCCTGGAGCTGTGAAGCAATTGTGCTATCTACAATGCTACCGTGCTGCTCAATGCCACAGGTCAAATGCCACTAGTTAATAAAGTTAACACTCAGTGGCTCACGGTCCTTGGGAGAGAAGCTTTCAGTCAGTCTGAGACGCACACTTCATTTCCTTAGAAAGCAGAACCGAACTCTAAAATTGAAACTAAAACCAACATTCACAGGGCAGGGCTGAAAACGAAACTAAAAATAGACTCAGCTCCTCCCATGAGTGACATCACAGCCTGTCTAACTGTATACCCCTAATCAAAGCTTTAGCAGACGTATAATCTGTATACCTTAACCCAAGTTATTTTAATAACATGACTGCAACAGACACACTGCAACATATAGAAAAAAATCCGAACTCATCACAAGTCATAGTTTTACAGTAAAGAAAAAGGCACTTTGGCCCATCTTGTCTGCACAGCCATGAAGCACCTATGTATTCTAATTCCATTTTCCAGCACTTGGTCCGTAGCCTTGTACGCCATGGCATTTCAAGTGCTCATCTCAATACTTCTTAAGTGCTGTGAGGATTCCCGTCTTTACACCCTTTCAGGTAGTGAGTTCCAGATTCCCACCACCCTCTGGGTGAAAATGTTTTTCCTCAAATCCCCTCTAACTCTCCTGCGCTTACCGTAAATCTATGCATCCTGGTCATTGGCCCCTCTGCTAAGGGGGAAAGGTTTTTCCTCTCTACCCTGTCTTTGTCCCTCGTAATTTTGTACACCTCAATCCCGTCCCGCCACCGCGTCTTGACTGCTCAAAGGAAAACAACCCCAGCCTAACCAGCTTCTCCTAAAATAGCTGAAACGCTCCAGCCCAAGGTACCCTGTGTTGTTGATTGCATTGTGTGAAAGATGGTCCAGTAATGATCATTAAATGTGGTATCGGAGATTTGCTGACTCAATATCATAGGACCTCATCATTATAACCTCTTCTCCAGCAGATCAAATAGTTGGCTGCCTGTAACCTTCCATTGAGGTATAGTGAAAGGCGCCACTCGCTCTGCTGTGGCTTTCCATAGGGTCTTGTTCTCATCCGAAACCTAAGACATCACATTCAAGAATTGATTTCTTTTGTCCTGCAGTCTACTCGCCTTGCTCAATACAAACTTCTTGATGCAAGATGTTCTATTTTTGGATGAAGGCCAATCCTTCTCATCACTTCAGTATTGGTCACCCTGTCCTCTCCATAAGTCTCCGTGCAGCCACTCCTCCATGCATTTTGGAGATATCCTGGTCTTTATCTTTGTGCCAAACGTTGTCGTCATAAACTGTGTATCTCTTCAAGGTCACTTTGATGGATTTTTCAATGCAATTCCAGCTCACTTGAGGTATGTGACCTCTTTCTCACCTCATCCTTTGCTGGGCCCACTCCCACAGGTTACTTCCCCTTGTGGGACAATCTAGGATCAGAGGGCATAATCTCAGCGTAAAGGGTCACCCATTTAAGACAGACATGTGTGGGGGGGGGGGGGGGGGGGGGGGGGGGGGGTCTTCTTTAGAAATAGAACCATAGAATTCCTAAAGAAGATTCTTTCAGAAGATAGTGAATCTAAATTCTTTACCTCAGAGGACTGTGGAGGCTGGGTCGTTAAGTATGTTCAAAGCTGCGATGGACAGATTTTTAATCAGTCAGGGATCAAGGATTCTGGGGAATAAACCGGGATTGAAGATTACCATATCAGATCAATCATGATCACGTTCAGTGGTGGAGCAGACCCGAAAGTCTGAATGGCCTCCTTCTGCTCCTACGTCTTAATGGCCTTATTCTGCGAGATGAACTCATGTCGCATTTGGATCTCCTTCTACACTTTTCGCTATCTTCCCAAATTACGGGTGTTTGCGGCAGAAATAGACTCGTTTTTCTGTGTTCCATTTCTATATCTCGAGGACTAACATTGATGGTCTGAAAGTACCTTGGTGTGGAGACTCAACATTTCATTGACTTGTAGAACCCAACCGGACATCCCTACTGAGACTCGAAACACAGCATCCTTATTGTGCGCCACATGCAACGAAAAACCTGCAAATCATTGGTGATCAGAGAGTTAAATGGGGATGGCTCAGCATTGGTAAGCATTTGTGGAAGCAACAGATAAACTCAGACATTCCAGGAATAAAGTTTCGCCATTCGGGAAGGGGGAATGCATTCCTGTGAAACTTGCAAATGGCCAAATCACGAAGAACAAATACACTTTACAGTGGGAGTCAATTAGGTTCCAGCATCCTGGAATTTTACATCTATATAGGACCAAAGGAAACTATGGGCGAGGTTTTCCAGCTTCCCTACAGCATGTTTTCCCACATTGAAGGCAAGGAGCATTTGACCGCCAGCAGGATTGCTCAGTCCTGCCAGAGTAGATGGCCATTTGGGTGCCTAGCCAGCTCCACTGCCAAGGATCCCGCCCTGGGGGTGGCGGCGGAGGGTTTGAACTTGAGACCGGAAGTCTTTTCCAGAGGGACAGGTTGGGAAATCTCACCCTATGGCCGGGATTTTCCTGTCGCCACCTCCACCCCACAGCATTGTTTCCCGTGAGAGGAGGTGACTCACCATTAGCGATGGGATCTTCCTGTGCGGTGGAAGTCTATGCAACCTTGCATGGCTCGCCTGCCCCTCAGCCAGGGACCAATCGCAGGGGGCCATATTCAACGGAAATGGAAGATACGTCTGGTGGGAAGGGCTAGAAAATCCCACACTATGGGCAGAATCTTACCATATTCTTTCAAAGTGTGATCTCCAGTGAGAAAACCAGGAGAATCCTGAGGGTGGAAAACTCAGTGAATATTCAGCCTCTTTAACAATTTCTCCCACATTATTCATGCTGTTCTTGTGACGGCTTACCTCTGATTCTCTCGCCCCGGGAAAACTTAATTTCGGTAATCAGTGGGGCATTCCTTTTAAACTCCTCCCTAGCACTTGTCTCAAGTCCAGTCGGGAGGCTGGCTGCCAGGGAGACTGCACCAAGCTTCAAGGAGGGAGCCCTCACCAAAAGCTTAGATAGTATCGAGCAATTGGCGTGACATGCTCCATCCACGATTGGTTGGACGACCAGCAACCAAGGTCACCAACCACACTGGGGAGACTGTGGTCTCGATAGTGAGTGCCAGCTCGCTGCTTAGGATGTGGCAACAGTGCCGGAAGAAGATGAATGACCTTGGAGCAGCCAGGGTAAGTCCATCTCCTCAAGTCTCCCACTGCAACCCTTCAAGCACCCACCCACTCCCCATAGTCCCCCCAGTAGGTAATCTCCTCACATCCCCACTCCCACTTATCTCCCACTCATGCCAGACTTGAGCGACAAGGTGGCGCAGTGGTTAACACTGCTGCCTCACAGCGCCAGGGACCCCGGCTCGATTCCAACCTCGGTGTGGATCCACTGTGTGGATTTTGTACATTCTTCCTGTGTCTGCATGGATTTCCTCCGGGTGCTCCGGATTCCTCCCACAGTCCAAAGATGTGCAGGTTAGGTGGATTGGCCATGATAAAATTGCCCCTTAGGGTGGTGTTGCAGGAATAGGGTTGGGGATTGGGCGTAGGTAGGGTGGTCATTCCGAGAGTCGGTGCAGACTCGATGGGCCATAGGGGTTCTATGATTTATCACCACCTGATCTGGCAGGACTCCCTTGCAGTTCAAAAGTATCGCCTAATGTCACCATGTGAGGAGTAGTCACGTGGTTGCAGTCATGACACCCTGTCATTTAACTTTGCTGTGGTATCTCCTCTGGTAATATATTTAAAACAATTACTGTTTGCTGGACAGTAGTTTAAGCTTTGAAATATCTCTGCTCGCAAACCTTTATCAAGTGCTCCACGAATGGTGGTTTAACAGCGCAGCGTGAGGCTGAAGGAGGCCCAGGATTCTCTATATACGAGCAACAGAGCGGCATTCAGCAAAGCCAATGGTGTGTTAAGCTAGAATCAGACTAAAATACTGCGGATACTGTATATCTGAAATGGAAACAGAAAATGCTGGATTAAATCAACAGGTCTGGCGGCATCTAGCGAGAGAGAAACGAAAGTTTACATTTTGGGACCATTTACCCTCTTGAAAGAAAGTGCTGAACTACACAGCTACATCCAAGCCAGAGGAAGGTCTGAGCAGACTGCACTGTACGCTGGTCAGACCACACATTCAGTAAGGCATACAGTTCACATTGTCGAGCCACAGGAAAGATACTTCAGCACAGGGAGCAGCACAAAACAAGAGTCCCAAGCATGGGGCTCGTGTTGACCCCACAGCGTTGTTTCCTGGCTGCAGAGGCCGCTGGTGGGATCTTCAGGCCCTGCCGATATTTGGTATTTTGCGTGGCTCGCCAGTGGGAGTTGGCCTTCAGCAGGACCGCAAGATCTCGCCGGAAAGAAAGGCGGGCAGGGCCTTGATCTGAAACATCCGAGACGTGGCCTTACCAGAGGCGTAGTAGATAGTTAAATGGACAAAAAGTAGTCTAGATTCACAGACTGCTCATGTTAATATAGTGAGCATAAGGCAAGAGGGACATAGATTCATACTAGTGAAAAGTGTAATGAGAATTGATATTGGATAAGTACTTCACCCCTCGTGTACTGTGTTCTCTAAATGTTGCAGTCATCAATATATTGGAGTTCAACAGAGTACTGGAG
Source organism: Scyliorhinus canicula (assembly GCF_902713615.1). NCBI lineage: Eukaryota > Metazoa > Chordata > Chondrichthyes > Carcharhiniformes > Scyliorhinidae > Scyliorhinus > Scyliorhinus canicula. The sequence goes on along the minus strand of NC_052156.1, from coordinate 114,224,694 downwards.
GAAAAAAAAACCTTGAACCTTTTGTGCAACAGTTGGATGCAACAGTAAGGGAGTTTAGGACTTTTGCTGGGTTTGTGAAATAGTATGGGCAGGCTGACCTTCATCTATCGCTATCGAGCCATCAGTAATACTTGTCGGAATTTTTAAAGATCCAGTGCTTTGCGTTTTAAGAGACTAAACCTATGGAGAACGGCTTTGGTACCTGTGCATCAAAATTCTGAGGCATAATTGATTGCACACTTTGCACAGGAAAGAACCTGTGGCTCATACTGTGCATGCTAAATTTTTCTATCTTCCACTTTGAAACAGCAGAAATTCAATTGTTGAAAGAAAATAAATCTGATAATTCTGATTAGGAAGCGTTTCAATGCTAGGGGAAATGCACCAATATAAACCCTTTCCAATATATCAAATCCCCCACCCTACCTTCCCCACTGGGGTTAATTGGAACGGATGGAATCATACTGGGATATGAAGTCTCTACAGTTGACTGAAAGCAACCCAGGCTTTCTAGTGAAGATTAGCCATTTATATCACCGGTCTTCTTGCACGCGTGCCAGCATCAGCGGAGACATTTGGGTAAGGGGAGAGAAATCCGTAATACTGAATTTCTGTCATTGTTTATTGGATGGATTTTATGGCTTGCAGCTGGTGATTCCCCCGCTGTCAGCTCATTTCTGTTTGACCGAGAGCCGTCGGCATTGCAGGCACTGTATCGATGTTAATGAGAGACACTTTTGGATTTCTGTACCTGTCCTGCCAGCAAGCTGGTAGGAAGTGCAGGTCATGTGGAGGCGAGTGACGTGAAGGGGCAGAAAGAACAATAAATTGTCAGTTCTGTAGTTGCTTTCCCAGAAGCAGCAAAGCAATTGGGAACAGTTCCACAGGTTTGACGCAGCCTAAAAGTTTAGGGGGTGACAGAAAAACTCAAGAGATGTCATCTCGTTTCCCCCCCCCTCCGAAAAAACTTTTAATCCAGAGGGTGGTGGGAGTCTGGAACTCGCTGCTTGAAAGGGTGGGAGAGGCAGCAACCTTTGCAACATTTAGATAAGCACTTTAAACGCTACAGCATGCAAGGCTACAGAACATGTGCTGGGATTAGAAGGTGGCCGGCGGAGACATGAAGGGCCGCTTTCTGTGCTGACTTTTTGACTTTCCTGAAAACAAAGTCCAAACACTTACCTGAAATCCTTGACTGGGAAATATTAGTTTAAAGGGCCAAGAAAGATAAACTAGCAGTGGATGTTTATGAGCAAGATTGCTGATCCTAATTGTGTAAATAGTGTGCAATGAAAAAGAACAAGCCTTCAGGTGACAGCAAAGTTTTAGTGCATTTTCAGATTGAAATCGACACTGGCCTCTGTTCACCCTTCCAACTTTGTCCTCTTTCAAACTATATTTTTCAGACACTTTTTTAAGTTCCAACTTTTTGGTGGGATGTAGTTTCGTAAATAAAATCCCTATGGTGCAGAAGGAGGCTATTCGGCCCATCGAGTCTGCACCAATCCTCCGAAAGACCACCATTCCCCTGCTCTATCCCTGTAACACCACCTAACCTTTTTGGACACCAAGGGGCAATTTAGCATGGCCAATCCACCTAACCTGCACATCCTTGGACTGTGGGAGGAGATCGGAGCACCTGGAGGAAACCCACCCAGACACGGGGCGAACGTGCAAACTTCGCGCAGTCACCCGCGGCTGGATTCAAACCTGTGCCTCTGGCTCTGTGTTGGCAGCAGTGCTGACCAGTGTGCCCCCGTGCCGCCCCGTTGGGAGGGCCTTCACTCTCACCTAACCCTGTGCTGCCCCCTCCCCCAGGGCAAAATCAGCCTTTGCACTTCCGTCACCCTATTACTGACTCTAAATCCTCTCCTGTTTATCATTCTCTTCAACAACAGATTTTCCATCAAGTGAAAACGTACAATTAGTTCTCTGGTAAATGCCTGCATGTTTTTTTTGTTGATGCCAACAAGTCACTTACGTTCTTTCTTTTTTCAGATTAAAGTAACAGAGTATTAAAACAAATCAAATTTTATTTCAGATACAAACATTTGTTACGAGATTTAGCTGAAAACACCAGCCCTGATAGTCCGGATTTTGAACAGCTGACAAGTAAGATTCGCTTTTCCTTCTCATATTTTAAAGTCATTACAATGAAATATTATTCAAGATGCATTTTTCAATAAATCTGATGATATTCTTTTATAAAATTCAACTTATCAGAAGATAACGCTGAAGATTATCCATTGACCTTTGCAGAAAAGAGCTATATCCACATAAAACACACTCAATCTATGGGTCTTTATATAATATTTTTGCATTAAGTGATAACGGTCTAAAACACAAAAGGAGTGCATCTGAGGGAGAAATCATAGTCTATGCTTGCAATTTCACAAGTTGCGTTGCTTCCTGTCAAGGGCGTTTGAGTACAGAATCTCACCTTCAATCTCCAGACAAGTGTCGGAGAAAGTCTAAGACGAGAAGGCAACACAGGAACGTTTTGTTACTTGGTGTATCAGCAGTCAAACCTTGCATTCGGCGGATGCAGTTCTTGCAAAGATCAAGCAAACGTTGTCTGTTTCTTTTCTCCAAAAAACAAATGTACTACTTTTAAAAATTCCTGTGCTGTTTTTTTCTCTGAATGCCAGGTGCAGTAAAAGCAGTTTCCGAAGTTTCCCAGCATATTCAGGATCAGGCTCGGAGGCATGAAAATTACCTGCAGATGCTGAGAGTACAGAAACTGCTGAAAGGACAAAGGAGCAAGGTGTTAGCTCCAGGTTAGCTCGTGTGATCAATAATTCCTTTTTATTTTCCTTGGGAAATGAGCTTGAATGTTGAAGTAACGTGAAGGGAAGGCGATGAAAAGTGACTGGATTGGTCACAGGAACCTTCTTAACAATGTGGCCTAATGCAGAATGGCCGTGGCTTTCAAAGAATTGATTTAACTTAATTTTTCAGCTTCCTGATGAACACTGAAGGCTTTGGGCCTAGATTATCGGAGGCACAGTTTTGGTCTTTTTTCTCTCTCTCCCCCCCCCCCCCCCCCCCCCCCCCCACCCACCCACCCCACCACCGACTTTCTCCTTTTGTTTATCTCTTCAGAGATGCCCACATGTGTAAAAGCACAAAGAGCCCACTCATGAAAGCGGAGGCCTGTCAACCTCCCTGAGGACCAATTAATGGTGCTCCAAATCTTGTGGGCAGGCAGATAAAAAGGCTATAGAGAGAGTGAGCGAAAGATGAATACCCGGCATGTAGAAGGCAGTTTTTATTAGATGTTGGGAGGCACTTCATAAGTATTCTTGGCCAACTTCTCTGGGATTTTTTTCAATTTTAACCTTCTCATTTGATTTAATATTAAGACTCTGCTTTTTTAAAAATAGAATATTTCAGGTCTTTTCCGCATCATACCTCTTCCCCGCCCCGTTGGAAAATGTTCAGCAAACATTTTGGAGCAATTCAGTATGTTTTTAATTTTTGTGGGTTTTACCTTTTGTGTAAGATATCACTGCTGCGAAGTTCTAAGACTTTGTAGTGCAACCTTTTGCTCTGTCCTTGCCCCCTGCAAACCCACAGCCCTTTGAACAGCAGCAGAGTTTCACTTTGAAACCGCAAGTTGAAAGTGTTTGACATGGAAAGGGTAGCATGAAAGTCTCGCTCTTTGAACTTTCTCTTTTCAAAGTCCTGCTTAAAGTGCCAGAGAGGGCAATAATGGACAGGTTCACGGCTCATTGAGTAGGAAATGAATCATTGATGATGAACATCTGTGTTTCCAATGCATTCGGAACCCAAAGAATTTTATAAGTCTTTCTTTAAAAGGAATTTTGACTAAAGCCTTGCGGTTGTAAATGTTAATTCCTTAGTTTTGTGAGGTATTTATTAAAGGTCACCAGTTCAGAAATATTCATAATTCGCAGCATCACTTTTGGATATTCTGCTTTGGTTTTCATTGCATATTGTTGGCTTCGTTCAAAGATGGGTATTTGTGGAGATGTGGGGCAGAAGTTTACCACCCCGCACGTGGCGGATTTGGTGGCGAGCAGGCACGCAGAATCTGGCGAGAAGCCAAAAACCGGAAACCCGCAGGTGTTAAATCCCATTACAATCCTCTTAATGGCGCTGGCTTCCCTGCCGGCAGGGGGTGCAAATGCCCTTTGCATTCATTTACATGTCACAAACGCTCATTAAAACAGCTGCCCACCAGCCTCCCCGTCAGGCCTTCCAATATTGCGTGTCTCCAGCAGGAATTCACATCAACGTCGACCCATGAGTGGCGTGCACAAAGTGAGTGAAGCCTCTTTCTGTCATAGTGCTGCGCTGCTGCTGATGCGCTGTTCCCCACTCTGCCGGGACAGACCGGTTCCTGCCCTCCATCTCCACGTCGAGCTGGTCTTCATGGACAGCACCGTGCTGCTGTACCCATGGACCCTCCCGGGTCACCAAGCCAGATTAGTACAGCACTTGGGGTTGGAAGGATGGAGTGCAAAGTGAGGCAGGAGGGTGTGGGCAGGGTATGTGGAAGGAGGGCTGTGCAACAAAGGGATAGGGTGGTGCAGGGCAACTTCTCATGATTGCACACAGAGTAGCAAGCACCTCCGGGTGCTCCGGTTTCCTCCCACAGTCCAAAGATGTGCGGGTTAGGTGGATTGGCCATGCTAAATTGCCCGTAGTGTCCTAATAAAAGTAAGGTTAAGGGTGGGGTTGTTGGGTTACGGGTATAGGGTGAATACGTGGGTTTGAGTAGGGTGATCATGGCTCGGCACAACATTGAGGGCCGAAGGGCCTGTTCTGTGCTGTACTGTTCTATGTTCTATGTTCTATGACGTGGATGAAGGAGGTGAACAATGGAAGAGGGAGGGAAGCTGGACCTCGACACGGCTGCATGAAAAGCCACAAACAAGGGGTTCAAAGGGATACCACATTGTTTAATGGAATGGGACGCACAAAGTCTCCAGATGGGTTGGATAGAGGTCCAGGTGGGCCATGGGTATCTCGCGTGGGATGGGTTGTGGGAAGAGGGTAGTTGAATCGAGGAACAGACTTCTTCTAGAGGCTGCTAACCTTTTCCCTCTAGGTTGCGCCATGCTTTTCACAGTAATTTCATTGAAGCCTACTTGTGACAATAAGCGATTATTATTATTATCCTGCACAGTCTGGTAAAGACAGATGGGCTGGAAAGAGTGATATGAGTGTGTTGGACTTGTATTTAAATATGGCGCCGGGACCTTCAAATCCGCCAGCTGAGGACAGGTGGCCAAATCAGTTGCCAGCCTGCCAGGTGACTCGGAGGGAAACTTGCCTGTGCATGACTAATGAGCTTCCAAGCGCAGAATTAGGAGCGGTGTCCCACCCGGCAAGTCAGGTGGCGCCAGATCCGCCCGCCATTGCATTTAGTCTCAAAATGGGAGCATTCCGCCCATGGATTTTCTTTTAAGTGTCTACAACTTAGGCCGGAATTTTCTGATCCTCCCACCAGCAGGATCATCTGGTCCCACTGAAGCTAGTGAAGTTTTGGCTGGCGCACCACCAGCCTTCGTCTCGTCTTTAATTTGGCTTTAAGTATTTGAAATCTATATTAACTCCATTCTTCAGAGCTCGCAGTCTGTATTTTCTGTCGAGATTGACGAAATGGGCACAGAGGGGTTACTTAAAGAAAAAACAACCTTGGGTGTAACTTGGGTGCGATCCTTATTTTCAGTGAGGCTCTATTTGTTGTTCTGCTTCTCCCCATGCTTGCACGCGAATATTTTCGTTCACGTCAACGTGATATTTCCATGTGTGTTGTGCTTGGGTGATGCCATCTGTAGGTCTTCGCACTGAACATCACTGGGGGGTGCAAGTGCTTGAACAGAATAATAGTCACACAGCGGTGATGTCCTTCCACTACACAATAACTTTAACTGACAATTATGAGACTAATCTTATCATCCAATGCCACCAGCAGGGAACAATACACTATTGAAGCTGTCGATCGGAGTATTCGTGCCAGAGTGTTATTCCGTACCTCTGATTTACACTCTGTTGAAGTGTAAGTTTCCTTTGACGAGCACAGGATTATTATTTAATGACCACGAGGGCCGTAAATAAAAGACCTAATATCGGAGTCTGCCTTAACGTAATTATGATCACTCTTGCCTGTGAGTCAGGATATTGTCGGTTGAAGATCCACTCCAGATTTGAACACACAATTCAAGCTGACATTCCAGTGCATTATTGATGCATTGCTGCACTGCAGAGGTGCCATCTTCCAGGTGGATGATAAGCTGAACTGTGCCCCCCCCCCCAGTCCAACCTCACAAGTGGGCGTGCAAGATCCATGCCATTATTTTGACGAGCAACAGAGATATTTTCCTTGTTAGCCTGGCCAATATTTATCTTTCAACAGGTATTACTAAAATGGATTCCCTGCTCATTATCACACTGTGCGTGGGAGCGTGTTGTTTGAAATTTGGTGGTTATGTTTCCCACATTACAACAGAGGCTGCACTTCAAAAGTACATCATTGGCTTTAGGGTGTGCTGGGGTTGTGAAAGGTGCTGTGTAAATGAAAGTTCTTTATTGGTTGTGGCAGGAGAGTTGTCAGCTCTGCAGATCAATTGTAGAATCGGATAACATGCTGTTACTTTCCTTCAAAGGTCTCATCAAAATATGTATTTTTGCTGTTTCGCTGAGAAATTTTAAGCTGCACTCGGGCAGATAGTGGTTGAGAATATTCAAAAATAAGGTAAAGCAAACTGGTGAGATCAATTGTGTCGATGGATGAGAATTTTCCCTTTGATTTTTGGCTTTGAGTGGACTTTCTTTTGCAAGAAAGGCCGATCGTGGAGCCCCTGTACACTCCAGTGAAGTTTCAGCAGGGAGGCTCAAAGCACTTTATATTTTCCATACTTGGTACAAAGTTTGTTTTTAACAACTTTTCTCCTGTGTTATCACAGGAAGGAAGTACATTCGTGAGGGATGGCTGGCGATTGTGCCACCTAAGGGCGAGGAACTGAAGCACAAAATGTTCTTTTTGTTTTCCGATTTCCTCCTGATGGCCAAACCTTGCCACCCACTCCACCCCGTGCATTCCGACAAGTTTGCCTGGCAGAAGGCCTATCCTTTGATCGAGGGCACAATAGAGAAGGTCTTCGGACACACCAAGAGTCAGGGAGGACTCATTAGCGTAAGTCTTAATTTTAAAATGTTCACTCAATGCTGACTCGCACAACTCGTCAATGAAATTAATTTGTCTTCACAGATTTAGCGACCAGTGATTTTTGTTGGATTGCCAACCTGAAAGTATTTTACTCAAAAACCCGTTTATGACGTTCAAATCTGTGAGCGCTTGGTTTCCAAGTCGCCATCCTCCAACCTGTCTTTGCATAGGATACATCGAGTTTATCTGGTTTGGTGACTTTGCAAACATTTAATAATTATTTTTCTTCAACTTTATCGCCAATCGTTTTACAGAAATTATGAGTACGATTGCTTCTTCAAAATATGGCACTGAAACAAAGTTACGTGATTGTACTAAACAAAACGTTGGGTTCCTTTTCCATTGCAAGATGAGTGTTGAATGCTACTAAATATGAAGTACAATAAAATCTGGGTATTAATTGGCTAACCATCCTGCATGTGTATATCAAAGGCAATTTCATTTACAGCCATTTCATTTGTGAAGTAATTACCAGATGGTAATTTTAATAAAATAAAATATAAGAAGTGTGGATATAAATGGATTGCATAATTTTATTGATTTTAAAAATGTATATGTTGGGAGACGAAAGCGTCGAATTTCAGTTTTTCACCTGCAGGGGAAGCTTAAACGTTCGGAGCTAGTTATTGCTCAAGTCTGTCTCTGCCAATTCTGTCAACCACTTTATTTAAGTAGTTGGCTTTCTCTAATAACTCTGCTGGCATTTCATCATCCTATTATCCTGTGAAGCAAAATTCGTATAGGGTAATAGTGCAATGATATCAATGTTCTTTTTTTTTCTCACGAAGGCAGATTATCAATCTGGAAGCTACCTGTAAGCATTGAAAATTGCAGTCAGCACTGTGAGCCACTCGCATCTTAGCTTGAAGAATTAAAGAGAAATTAAATTTGACAGCAGTAAATTCTGAGGCACAATCTACCCTCCAATTTATATGCAAAATGAAATGCCTCATGAAAGTATCTTCCAGTTTCACACGCAGATTTGAAGGAGAATGCAGTATCCTCTGCAATCTGTAATGTGCTGGCGCTTTCATTTTAGATTGCAGCTCGCAGACGCTTTTTGATGTATAAATAATCAACCTGAATTATGCCCAGTACAAATGCTGGTGCACTGCTGTTTGTGTGTTACAATGTAATTTCTGCCCCAGAGAGTCAAATTTCCTTGACAAATTCTTAATTACTGTGTTTCCACAGACGCTGAATCTATTTGTGCATAAATCTTAAGTATTCCCAGAAGGCAAGGAACTAATATTATCAACAGTTTCACTTGGCCTGTTCAGTGAACTTCATAATTAGATAATACATTTGATGACAGCGCATTTGAAATCTTTATTCATTTTGAGTTCTGCGCAGCGAATGTATTTTACACCAAAATGTCTTTTTGTAAACTGACCATCTTGTTATGGCCATTCAGATATTGTTTCACTTTAATGAAGAATGTCACCCAGAAACCCAGGCACTTGCCTGTCGAAAATGAATGCACCTGTCGTGTTTGTTGGCTTCTTATTCCCTCCTCATGAGGTGCAAAGTTGCTGTTTTATTTTTGTAATGAAGAAATGTTGTTCGTCTTGAGACAGACTGGTGATTTTATTTGATGGGGGACTAATCTTTGCTGCACATTTAAAATGTCAATGATGGTTATTGATGATAACGTGCTATTGCATTCTTAAATGGTTTTGAATATTTCATGATGAAGGATCCACAGAAAGAATAAATTGAAGGACTTTGCGTTATTGACGGTCAGAATTTCTTCGTGTTCTGTGTAAAAGTTCAAAAGGCTGCTTTTGAATGGCAGAAGTGCGAGAAGTGGAATCTAATCACCCTTTTTAAAAATCTGTCTTTTAGCTAACCTTTCGTGAGGAGACGCTCCTCGTGATGTCGAATGACCAGGAGGACATCAATGACTGGTACCGATGTCTGTCTGCTGCCATTGGGTAGGTAGATTTGGCAAGCTGGCTGTCCTTGTTGCTGCCATTGACCTTGTGGAGAACTCCCGACAAAAGGTCGGAATGGATTCATTGATCAGCCAGACCGAGCGTATGACAGTCTTTCCCTTAATTGAATCCCAAAAGGGGCCAGACGTGGGTTATTATTACAGAAGTCAGCCGATAGTGCTCATTAAAAGCTCCACAGACTGTGTGGTTTACTAATTAGTTTATTATACAGACACATTGACGATGGGGAAATGCTGTCATTTTGCCCTTTATCGCACAAGGGATGCTGTTAAAAGTTTAATCAGCTGGCACTGACCAGCTTCGTGCTGGATGCACACTGGTCATTACTGAGGTCACCCCTGCTGTATCTATGCCGGCAGGGTCACAGTTTGAACCTTGAGTAGATTCTGTTTCAGACAGTAAGTCTGCATAACCCTTCCACCTGAAAGGGGCCTGCTATAAAATGCACACTACAGGGCGTAAAGAAGCAGATTGGCTACAAGAGTGAGAGCATCTTGTTAAAAGTTTCACTTTACTTGCCTTGTTAAAGATGATATTGTCAGAACATCTGTTAGCCACAGTTAGCAAGACCTTGGAAGTTTTGCTTAAAGGCCCAGAACAGTTACGGTTAATTAATGTTTTATTTAATACTGCCTTGTTCAGCGACAGAAATAGTTTTAACCTCTGGAATGCCACATTAGTTCCCCCTTTGTCAGTGATGTTTAATTTACTGTTCACATTATTAAATTGTTTAATTTGGAAGCAGTATCATTAATGTCTTCAATAGCTTTTTGCCACTGATTATATTGTTCAAGTTTCTTCACGCACAAAAGGAAAGTAATGTGCTCCCTATAATTGGACATGAAATTAACTTTGTTTTTCTTTCATGGGCTTAGCGGGCAAGACCAGCATTTGTTGCCCATCCCTAATTGCCCTTGAGCTGTGTGGTTTACTGGGGCCAATTCAGATGACAGTAAGAGCCAATCACATTTTGTCCACCTAGCAGATTTCCTTCTATAAAGTGGTGGTTTTTCTTTTGCAACAATTGACGATTGTTTTATGGTCCCCATTACTGAGACTATTCAAGATTTATTAAATTCCACCAGTTGGGGGCGGCACGTGGCACAGTGGTTAGCATTGCTGCCTACGGCGCTGAGGACCCGGGTTCGAATCCCGGCCCTGGGTCACTGTCCATGTGGAGTTTGCACATTCTCCTCGTGTCTGCGTGGGTTTCACCCCCACAACCCAAAAATGTGCAGGTTAGGAGGATTGGCCACGCTAAATTGCCCCTTAATTGGAAAAAAAAATAATTGGGTACTCTAAATTTTTTTATTTTTTTTTTAATTCCACCAGTTGGCATAGGTGGGATTTGAATCGATGCCTCCAGAGCATTGGCCTGATTACTGCTACCAACAACATTACCACTGCCACCATTGCCCATAGTGCTACAAGTCCTTTGTTAACTTTACCTCCTTGTACGATGTCAAAGATCACAATATCCAAGAGAGAATTCCTAGTGGGATCCTGTTCCCTTTAAAACATTACCAGTTAGAAGCTATTAGATAAATGCACCAATCCACCTTCAACCAGGTAGCTGCACTAAGAGAGCATGTGGCTATAGACGAGGCAGCGAGACTGGAACACAAGTCTCTCAAACCAAGCTCTCTTTCAGTGTGATGCTTGCAAGGGGGTGTGGTACTGGTGGCTTTATTTGTAGCTGACTACTCTATATTCCTCAAGTGGCTAAATTCCGTTCTTATCAAGCGGTCTGACTGATCACAATGTTTTGCTTGTCAAGTTAACGTTTAATCAGAACTTCTATTCTCTGGGCATCGTACTTGGGGGTTGGGGAACTCGAAAGACGTGATGGGTGGAACCCCTCCCCGGAAATTCTGTGAGGATCCCGGACGAGAATCCAACTAATTGCAATTTGCAAAACTGTGAGGAAATGGTACTACACTACAGGTGTGATGACACTGACCCATAGGTCAGTTAAACAATTTAAACACAGAATTAACCACATTGATGATAGAGAAATAGTTTTACAGTTAACAGTTACAACAGTTCTTAAGTAAAAGGAGAAATTTTAACTTGCTCCCGAAACGTGCCTCTGTATTCCAATTAAGAAAACCAATATAGTCCAAATACCACTCATGAATAAAGTTGATCACCAGGTTTTCGACTTGCTTTTCTTTGTTTCTTTGGAGAGACAACCTTTCAGGCCCAAAACTGAAACACCTCTGTTCAGATGAAAATCCGAAAAAGAACAACATTTACAGACGGACTTGGCTCCTCCCCTTAATTACATCATCTGTACCTAAAGCATAAGATCTTTTCTGTCTCCTCTCACAAGATTGTCCATGGCTTGTTTAGCAAGGACCAAACTCAATACCCCTCATAAATTATCTACATCCCAGTTGTCCTTTAAATGTAAACAATATTCCATTAGCAGAACACGTCACCTACAAAAATGAATGATTGGCTCACTTTCACCACCCCTTAATCACCGCTTTTGCAGACATCCTATTTGTATGCAGCTTAACCCAAGTTTGAATAATATTAGTGCAAAAAAGTATAACATATGACAAATTCTTACATTCATCACAGTTCCCAGGTAAAGATTGCATGGTCATTGCCTGGAAAGTCCAAACTGCCATTGGGCAATTATCCAGCGACAGGAGCCATCTGATACTCCGACTTAAATCACTGAATCCAGATCGTTCCAACTGTATTACCAGAATATTTACCCAAGAAATGTTAGAATAATTAAGGCCACTCCTGGGTAACTTCTTGGAATTTCTGACCCAATTTGAAATGGTCACTAATGGGCTAATGCATGGTTGCATGGGGTGGCACAGTGGTTAGCACTATGGTTTCACAGTGCCAGGGTCTTAAGTTCGATTCCTGCTTGGGTCACTGTCTGTGTGGAGTCTGCACGTTCTCCATGTGTCTGCGTGGGTTTCCCCCGGGTGCTTAGATTTACTCCCACAAAGGCCCGAAAGACGTGCTTGTTAGGTGAATTGGACATTCTGAATTCTCCCTCCACGTAACTGAACAGGCGCCGGAGCATGGCGACTAGGGGCTTTTCACAGTAACTTCATTACAATATTAATGTAAGCCTATTGGTGATAATAATAAAGATTATTATTATGATGAAAGAGTTTCTTAGTGACCGAGCCATTCTGAGGAAAGCTAGTTATTGCCAGTGAGATCCAGTCTGCTAGTGCTGTATTGATTTGTCGGAATACTGGCCATTACATTTGCCAAGAAATGTCTGTTGATTTTTGCTTTGTAAAAGCAGTGTTTTCTCTAAATATTATTTAATAATTTTGGCATGTAAGCTGTGCCAGCTTGTCTCAGTTGGTCATACCCTCCTCTGGATTGCTAGAATTTGGTTTGGAGCTCCACATGAAGAGTTAAAACAGATGTCCTAGGCCAGCACTTTATGGCACTGCTTTACGACACTGTCAGGAGTGCAGTGCTTCAGTAATACTAATGCCCAGCTGCGGAATCACATTGGCGTTAAGATCTCCTATGACACTATTTGAAGATGAATAAGAAATCTTCATCCTGTCCTAACCTGTGTTTCTCCCACACCCAACTCTGCCAAAAAATGGTTTGCTGATCATTGAGCCTTTGTTGCTGGGTGTAAACAGTTACCAATGCAGAATGACGGACATCTTTCTTTGTGTTAGTCACTGATCTCAAAATGAATTAATTGTGCAGAATAGCGACACATCAGCTGAACCATGACACATGACCAGCTTTTCAACCAGGAGTAATTTTGCTTCTGCATTTGCTATAAGGTACTTACAGTGGCAGGACACGGTGCCTCCACCACAATGAGGTGCATTTTAATCTGCTTTTCTTTTCGTGCAAAGTCTTCACTTAACTCTTCATTTTCCACTGAAACTTCTTCCTCTTTATGTACTGGGATCACATTTTTGACGACCACGTGAAGAAGGATGTTTGTTGGTGAAGAGAGGTTAAATATGTCCGAGCTGGTGCCTGTTGGCAATTTAAGAAGGTGCATCATCTTTAGTTACAAGACTCATGTACAAAATGGCTGTTCAAACGCCCCTTCTTCAGAAACTAACCACTACGATCAACTTTGGAAGAGCCATTGATTCTTCATTTTTTTTCCTCTGCCTCTTTCAACCCATTTATCCATCCAAGCAATTTTCATTGGACGCCATGGGCCAATCCCTTTCTTTGATGCCTTGCATCATTACTTTTAACTTGACCCATCCACGTCTCCTCACACTTTCTGTTGCCCATGGGCAAGAAAATATATATTTTTAGTTTTGCGCTCATCAAGACAAACACAAGAAGGCCAAATATCAAACCTGAACGACAATTTATATAACAGGATAAAAGGGTGCTGATTGGTTGGCAGATTAATTCTGATTAGCTGCGGAAAATGCAATGGGGAACTATAGGTTTATCAAGCCCCTGGGTCATTCAAGAAAGGTGCAAGACTTGAACATATTCTTTTGCTTGCAGAGTCGGGTCCCGGTGTATGAATGTGTGTCACTTCTAGCAAGCATGAATGAGCCAACTGAGCAGCAACTGCCCTCGACTGATCAACTTTGATGGGTTGTTAGTGTAACTATTAGCATGCTCCGGATTGTTCAGCAAGTGCTGCCCAGTCGTAGAACCGTATGTGAAGGTAGAATTTTTGTGTTTTGCCAGCATAGGCTGGTTGAGTGCAATCTGGACTCTGCAGGGTTCAGAAAAAGTAGCTTCCAAAATCTAGAAAGGTGAGGATGATTCTCTTCTTAAGTAATTCTCAGGCAGTGGCCACCATGGCAAGGCTGACATGTCTGACATGACATCTCTAACACGTCCGTCCCTACTTTACCGATAAGGTGGGGTGCTTTTATTTTTTACCTTTGACCATTTCAGGGGATAGCTAAGATTTCCACATCTTCGTGGAGGTACCGGAGCCATTTATAGGTCAAACCAGATATAGGCAGCACGTTTCCTTCCCCGAAGGACAATTGGTGAACCAGTTTAAATTTTGCAACAATGGTCACCTTATCATCAAGTTTACTGATCCTACATTAATTTCAGATGAGCACTGTTGCTTCACAGCTCCAAGGTCCCAGGTTCGATTCCCGGCTTGGGTCAATGACTGTGTGGAGTTTACATGTTCTCCGTGTCTGCGTGGGTTTCCTCCGGGTGCTCCGGTTTCCTCCCACAACTCCCGAAAGACATGCTGTTAGGTGAATTGGACATTCTGAATTCTCCCTCAGTGTACTCGAACAGGCGCTGGAATGTGGCGACTAGGGGCTTTTTACAGTAACTTCATTGCAGTGTTAATGTCAGCCTACTTGTGACAATAATAAAGATTATTATTATCATATTTTGAGGCTGAAATCAAATTCTCCAGCAGATGTGTTGGGATTTGAACTCCTGTTCTGGGGAGTACAGGTCCAGCAACATAACTACCATATTACCATAGCATTTAAAGCAGTAATTGAACTCCTTTTATAGCTGTAGACTTGGGTAAGTGACAGACTTTCCTTTACCTGCAGAAAACCGTAAAGATACATAATTTAAATATTGATTTTGCATTTGACGTGGTTGTTATCTATTGAGTGTCGACTTGCCTCAGCGAGAGCACTCTTGTCTTTGAGAGCTCACCCCACTCCAGGACTCAAGTGTATCATCTAGCCTGATCCTCCAGTGCAGTACAGGGAGGAATGTTTCACAGTCTGTACCACCATCAATTACATGAAAGGAAAACAAAGAGTAGTGTTTAAATGGCACTTTACGCAACCACTGAACATCCCAAAGCACTTTGCAGCCAGTGAAGTTCAACCGAACATCTGAATTAGGAGCAGGTCACTTGGCCCTTTGAGCCTGCTCCACCTTTCAATCACCAATCTCATTGTAACCTCCCACCTATCCCTGATAACCTTTCACCTCCTTGATTATCATGAATCTATCTAATTCATTTTTAAATATTTTTTATTAATGTCACAAGTTGGCTTACATTAACACTGCAACGACGTTACTGTGAACCTAATCACCACATTCCACCGCCTGTTCGGGTACACGGAGGAAACCCACACAGACACTGAGAACGTCCAGACACCGCGCACACAGTGACCCAAGCGGGAATCGAACCTGGGACCCTGGCGTTGTGAAGCAACAGTACTATCCACTGTGCTATCGTGCTGCCCTTAGCTCTGCCTTATAAATATACAAAGATCCTGCTTCCACTGCCTTTTGAGGAAGAATTCCAGAGACCCTCAGAAAAAATATTGCTCCTTATCTCTGTTAAATGGGCGACCCATTTTCTTTTTTTAAACAATGAACCCCCTAGCTCTAGTTTCTCTCACAAGAGGAGACATCCTCTCCATATCCAAGCTGTCAAGACTTTAAAGGTTTCAATCAAGTCGCCTCTCTGATGAACTCCAGTGGATAGCCTAATCTGTCCAAACTTTCCTCATAAGGCACGGAGCCCATTCCTGGTGTTAGGCAAATAAACATTCTCTGAACTGCTACTAACGCATTTACATCTCCTTAAATATGAAGACCAAGGCTCTACCATGTTTTTGAAGTGTAGTCACTATTGTAATGTAAGAAAAGCCGGCAGTAATTTGTACACAGCAAGCTCCCACCAATAGTGTTTCTATAATCACCAGATAACCTGTTTTTGTGATCTTGATTGAGGTATAACTATTAGCTAGGGGTAACACCCCTGCTGTTCGCTGAAATAGTGCCATTAATTTTTTTTATATCCACCGAAGCAGGCAGGCGGGGCCTGGGACAGTTTATTTTTTTAAATTAATTTATGGGATGTGGGCATCATTGACTAGGTCAGCATTTATCCCTAATTGCCCTTTGAGAGTGGTGATGATCTGCCTTCCTCAACCGTTACAGTCCATGTGGTATAGGTAGACTTACAAAGCTGTTAGGGAGGGACCCAGCAGCAGTGAAGGATTGGTGATAGATTTCTAAGTCAGGATGGTGTGTAACTTGGAGGGAATGTTCCAGTGTATTGTTCCAAGATATCTGCTGCCCTTGCCCTTCTAGATGATAATGACCGTGGGTTTGGGACGTGCTGCCTAAGGTGCCTTGGCGAGTTCCTGCAGTGCATCTTGTCGTAGGTGCACACTGCTTCGTCGATGGTGAGGGGTATTGCGGTGGGGCGAGCCCTTGTGGCCCATGTGGGGCAATGCATGGGGCCCTGGTAGCAGGGTTCCTGGCAGGGTGGGCCCTGGAGCCAGAGAGTGAAGAGCTGTTTGTTGACTCTATGCCTGTGGATAGTTCACCCTTGTGAGCAATAAACCCTTGTTCCATTATACTGGAAGTCTCCCTTGTATTGCCCTGAGCTGCCACAGGAGTGAATGCTTGTGGATGGGGTGTTGATCAAGCAGGCTACCTTTGCCTGGGTAGTGTTGAGCTTCTCGAGTGTTAGAGCTGCACACGTCCAGGCAAATGGAGAGTATGCCATCACACTCCTGACTTTTGCCTTGTAGATTGTGGACAGGCTTTGTCAGGAAGCGAGTTACTCACTGCAGAATTCCCAGCCCCTGATTTGCTCTTGCAGCCACAGGATATGTATGGTAGTGTAACATCTCATCCAAAAGAGACAGCTCCTCTCGCAGTTCAACTCTCCCTCAGTACTGCACTGGAGTATCAGCCTTGAAATTTGTGCTCAGGCGTTGAACCTGGAATCTTGTGATT
Organism: Scyliorhinus canicula; assembly: GCF_902713615.1. NCBI lineage: Eukaryota > Metazoa > Chordata > Chondrichthyes > Carcharhiniformes > Scyliorhinidae > Scyliorhinus > Scyliorhinus canicula. The sequence goes on along the minus strand of NC_052156.1, from coordinate 114,207,864 downwards.
CAGACAGAAGTGTGCTACCAACTGTGCCCAAGCTGGTACAAAAGTTGGTGCCCCGCTGAAGAAGATGAAATATACCTATGGCACTTATTGTTATCGAGGAGCAGTGACATCCACCGACTCCTGACCAAGATCCAACTCTCTATCGAAACCATTAAAACCAATTAACATCAAGCTGTTTGTGGGGTCTTGCTGTGCACAAACTGATTGCCATGTGACCGGTATCCAAAAGTAATTTGGCCATTGCCAGGCACTTTTGGAGAGATCCCGAGCAGTGGAAGATGACAATTCCCTGCAATTCTCGGAGAGGGTTATTGATTATTAAAGAAAATAGAGCATCACGCCAACTTTCAGAACAAACACCAAGGGGTGTTAGGGGTGAAATTCTGCAAACCTTTACTTGGGCCCTGATATCAGAAACATTTTTGTTATCCTGTGAATTGGAATTGGGTTTTCCAACATGAAGACTTGGGACCTGAGGAGACAACCCTGCACTGAAATGTGTAGCTTAACATGTTCTGTGCAGCCTTCCTTCTTTGCCACTGGCAGTGTTCAGCAGGAAGACGAGACGCAGCAACCTATTACTGATTGAACTGTTTTTTTACTTGCAATATCACAGACAGCTGAGATCCCGATCAGTCTTCATCCAGAGGAAGGATAATCTAGCGAGGAGGCCCATAAGGTCAATTAACAATTCAACGGCAATGGAAGTCTACACCATTGCCCCTAAAAGTGGAGGCAAGAGAAGCTTGGTAAGAGTTAATTTCTGGAAAGGTAGGATGTTAAAAGCTGCCACTTCCAAGGATCGACTCTTTGAGTCATGGACAGCACGGTGGCACAGTGGTCAGCACTGCTGTCTCACAGCAGCAGGGTCCCAAGTTTGATTCCAGCCTCGTCTATGTGGAGTTTGCACATTCTTCCCGTGTCTGCATGGCTATCCTCCGGGTGTTCCCGTTTCATCCCACAGTCCAAAGATGTGCAGGCTCAGTGGATTCGCCATGCTAAATTGACCCTTAGTATACAGGGATGGTTATGTTACAGGCGTAAGGCGGGTGAGTGGACCTAGGTGGAGCGCTCTTTCAGAGGGTCGACACAGACTCGATTGGCTGAGTGGCGTTCTGCACTATCGGGATTTTATGATTGATTTATTGTCACTGAAGGAAGCTTGTGAGTAACCGGGTAGTGCAATGTTAAAGCACCCAGATAGTAAGCGATCTCCTGTTTTTCCTCTTCTGACAGAATACTGATCAAAACCAGTTTAAGGACCTGAATGCAAAGAGCCAGCCGATGAATGAAGGGACAAGAGCAAAACGAATTAGACTGGAGCCAAATGCCACCAAAAGGTACTGTAATCTAAATCGATCCTTAATTTTAAAGTTTTTCTGTTGCACAGTATCCTGCTTGGCTCTTTCCTGTTGTATTGATCCAAAATCACACGAGTGTATTCAGGGACCTCTTTTAAACTTAAAAAACTTATTGCAATAAAAGGTTTTCAAAATTTTTGAGCACTTTAAGCATATTGACAGTATTTCCACTAGATGGCTCCAAAGCGCGCACACCTGAATTTAAGTCTGGCACTGCCAGTTTCTACACTGCAACACCTGAACTGCCAATTTCTACACAGCAATATCGGCGCTGCCAGTTTCTACAATGCAGTGTCTGCACTGCCAGTTTCTACCCTGCAATATCTGCACTGCCACTTTCTACACTGCAATATCGGCGCTGCCAGTTTCTACAATGCAGTATCTGCACTGCCAGTTTCTACACTAAAATCTGCACTGCCAGTTTCTACAATGCAGGATCTGCACTGCAATATCTACACTGCCACTTTCTACACTGCAATACCTGCACTGCCAGTTTATACCCTGCAATATCTGCACTGCCACTTTCTACACTGCAATATTGGCACTGCCAGTTTCTACATTGTAATATCTGCGCTGAGAGCTTCTGCACTGCAATGTCTAGACTGCCAGTTTCTAAACACAGTGCGCACTGCCAGTTTCTGCACTGCAATATCGGCACTGCCAGTTTCTAGACTGTAATATCTGCACTGCCAGTTTCTACATTGTAATATCTGCGCTGCCAGCTTCTACACTGCTATATCTGCGCTGAGGGCTTCTGCACTGCAATGTCTAGACTGCCAGTTTCTAAACACAGTGCGCACTGCCAGTTTCTGCTCTGCAATATCTACATTGCCAGTTTCTAGACTGCAAGATCTGCACTGCCAATTTCCACACTGCAATGTCTACCCTTCCAGTTTCTAGACTGCAATATCAGCGCTGCCAGTTTCTGGACTGCAATGCCTGCGCTGTCAGTTTCCAGACTGCGATATCTGCGCTGTCAGTTTCTGGACTGCAATATCTGTACTGCCAATTTCTAGACTGTAATATCTGCGCTGTCAGTTTCTGGACTGCAATATCTGTACTGCCAATTTCTAGACTGTAATATCTGCACTGCCAGTTTCTAGACTGTAATATCTGCACTGCCAGTTTCTAGACTGTAATATCTGCACTGCCAGTTTCTAGACTGCAATATCTGCATTGCCAGTTTCTAGACTGTAATAGCTGCAGTGCCAGTTCTTAATCTGCAATGTCTGAGTGCCAGTTCCTATGCTGCAATATCTGCATTGCCAGTTCCTATTCTGCAATATCTACACTGCCAGTTTCCAGACTATAATATCTGCACTGCCAGTTTCTACCCTGCAATATCTGCATTGCCAGTTTCTAGACTGTAATAGCTGCAGTGCCAGTTCTTAATCTGCAATGTCTGCGTGCCAGTTCCTATGCTGCAATATCTTCAATGCCAGTTCCTAGGCTGCAATGTCTGCAGTGCCAGTTCCTATGCTGCATTATCTGCATTGCCAGTTCCTATTCTGTAATATCTACACTGCCAGTTTCCAGACTGTAATATCTGCACTGCCAGTTTCTAGACTGTAATATCTGCACTGCCAGTTTCTAGACTGTAATATCTGCACTGCCAGTTTCTACCCTGCAATATCTGCATTGCCAGTTTCTAGACTGTAATAGCTGCAGTGCCAGTTCTTAATCTGCAATGTCTGCGTGCCAGTTCCTATGCTGCAATATCTGCATTGCCAGTTCCTATTCTGTAATATCTACACTGCCAGTTTCCAGACTGTAATATCTGCACTGCCAGTTTCCAGACTGTAATATCTGCACTGCCAGTTTCTAGACTGTAATATCTGCACTGCAATGTTTAGACTGCCAGTTTCTGCTCTGCAATATCAGCACTGCCAGTTTCCACACTGTAATATCTGCACTGCCAGTTCCAAATTGTAATATCTGCACTGCCAGTTTCAAATTGTAATATCTGCACTGCCAGTTTCAAATTGTAATATCTGCACTGCCAGTTTCTACATTGTAATATCTGCACTGCCAGTGTCTACATTGTAATATCTGCACTGCCAGTGTCTACACCGCAATATCTGCACAGCCAGTTTCTGCACTGCAATGTCTAGACTGCCAGTTTCTAAACTGCAATGCGCACTGCCAGTTTCTAAACTGCAGTATCTACACTTCCATGTTCCATTCTGCAATATCTGAACTGCCAGTTTCTACCCTGCAATATCTGCATTGCCAATTTCTAGACTGTAATAGCTGCAGTGCCAGTTCTTAATCTGCAATGTCTGCACTTCCAGTTCCTAGGCTGCAATATCTGCACTGCCAATTCCTATTCTGCAATGTCTGCACTGCCATTCCTATTGCAATATCTGCAATACCAGTTCCGGACTGCAATATCTGCACTGCCAGTTCCTAGGCTGCAATATCTGTGCTCCCAGTTTCCAGACTGCAATATCTGCACTGCCAGTTTCTAGACTGCAATATCTGCACTGCCAGTTTCCAGACTGCACTATCTGTACTGCCAGTTCCTAGGCTGCAATATCTGCACTGCCAGTTTCCAGACTGCAATATCTGTGCTCCCGGTTTCTAGACTGCAACATCTTCACTGCCAGCTTCTACATTGTAATATCTGCTCTGCCAGTTTCTGCACTGCAATGTCTAGACTGCCAGTTTCTAAACTGCGATGTGCACTGCCAGTTTCTAAACTGCAATATCTGCACTGCCAGTTTCTGCACTGCAACATCGGCACTGCCAGTTTCTACACTGCAATGTCTAGACTGCCAGTTTCTAAACTGCAATGCGCACTGCCAGTTTCTGCACTGCAATATCGGCGCTGCCAGTTTCTGCACTGCAATATCAGCACTACCAGTTTCTGTATTGTAATATCTGCACTGCCAGTTTCTAGACTGTAGTATCTGCAGTGCCAGTTTCTAGACTGCAATATCTGCACTGCCAGTTCCTAGGCTGCAATATCTGCACTGCCAGTTTCCAGACTGCAATATCTGTGCTCCCGGTTTCTAGACTGCAACATCTTCACTGCCAGCTTCTACATTGTAATATCTGCTCTGCCAGTTTCTGCACTGCAATGTCTAGACTGCCAGTTTCCAAACTGCGATGTGCACTGCCAGTTTCTAAACTGCAATATCTGCACTGCCAGTTTCTGCACTGCAACATCGGCACTGCCAGTTTCTACACTGCAATGTCTAGACTGCCAGTTTCTAAACTGCAATGCGCACTGCCAGTTTCTGCACTGCAATATCGGCGCTGCCAGTTTCTGCACTGCAATATCGGCACTACCAGTTTCTGTATTGTAATATCTGCACTGCCAGTTTCTAGACTGTAGTATCTGCAGTGCCAGTTTCTAGACTGCAATATCTGCACTGCCATTTTTCAGACTGCAATATCAGCACTGCCAGTTTCCAGACTGCAATAACAGCACTGCCAGTTTCCAGACTGCAATATCAACACTGCCAGTTTCCAGACTGCAATATCTACACTGCCAGTTTCCAGACTGCAATATCTGCAGTGCCAATTTCTACACTGCAATATCTGCAGTGCCAATTTCTACACTGCAATATCTGCAGTTCCAATTTGTACACTGCAATATCTACACTGCCAGTTTATGCACTGCAATATCTTCACTGCCAGTTTCTACATTGTAATATCTGCTCTGCCAGTTTCTACACTGCAATATCTGCACTGCCACTTTCTACATTGTAATATCTGCACTGCCAGTTTCTAGACTGTAATATCTTCACTGCCAGTTTCTACGTTGTAATATCTACTCTGCCAGTTTCTACACTGCAATATCTGCACTGCCAGTTTCTACGTTGTAATATTATTGTAATATAGGGGCTGATTTAGCTCACTGGGCTAAATCGCTGGCTTTTAAAGCAGGCCAGCAGCACGGTTCGATTCCCGTATCAGCCTCCCCGGATAGGCGCCGGAATGTGGTGACTAGGGGCTTTTCACAGTAACTTCATTGAAGCCTACTCGTGACAATAAGCGATTTTCATTTTTCATCTGTACTGCCAGTTCCTATTCTTCAATATCTGCATTGCCAGTTCCCATGTTGCAATATCAGCACTGCCAGTTCCTATTCTGTAGTGTCTGCACTTCCATTCCTAGGCTACAATATCTGCATTGCCAATTTCTACACTGCAATATCTACACTCCGTTTCTAGACTACAATATCTTTGCTGCCAATTTCTAGACTGTAACATATGCACTGCCAGTTTCCAGACTGCAATATCTGAACTGCCAATTTCTAGATTGCAATATCTGTGCTGCTAATTTCTAGACTGTAACATATGCACTGCCAGTTTCTGGACTGCAATATGCGCTGCCAGTTTCTACACTGCAATATCTGCACTGCCAGTTGCTATATTGTAATATCTGCACTGCCAGTTTCTGCACTGCAATATCTGCACTGCCAGTTTCTGCACTGCAATATCTGCGCTGCCAGTTTATAAACTGCAATATCTGCAATACCAGTTTCTGGACTGCAATATCTGCACTGCCATTTCCAGACTGCAATATCTGCACTGCCATTTCCAGACTGCAATATCTGCACTGCCAGTTTCTACATTGTAATATCTGCTCTGCCAGTTTCTACATTGTAATATCTGCACTGCCAGTTTCTACATTATATCTGCTCTGCCAGTTTCTGCACTGCAATATCTACACTGCCAGTTTCTACATTGTAATATCGGCACTGCCAGTTTCTACACTGCAATATCGGCACTGCCAGTTTCTAAACTGCAATGCGCACTGCAGAGTCTACATTGTAATATCTGCACTGCCAGTTTCTACACTGCAATATCTGCGCTCCCAGTTTCTAGACTGCAATATCTGCACTGCCAGTTTCTAGACTGCAATATCTTCACTGCCAGTTTCTAGACTGTAATATCTGCACTGCCAGTTTCTAGACTGCAATATCTTCACTGCCAGTTTCTAGACTGCAATATCTTCACTGCCAGTTTCTAGACTGTAATATCTGCAGTGTCGACTTGTAGGCTGCAATAATGTGGTTGAAGCAAACGGTTCTGTTGAAGGCGGCTCACCACCACCGGCTGAAGGGATATGAGTGAGTCATGAATTCTGGCCTCATTCGCAATGCTCACAACCTAAGACCACATTCAATAAAACTGCTTGGGTTTTCCACTGGAAGCACAGACTTGTGAATTGTCCGTCTTGTCCAATTCCTTCAATACCACACTGCTGTTTACTTAATTGATTCCTGGCTCTTGAGCATTCAATTAACCTTTGCTCAGTTCTTGTGTACGTTCAAGGCTCTGATCAATGGATATTTTGCACCCTGGGAAATCAGGTGGGAAAGTGGAGTGGAGGTCAAAGACGAACCACAATAAAGTGGAGCAGCTTTGCAGAGCTGTTTGGGCAACTCCCGTTCCTGCTCGTTTAAATTTTTTATAGTTTGATGGGGAAAAAAGCACAACTATCCACTCTCAGCCCGAAAAAATTCAGAAGATCTCATTCGGTGGGAATATGGGCCAACACCCATAGGTTTCACGGTCTGAAGACGGTGTCGCCAATATACCTGGGTAACAACACTGAGCAGTTCATTGCATAAAGCTGTGCAGGGAATAACTGCTAATTTTGTAGATACAGCATCTTATAATAGTGCAGCTCAAGGGGGTAACCATTCGCCAACAGGGTCTGCATCGATTTTATTTTCAGAGGGCTACCCAGTAATGCCATTCCAAAGCGCTCTACCCATTTCCCTTTTATTTTTCTCCAACTTAACGTATTTATCCGGTTTCTTTTTGTAAAGTCTATAATTGATCCTGTGCTTACTACCCGAACCGGCCGTGCATTTCAAGTCTTGCTGCATAAAACAAAAATAAAATCCTCATGTCACTTCTGGGGTTTCTTTTTGCCCTCTAACCTTAAACCACTGGCTATCAGCCCTCCCGCCACCAGGAACAGCTCCTCATTGATTTTAACTGAATCATTCATGATTTTGAACATCTCTCGCAAATCTCCTCACAGGCTTTCTCTGCTCTGCAGAGAACAGTCCTTATTTTACATATACTGTGAATTGTATCATCTGGCCAGAGTTTCTATTGGTTCTCGTCATGTGGTTACCCACTCAGTGTCATTTTGGTCCATTCTGAAGAGCACAGGGAATCATCGCCATGCTTAGAAGTTTCCAAATCAAAATATTGGCCAGTCCATCGTGTAGCTTTCTGGTCCGCCCAATATGAGGTGCATACTCTTGTTGCCTGTTGACTTATTAAACTCTAATGTTAATTGGTAGTAGTGAACCCAGTGGATACATCTCGGGTTTAGCCCATTGAAATCACGCAGCTTTCCAATACAGACCATCGTTGTCGTGCTATCTGGAGCCCAATTTGATGTTCCAGCCCCTTTTGATGCTCTTGCCCAATTTGATGCCCCTGATCTTTCCTGAGCAGTGCAAAATCTTCCAAAGGCTTGGCAACCTTATTCACTGGGAATTCTAATAATGTTGTGAGATGTGTTGCCTTAAAAGGCACTGCTAAAGTTGCTGTTGGGTCACTGAGTGACTTGAGTGCTACTTTTCGTGAGTTCCAGTAGCCACCATCTTCTAGATCCTCGGGATCTTTTCTCGATGCAAATGAAACGCATTGGTCACACGGAGTGTCTAGAGGGAGGGTTAAATGTTTGGAATATATGAGTTTGGTGTTTAAGCAGTCAGTAGATTCCCCCAATAGTTTGTGAGGACGCATTTGGCCTACATTTGTTTCTACCTTTCAGCATAAGGAAAGCTACAGCTTTTGCTCCTTACCTCAGTCTTCTGACAGAATGATAAAAGAGACTTTTACAGTCACGTTGCAACAGCTTCTGCTCCTCCGTGGCTTCACTTCACACCAGAGATTAGCTGAGCCTCCCATTGCCAGAAAATCCTAGACTCAACACTGGAGTAGAACATATAGAACATAGAACAGTAATGCTTGATTCATCTAGGTCAGAGTAGAACTAGGATCATGATAATTAACCTTAATGCTACCGCATTGAGGATCTAAGGGAAGGGGGGGCGGGATCATTTCATAGATTTCATAGAATTTACAGTGCAGAAGGAGGCCATTCAGCCCATCGAGTCTGCACCGGCTCTTGGAAAGAGCACCTTAGCCAACCCCACACCTCCACCCTGTCCCCATAACCCCACCCAACATTAAAGGGCAATTTTGGACACTATGTCAATTTAGCATGGCCAATCCACCTAACCTGCACAACTTTGGACTGTGGGAGAAGATAACATTTAACTCCTCAAAGTTAGCGACACTGGAATTCCATATTAATGGGCATCGCGTGAGACCCGAATCAGGCTCGGCTGTTAATGCACATTGACACTCGCCAAACCTTGCGGGTGAAAAGTGGTCTTTTATGTGAAATTCTTAAAAGATTATCTATTTTGAGCCAAACCGCAGCAAGTCATCAATGACTTTGAGAGTGGAGAAAATTGTTGAAACAAAACTGAATAATAGTATGAGAGATAAAAGAAAATTACTGCGGATGCTGGAATCTGAAACGAAAGAGAAAATGCTGGAAAATCTCAGCAGGTCTGGCAGCATCTGTAGGGAGAGAAAAGAGCTAACGTTTCGAGTCTGATGACCCTTTGTCAAAGCTATCAGACAGATAAAATGGGAAATATTTATACTGTGGTGTGAGAATGAAAGATGAGTCGTAGTCACAGAAACCCAGGGAAACTGGGTGCTGATGGCCACAGAAACCAAGGGGAAAGAGTGCTAATGGCAGTCCCCAGCGAGGACAAAACATGTGAAAGGTCAAACAGCAGGGAAACTAACATCAGAGGATGAACTGTGGATGTGGAGGGAGTAGAAGGGGGAAGCAAGGAGGAGAAAGGTTAAGGAAAGGTGGATACGATTGTGGGGGGGAGGGCTAAATATATATTAAGAAAGAAAGAAATGGTAAAAGACAGTTAAAATGAAATGGGATGGAAACAAATGGGTCGAGGTGGGGTAGGGTTGATCATCTGAAGTTGTTGAATTGATAGTATGAGGGACATCGATATGGTAGATAGGAAGAAACATTTCCCTTTAATAGTGGGATCAATATCCAGGGGGCATGGATTTAAGGTAAAGGGCAGGAGATTTAGAGGGGATTTGAGGAAAGACCTCTTCACCCAGAGGAAGGCGGGAATATGGAATTCACTTCCTGAAAGGGTGGGAGAGGCAGGAACCCTCAGTGTTTAAGAAGCATTTAGATGAGCAGATGTGCAGGTTAGGGGGACTGGCCACGCTAAATTGCCCCTTAGAGTCCAACAGGTTAGGTGGGGTTACGAGGATAGGATGGAGGCATGGGCTTAAGTAGGGTGCTCTTTCCAAGGCCCGGTAAATGCTCGATGGACCGAACGGTCGCCTTCTGCACTGTAGATTCTATGAAATGCCAAGGATTGACACAGTGGTTACAACTGCTGCCTCACACTGCCAGGGACCCAAGTTCGATTCTGGCCTTGGGGAACTGTGTGGAGTTTGCACGTTCTCCCCGTGTCTGCATGGGTTTCCTCCCGCAGTCCAAAGATGTGCAGGTTAGGTGGGGTCATGGGGATAGGGCGGGGTAGTGAGCCTAGATGCAGTGCTCTTTCAAAGAGTCGGTACTAACTCGATGGGCCAAATGGCCACCTCTTGCACTGTAGGGATTCTATTCTTTAACATACAAGTGTTTGAAAATGGGATTAGAATAGATAGGTATGTGATGGTCGGTGGAGACATGATGGGCCGAAAGAAAATCTGTTCTGTAAAAGCTCATAATAATTGCAATGCATTCTGTTTTAGCAACATGTGTAACAATGTCATTAGTTCTTTTTGTTAAGGAAACCTCTCTGACTTTTCTAGGCATCCGGATGCTGCTGGCCCTGGGGTGGAGCAGAAGGGCACCAATTGTATCATTCTGTAAAGTGCCATTGACCAACAAGGACTGGACTCCATTTTGTATACGGAGTGTTTTTTGAGTGTTGTAATCGTACAACGGATTCCACCCTATCGAGTTGAGATGACCGGTTTGAAGTAAAATTACAAGATTCAATGGTTTGGAGATAACTGAAGAGTTGGTCAGATTGTCAGAAAGAAGCTCCTCTTGAAATCTTCCGACAGTTTAGTTCTGTGATTCGATATCTGACACCTGCGGCTGTTGTGTAACATGAAATACTAGGAGGACTGATCGTATGAGGGACAACCAGACAGCCGCCGTTAATACAGGTGCTAACTCTCTATTCCATAGGGGAAGTGGCCAAGGAATTCAGCAGACCGGGCATCGAGCGCCCAGCCATTCAGTCCAATTTGATCATATTTCTTATTTCCTGTTTGTTGGTTGGGTTCCACAGTCCGGAGGGTGGGAAGGACTCGTTCTTCAAGCTGTAGCTTTATTGGTTGTTAAATCCAAAATGGGAATAAGAATGTTCTTGAACAATATGCAAATCAATGAACATTTGGATTGCTGAGCTGCTTACCCACGATTACAAGCGCAAACCAACTTTAATAGAAAGGAGCGTATGGAAATAGAGGCCCTTGGACGTGGGTTGAATTCAAGGAGATGAGGTGTCTGAAAATCGGTAAATGTTTGGTGTGAATAGCGGGGAGAATGTGTAAACGCATCACGGACAGTGATCCGAGGTTGGGATTGAACCCGGGTCCTTGGCGCCGTGAGGCAGCAGTGCTAACCACTGTGCCACCGTGCCGCCCTGCTTTCAGATATATTTGAATCACATTCTCAACAGGTCAGAAATATGATCCGCAGGGGAAGTGATGAACAAGATCGTAATTAAAAGGTGGTTAAAATTGCCCGTTGATGTAAATTAACCATCAAAGAGCAAACTGCGGTTCCATCTATCTTTGGCGACTTGATATTGAACCATTAATGGTAGTTTTGAAGGAAATGGCCAGTGAGATGTTGTGAAGCTTTGGAACTTCCCAACTTCCAGTGACACTAACTTGTCTTCATGTCACAGAGGTAAATGTTGCACGGCTTCTCCCCTCCCCCGCTAAGTTTTGTGAATGCCCACATTTCCCTACCTGCACACACGGCACTCCCACAGTTTGGCAGCATTTGAAAGAGTGAGGTTCTTGACAAATTACCTGAAATCCCACATTAGCAACATCCAAGTGATCAGTTGAGAACCTGATTCAAATATATCTGGAAGCAGGGCGGCGCAGTGTTTAGCACTTCTGCCTCACAGCGCCGAGAACCCAGGTTCGATTCCAGCCCCGGGGTCACTGTCAGTATGGAGTTTGCACGTTCTCTCCGTGTCGGCATGGGTCCTACCCCCACAACCCAAAGACGTGCAGGGTAGCTGGATTGGCCATGCTAAATTGCCCCTGAATTGGAAAAAAATGTTTAACGGTGTATATATCCGAGTGTAATTTTGAGTTGTGCCACTGAAAATACCAAATGTATCTCTCTTAAACGGGTAGTCCCCAAGCTCCATTCTGTGAGCCAGGACAAATATCCCAATAGCGTAATTGTTATGTGCTCTCAATTACAGCATATTCACCAATTTCATTGATGCCAATTGTATAATGGTCCTGCCGCAGTCATTGTCAAATAGCCAATAGTATGCACTGTATAATAATGACCAATAAATTTCCATTAATATTTCAAAATTGATTGGCTGACGGTGCATCGGGTTTTTCAACAGTACCTATTCTTGTTGGTGAGATTTTCACTGAACAATAGCCGTAATTTCACTCACAGCCCAAAATGATGGGCTTTTGTATTTGTAGGGAATTGGGGGGGAAATAATGAATGAAAACAAGGATGTAAAGCTGCAATGCAACACAAATCCGGTGCATTTACATTTTAAGTGCATTGTTTGATTAAAAGGTGGTTAAAGTGATTTTGTTTCTGGGCGTTTTAAAAGATCTTCAGTGGTCCCTCTGTGCATGATATTATATTGACCCTGTTCTCCACTGGTAGTTAGTTACCTGTCCTACAAAGTTACCTCCCCTCAATAGTTTTGTCATGTAAGATTCTATTTTTAATTAGACCTGTCGTTCATTTAGAATCATAGGGTTTTTACAGCACAGAAAGAGATCCTTCGACCCATCCTGTCTGTGCTGGCTATCAAGCTCCTATCTACTCTAATCCCGTTTTCCAGCACTTGGCCCATAGCCTTGTATGCCCTGGCATTTCAAGCGCTCATCTTAATACTTCTTAAATGTTGTCAGGGTTCCCAGCTCTATCACCCTTTCAGGCAGCGAGTTCCATATTCCATAAGACTGTGAGGCGTAGGAGCAGACGTGGGCCACTCGGCCCATTGAGTCTGCTCCACGTTTCAGTGAGATTATGGCAGATCTGATAATTCTCAAATCCACTTTCCCGCCTTATCCCCATATCCCTTGATTCCCTCACTGATTAAAAATCTGTCTATCTCAGCCTTGAGCATAACGACCCAGCCTCTACAGCTCTCTGCGGTACAGAATTCCACAGATTTACTACCTTCTGAGAGAAGAAATTCCTCATCTCTGTCTTCAATGGACAACACCTCACTCTTTGATTATGCCCTCTGGACTGAGACTCTCCCACACGAGGAAACATCCTCTGTGAATCTACCCTGTCAAGCCCCTGAGAACTCTTTGTCTCAATAAGGTAACCTCTCATTCTCCTAAACTCCAATGAATACCGGCCCAACGTACTCAACCTCTCCTCATAATAAAATCCCTCCATATCTGGGATCAACCTCGTGAATCTTCTCTGGACTGTCTCCAATGCCAGTATATCTTTCCTTCGATGAAGGGACTAACACTGTTAACAGTATTCCAGACGTGGCCTAACTAGTGCCTTGTATAGTTGTAGCAGGACTTCCTTTTTGTTTTTATATTCCATCCCTTTTAAATGAAGGCCAACATTCCATTTGCCTTCCCAATTACCTGCTGAACTTGCAGGCTAGCTATTTGTGATTTATGCATAAGGGGTGAAAAAGATTTTCCTCACATCCCCTCTAAACCTCCTGCCCTTTACTTTAAATAAGGCCCTGGTTATTGACCACACCACTAAGGGGAAAATTTCCTTCCTATCCACCCTATCTATGTCCATCATAATTTTATACTCGCGCAGATCCCCCCCCCCCTCAGCTTCCTCTGCTCCAAGGAAAGCAACCCCTGCCAATCTAGTCTCTGTTGATAGCTGAAATGCCCCAGCCTCGGAAACATCCTGGTGAATTTCCTCTGCACTCTCTCTAGTGCAAACACTTCCTTCCTATAGTTTGGCAACCAGAAACTGGACACAGTACTCCAGCTGTGGCCTGACCAGCATTTTATACAGCTCCATCATAACCTCCCTGCTCTTATATTCTATGGACATGCACACCAGGTCCCTCTGATCTTCTGTACTACCTAGGGTCCTACCATTCATTACATATTCCCTTACCTTGTTAGTCCTCCCAAAATGCATTACCTCACACTTTTAAATTCCATTTGCCACTGTTCTGCCCATCTATATGACGATCCTTTAAAACAAAGATGAGGAGGAATTTCTTCAGCCAGAGGGTGGTGAATCTGTGGAACTCGTTGCCGCAGAAGGCTGTGGAGGTCAAATCACTGAGTGTCTTTAAAACAGAGTTGGATAGGTTTTTGATCAATAAGAGGTTATGGGGAAAAGGCAGGAGAATGGGGGTGAGAAAAATATCAGCCATGATTGAATGGCGGAGCAGACTCGATGCATCGAGTGGTCTAATTCTGCTCCTATGTCTTATGGTCTTATATTGTCCTGTAATCTAAGGCTTTCCTCCTCACTATTTACCACACCACCAATGTTTGTGCATCTGCAAACTTACTAATCATACCTCCTACATTCAGGTCCAGATCATTAATGTATATTACAAACAGCAAGGGACCCAGCACTGATCCCTGTGGAACATCAATCGACACAAGCTTCCAGTCACAAAAACAACCTTCGACCATCAACCTTCTGCCTCTTGCCACAAAACCAATTTTGAGAATCCAATTCGCTAAATTGCTCTGGATCCCATGAGCACTCGCCTTAATCAATCTCCTAAGCGGGACCTTGTCAATAGCCTTACTGAAATCCATGTAGACTACATCAACGGCACTCCCCTCATCTACACACCTAGCCACCCCCTCAAAACTTGCAATCAATTGATCTCCCTTTGAGAAAGCCATCCTAAAGCGGACTTGCCGAATTTAGATTTTTTTTTTTGTGGTCATTCTTTTTTACTGAATGGCTAGAAGACATTATAAATGAGAGAAATTTGCAGAAAAAAACTACATTACTGCATTCTGGATTAAATCATAATGAATGTATTGCTGCTTTGAATAATTGAATAATTCACCTGAGGAAGGAGCAGTGCTCCGAAAGCTAGTGTTTGAAACAAACCAGTTGGACTTTAACCTGGTGTTGTAAGACTTCTTACTGTTGAATGATGGAGTTTATATTATGATTTATTAATTATTGCTTTGCTCTAAGCACTCATGAACGTTACAGTTTAATGAGAGAAATGTCAATCCTTCTTCATTTTTGAAGACGGGTCAATTTGTCCACTTTTATGCCCATAGAATATTTGAGGGTTAATTCACTGATTTATATGTCCAGCTGTTAGCCTCACTGATGTAGAGCATGGATAGTAGATGAGGCAACTATTCCCTAAGCTGCCCTCTCCTGCAGGGTGGTAATTTAGCTGTCTTTCCTCCCTCTCCCAAGAGACCATGGGAGCTGTTGATGGTGATTCAGGATGAACTTGTTTATCTCAACAGTAGAATGCTCATTGTGGATTATGTGGCACCAACTACTGAGTGACGCTTGGCTTCATAAAAATTAGTCGAGGCAGTAAAATTGTGATTTAAAACTGGTATTAATTATGGTTGTTGAATTTAGAAACAGAGTTTGATACCCCTCCCATAATTTCAGTTGAAACTTTTTTTTTCATAGAATTTACAGTGCAGAAGGAGGCCATGTGGCCCATTGAATCTGCACCGGCCCTTGGAAAGAGCACCCAACTCAAGCCCACACCTCCTCCACCCTATCCCCTTAACCCAGTAACCCCACTTATTCTTTTTGGATACCAAGGGAAATTTAGCGTGGCCAACCCACCGAACCCGCACACCTTTGGACTGTAGGAGGAAACCGGAGCGCTCAGCAGAAACCCACGCAGACTTGGGGAGAACGTGCAGACTCCGCACAGACAGTGACCCAAGCTGGGAATTGAACCTGGGACCCTGGAGCTGTGAAGCAACTGTGCTAAGCACTGTGCTACCATGCTGCCCCTTTGCATGATGCAATCATAGAATCCCTACAGTGCAGAAGAGGCCACCCGGCCCATCGACTCTGCGTCAACCGCCCCCCCCCAAAAGAGCATCCCACCCAGGCCCATGCTCGCAACCCCATCTAACCCTTTGGATGCTGCAGGGTAATTTGGCAACGCCAATCCACCTAACTTGCACATCTTTGGACTGTCATAGCCATTGACAATCATTGCCATTTGAAGCAATCTCATTTGCTCTTTGGCATTCCAGAATTTCATATTATTTAATGTGGACTGAAGAAGCTTGGACCTGCCACACATGAAGGATAAATCAAATTATGTTTATCCGATCGCAGCTGGAACTCTGAAGAAAATTTGCAAAATGGATTTTGTTTATAACAAAAATTGGGCAAATTACATCTTCAACTATATAGACCATTAAGAAGAGATTGTGCATTTTGCACCTTTATTCATTGTCAGTTTAGATCAGTTAGCGCTCTCATCGGTTAGTCACAGAATCATAGTATCCCTGGAGTGAAGAAGGCAGCCATTCGGCCCATCAAGTCTGCACTGACCCTCCGAAAGATCGCCCTTCCTAGGCCCAATGCCCTATTCCAGCGATCCCACCCCAAGGGGCTATTTATCATAATCAATCCACCTAGCCTGCACATTTTTGGATTGGACTCTGAGAAGAAACCAAAGCACCGGGAGGAAACCCACGCAGACATGGGGAGAATTTGCAAATTCCACATCACCCGAGGTCAGAATCGAACCCGGGACCCTTTTGCTTTGAAGCAGCAGTGCTAACCACTGTGCTTCTGTGCTGTCCCAACTAAGATGATCTCCAATTGTCATGAACATTGATTCCATGCCGCTCTGACTTCATGGTGCAATGGTGAGGGAATGCCCCATTGACAGAACAGGAAACTGCCTGCTCGTGGATGGGAAAGATCTTGAGACACTAGTAAAAGAAGAATAAAGAGTCATAGTCATAGAGTTTTACAGCACAAAAAGAGGCCCTTTGGCCCATCATGTCAGCACTAGACATCAAGCACCTATGTATTCTAATCTCATTTTCCAGCACTTGATCTGTAGCCTATGGCGTTTCAAGTTCACATCTCAATGCTTCTTAAATGTTGTGTGTTCCTGCCTCAACCATCCTTTCAGGCAGTGAGTTCCAGATTCCCACCGTTCTCTGGATCAAAATGTTTTCCTCAAATTCCCTCCAAATTCCTTGCCCTTTACCTTAAATCTATGGGCCCTGATTATTGATCCCTTTACTAAGGGGAAATGTTCTTTCCCAGGTACCCTATCTGTGTCCCTCAATTTTGTACACCTTGATCAGGTCCCCCCTCAGCCTTCTCTGCTCTAAGGAAAACAATCACAACCTATCCAGCCTCTCTTCATAGCTGAAACACTCCAGCCCAGGCAACATTCTGGTGAATCTCCCCTGCACCCTTTCTAGTGCAACCACATCCTTCCTGTGGTGTGGCGACCAGAACTGCACACATTACTATAGCTGTGGCCTAACAAGCGTTTTATACAGCTCTATCATAACCTTCCTGCTCTTCTATACGATGTCTCAGCCAATAAAGGCAAGTACCCCAAAAGCCTTCTAACCACTTTGTCTACCTGTCCTGAATGAACATGCACCCCAAGGTCCCTCTGGTCCTCTGTACACCCTATTGTTCATTGTGTATTCCCTTGCTTTGTTCCTTCTTCCAAAATGCATCACCTCCCACTTTTCAGCGTTAAATTCCTTTTGCCACTGTTCTGCCCATCTGACCAACCCGTCTGTCTCGTCCGATAATCTAAGGCTTTGCTCCTCTCTATTTACCGCACCACCAGTTTTCGTGTTACCTGCGAACTTACTGATCATTATTGAGTCTTCCGATGTCTTGATCAATATTCCACCTCAACCAACACAACCGATTGGACCAGAACCTCCCAGCTGAGATGGATGACATTTGTCATTATTTTTGCACAAATGATACAGCAACTTCAGGCAAGGGGCAGGTTGTCAGGTTAAAAGACAATATCCAAAAGCTGCAGTCCAAGTTGTAGCACTCTGCCGTTTGCCATAACATCTTGCCATCTGCCTCATCATCAAAATTCATGAAGTGGAATGAAGTTGCTGTATTGCTAAGTGCAAACTAAACTTGCCACACATACCCTTTTAACAAGATAACTACTAATTGCTGACGATTCTGGCACTGAAAGTTAACTGTTGCAAGTGTGGAGTACCATTCCTACAGGTATTAAATGTTGGAGGATTTACACATTATATATATATTTTTAATTTTCCTTTCTTTCCCTTTCTGTCCCTTCGCTCTCAATCCAATCTTCCTTTTCCTCTTTCTTTACCTGATTTAACATCAAACTCACCCACTCTAATTTACCTTTCCTTCTCAGTCGTTCCACTGTTAATTCCTCAATGCTCCAATCTGGTTGTGAAGATGCAGAGTTTCTTGACCCATTCACCCAGATCCCAGAAGCTCTTTCCATCGCTGCTATATGATCAACTCGCACTTTCAACAGCTTGGAGTGCAAACCCCCCCCCACACCCCCCAGAAAATCCTAAATGAGCAAGTCTAACTAATGACAGGCACTGTTCAATGTTCTGCTCCAGCAAGATCTGACCCTCTCATATCTATACATTCATCATTTGATGTGTACAAATTGCCTACTTTGTTTATCTGCACAACATCAGTGATTGCGCTTCAAAAATAATTTGCTGTGAAGAACACTGAGAACCTGAGGACGAGATGAGGTGCTGTTTAAATATTTGTCATGCTTCCCTTCTTATCTGAGAGCCCTTCCATCTCAGTCTTGCAATGATTAAGTGGTAAAGTCAATCACAATACTGATTTGTGCGCAGTGAGTTTCCACATTGGATACATTATTCGGGCTGATTTTTTTAAATTAAAAGAATTTAAGAAAACTCACAACATACTTTAATTTTCTATCCATTTAATTGGGATAGTGTTCCAACTTGTGCAGTGCATTGCACAATTGTAGATAAATTACCATTTTTATTCATCTAATTGAAACATGTTTTCAGGATGTCAAATGCTTAAGTGTGACAAGAATTTGAATGCCAAATAAGATTAACAGTAAATAAAACATTTTTCCATTGAACAGTTGCTTTCCAAAATAAGAAGACGAGTCATTATAAAGAATAATTATTCCTTTGGTTGCGTGCTGCCCTCATGCTGAGTCTGAAGCAGGCTTCGCACTTGAAAAAGTCGCAGATTTTTTTTAAAAAAAGAGCTTGTTGTGAGCTGGCAGCTGGGGAGATCAAGAGGGTTTCAACCAATTACAGCTACTGGAGATGGTGCCAGAGAGAGTGAAGAAAAAAAAAACCCCGATGAGAATTAGAGACTCAAACTACCTAGCAGAATGCAAGAGACTGAACAAATCTTAAAAGGCCTTCCTCTTGGGTAGGCCCATCGGGGAAGAGTTGAATGACAGGCTGGAGACATAGGTCAGCATCTGTTGAGAGAGGAGAGGAGGAGTTAATGTTTATGGTATCGATCCTTTTTTAAAAAACTGTTTTAGATTTCTAGTATCTGCAGTTTTATGCTTTTTGGTTTGTGGTTCTATATCTGCCACCACTAGTAGGAGCAAAAGGTAGCACGGTAGCATTGTGGATAGCACAATCGCTTCACAGCGCCAGGGTCCCAGGTTCGATTCCGGCTTGGGTCACTGCCTGTGCGGAGTCTGCCCATCCTCCCCGTGCATGCGTGGGTTTCCTCCGGGTGCTCCGGTTTCCTCCCACAGTCCAAAGATGTGCAGGTTAGGTGGATTGGCTATGATAAATTGCCCTTAGTGTCCAAAATTGCCCTTAGTGTTGGGTGGGGTTACTGGGTTATGGGGATAGGATCAAGGTGTTGACCTTGGGTAGGGGGTAGGTTGCTCTTTCCAAGAGCCGGTGCAGACTCGATGGGACGAATGGCCTCCTTCTGCACTGTAAATTCTATGTAAATAATCTATGTAAAAGAACCAAAGATGAAGCCCAAAGTGTGTACAATCTAAGTGAAATAAGATTCTTCAGGGTATGGTAGCCAGGTGTATATCCTTTTTCCCCCTCTGGTTATTAATTAAAGAAGGCAATACCTTATCGGGAGGCAGATGCTGAACTTATTTTTGAAGAATGACACTCTAGTTGAGTAATCTATACATTGTGTTGTGAAATGATTTAATGCTGAAATGTTACTGCAAAGTTCTGTCTTGTGCTAGGGTTTTACCACCTGTTCTCCGGAGTACCTGATGATGGGCCTCCTTGGCGAAGAGTTATCTTTTAGGCAGAGAAGGCTGAGTGGTCACTTTGTTAAATAGTTTTGCAGTCACTGCAGATTCCGACTTTCTTCGGCCCCTTCTATTGAAACCTGGAGGTTGTTTTGATCCAAAGTTGATCGGCAACGGCGAAATGTCAATGGAATGGCGCTTCTGTCTCGAAGCTGTTGGCTGAAAACACACAACCTCTGTGGACATTGACTGGCCAAGTTCATATATATAATAATCTTTATTAGTGTAACAAGTTGGATTACATTAACACTGCAATGAATTTACTGTGAAAATCCCCTAGTCGCCGCACTCCAGCACCTGTTCGGGTACACGGAGGGAGAATTCAGAATGTCCAATTCACCCAACAAGCACGTCTTTCGGGACTTGTTTCTTCTACCTTCTCTAAAAATGATATAAAAAAGCCATAATACCCAATTGTAGTTTCTGCTTTGAGGGCATTAAGAGTCAGATACATCAGTTGGGGCTGCAGCCATGAGAAGGCCTACTCGAGTAGGTTTGGCAGCTTTCTTTCCTCTGGGATATCACTGAACCTGTTGGATTTTTTGCAACGGTCTGTCAGCTTTGTCAATAAGTATTTTCTGTTGCTAACCCACCTCAAGTATATTGAATTGGAACTCGGGACCTTTACCTTGCGAATCCACCATCCTAATCTATAGGCTAGTTTGCTTGTTCAATATTGGCCAGCAACCTTGGTTTAGAGACTTGCGCTTGGGGGAGCATCACAGGCTATGGATGTGGAAATAAAGAAGTTAGTAATTCATATGATAATGCTCTTTGCAGGAAGGTGTCCCCAAACTTATATTTCCATACAGGTCATTTACAGAGAATTAACAGTCGTTAAATTTTAATTTACCTTGTTGCTCCTGCACAGATAACAAATTGAAATTAAAATGAAACAACAGCGCAAATTCCACCCTAATTTTGATCTGTTTCTACTAATCAATAATAGGGGCTAGTTTAGCTCACTGGGCTAAATCGTTGGCTTTTAAAGCAGACCAAGGCAGGCCAGCAGCACGGTTCGATTCCTGCACCAGCCTCCCCGGACAGGCGCCGGAATGTGGCGACTAGGGGCTTTTCACAGTAACTTCATTGAAGCCTACAATAAGCGATTTTCATTTCATCATTGGTTTAAATATCGGTGACAAACTATAAATCTGAATTTTGAAGTTGCAGCAACAATTTTAATATTTCTTTTAAAATAAAATTTCCAAGCCTGTTCATTAAATGAAAGCATTTATTCTCTATTAATTTATTCACCGTTGTCTCCAGAAGCTGTCAGCTCCCAGGGAGAAAGAATACCAAGGAACCAGCCAGGTAAGTCTGTGAATATTTGAAGTCCAGCCCACTAGTTTATTCCATCTCTGAAGGATTGGAAGAAGCGGCTGGGATTTGCGAGCCTTACCATCTCTCCCAACGGAAACCTAACTAATGTTTAACACCAAAGTTATCTAGTTACACTAGTATCTATTTGTATGAAGTAAGAAGTCTTACAACACCAGGTTAAAGTCCAACAGGTTTGTTTCAAATCACTAGCTTTCAGAGCACTGCTCCTTTCTCAGGTGAATGTCTGATTCACCTGAGGAAGGAGCAGTGCTCCGAAAGCTAGTGATTTGAAACAAACCTGTTGGACTTTAACCTGGTGTTGTAAGACTTCTGACTGTGCTCACCCCAGTCCAACGTCGGCATCTCCATATCAGATTTGTACGAAGTAATAGTTGCCAAGCATATTTGAATCTATACATCCGCCTTTATGTGAATTTATAATTGGCCCCTTTATACTAATTATTGGCCTTTTGTGCTAATTATCAGTCTCTTTCATATTCTCGTTCCACGTGAATTATCAGTCAGGATTTAGTTTGCCAGTGGAACTCGTCCTGACTATTTTCAGATAAATGAAATGAAGCTTCCGACATGTCTGGCCGAGGAATGAGCCTTAAAAAAAAAAAGCTCAATTGAAAGAAATAAAAGCCCAGCTGAGCCATTCCGCTAGTGAAAATGGGACACCAAGACACCAAACATACGAACTAGAAGCAGAAGTAGGCCACTCGGCCCCTCGAGCATTCTCAGCCATTCAATAAAAACATGCCTGATTTGATTGGAACCTCAACCCCCACATTCTTGCCTACACCCCGATAACCTTTCACCCCACCCCACTACCCTGCTCACCCCACCCCCAACCCTGAAAAATCTCTCAACAAATAGTACACACCACAGCAAATAGAGCAAGGAAATCCAAGCTTAATATTTAGCTTGTGATGATGAAAGGGGGTGTATTTGAAGTGAAATTTGTTGAAGTTGAAGCACAGACAAGGCCATCAGTTCCAGCTGCTCACTCCTGATTACTGAGGGCAGATCCTCTCGGTTAGATTTTGTTTGTAGTCTATGAACGAGACTGAATTGATTGTGAGGGGCTGCTGCGATAACTTTTCAAATCATCTAAATCTTTTATTCCTACCCGTTTTTTGGCGGTGAGAATGGCAGAGTCCCAAAACTGCTTGCACGCCGGCGGGATTTCCCAACTCTATCGTTTCCCCCTGCTGTGACGTTACAGGGATCCCGGCACATCATGATGGGAACCCCATTTGAATACATTCAATATAATTAGTGGGCCTCCCCACTGTAACATTCCTTCACGTAGAAAAGTCTTCCCCCACTCTGGTAGGGTTTGCAGACCCACACCAGTGATTTCAGCAGAAAAATCAAGGCTGACAATCGGGTGCAGTATTGAGGGAGTGCTGTACAGTCTGAGATACCGTCTTTCAGATGAGACATTAAACCAAGGCCCCATCTGTCTGCTTGGGTGTGTGTGAAAGATCCCATACCACAATTTCAAAGAAGAGCAGGAGACCTATCCTCAGTGTCTTGACCAATATTTTCCCTTCAATCAACACCAGATCATTATCACATTGCTGATCGGGGAGCTTGCTGTGTGTAAAATGGCTGCCTCATTTCTACATTCCATCAGTAACTCCACATCAAAATACATCACTGGCTGCAAAGTTCTTTGACAAATCTTGAGACCATAAAGGACTTGGGGTGGTAATTTTCACGCAACCTGCCTCGAAATGCAGGCAGCCTGCCATTGGCCAGTGGCTGGATCTACTGGTCCCACTGTTGTCAACGGGGATTCCTGTTGAATCACCCTTCGCCACCAGGAAACCTGTGGCAGCGGTGTGTTGGCAGTGGGATTGGAAGATCCCGGTGGCATGAACAGCCGGAATGTTCTGGCCTCTATGAAAAATATATAAGTCATTCTTTGGTCCAATCGACTTCAATGGAAAATTGCAAACCAGATTTCTGGTTCACGATCAAACATTTTCTGCAAAGCAACAAAAGTTAAAATGTTTGTTCTCGTGCTAAATGAATGCCCTCTACAGATTTGCTAGTCAGCAGGAATAGCTTTTCCTTGATTACCGTGTCACAATCCTGGTGATTTTGAACAGGATGAATAAAGCCCATTTTCTCAAATCTCCCCTCGTCCAAAACCTCTCAATTCTGGCATCGTCTCTAGCCATTCACCTTGCTAGTGTTTGTGAAGTCTTCCTGGGTGCAGAAAGCCTTGCTTTGTATGTCTCTACTCTTCCAATTTGTTCAATTTGTGACATGTTTCCATGAGAATGGATTCAGGCCTATGGAAATGGAAGTGATTAATTAAAGATGTTTCAAGATAAATACCTTTGCAGTAGGCGGAGGTACTTTGTTGGCGTTGAAGTCGGTCTTCGGGTCTGTTTCCGAATGGGCCAGGTTGTCATCTTCACTCACCCCGTTCTCTTTTACCACGTCCTCCTCATTGTCACTATTGATGCCAAGTTTCCATTGTTTCATCATTTCCAACACATTTGTAGGCTGTTTTTTCTGACTGGTATCTCCCTGAAAGCGCACAAAATTACACCCTGAGCAAAGTTCCCTTGAATATGGCAGTGCTGCCAAAGAAAGCAGGAATAGATCGAAGGTGACGGGTGGGTCAAAAGGCCCCAACTAGCACCCTTCTTAGAATCAAAGAATCCCTACAGTGCAGGAAGGCCATTTGGCCCATCAGGTCTTCACCAACCCTCTGAAAGAGCACCCTACCTAGGACCACTGCCCCATACTATCCCTGTAATCCCACCTAGGGGAAATTTATCATGGCCAATCCACCTAACCCGCACATCTTTAGACTGTGGGAGGAAACCGGAGCACCCAGAAGAAACCCACGCTGACACAGGGAGAACATGCAAACTCTACAGCGACTGTCACCCAAGATCTGAATCGAGCCCAGTCTCTGCCGCTGTGAGGCAGCAGTGATGACCACTGTGCTGACCCAGGAGCAGGAGGAGGTCAATCACCTCAAGGAGCATCACTTGTAAAAATGGATTTATTTCTCTACAAATTTCAAAAAGCTTGCAAATTCAATGGCAGCTGTGTGTTAGGTAACACAGTTCTTTAAAATTATATCATATAACACTTCAGCTCTTTGCTGAAACATTGTTTTGGGTATTTAATAAACTTCAAATGCTTTGGATCCAAGATGAAAAAAACTTATTTGAATGATTTTGTTAAAACAACAATGGGTTCTCCCCAGACGTATTATGACAGGCTAGTCCTCGGGGCTGTTACATGCAAGGGCACAAATCCAATGTCTTTTTTGTGAAAATTAAAATATACCGCTTCATTTTGATCCTCTTACCCATGATTTGTGTGAGGCATGGGCAATATTTTCAGCTCCCAAAACTAGGTACCCATTAAAAACATGGGAGTTTAACTTGGTCCAATTACAACATGCCAGTTAAGTGTATTTACCACATACAACTGATGTATTTGCCTCAATTCCCCCATGGATAGGGATATGTGTGCATTCAAATGTTTTTGCCTGCAAGGTGGGAATCCAAATTTAAACTGCCTACTTTCAGAATGGAACCAAAAACTTGCAAGAACAAATGCAGCATAACAAATAGACCCTAAATGAATGCATGCGGTTCAATAGTAACTACACTGTTAGCTCGCTGTGGTAAGTCTCGTACTTCAAAGTAATTTATTAATAATTACTCACAGTTATCCAGTGGTGATTTAGCAATTCGCTGGCTGTCATTCTGTGGGCTGGATCTACTATTAAGAGGCTTTTTAACACACCACGAGCTGTTAAAAAGAGATGCAAAAAATGATGCAATACGCCCATTGTATGGTATTCTGAGAGACACTCCTGTACACTGATAAAATTCAGTCATGTGTAACAGTTGAATTGCAATACGTACATTTGCGAGCTGATTCTTGGTATCATATGGCTAAATTTGGCTCATAGGAGACCCAGCAGTAGGGGCTGTTCGTCTCTTGGTACATCTTCAACTAACAACCCGCATTTTATGGTCAAATAAGTTTGATATCTAGCATGCTTTAGGAAGCATGGAGAGTCAGTCTATTCTTGAACGAATCATTCAGGGATATGTTTTATCTTTGAACAAGGGTACTTTCTGTCTACTACCAATCCATTCAAGAAAAGATTTGTGTTTGTGTAGCAGCTATGACATCATCAAACCCCCCCCCCCCCCCCCCCCCCCCCAAAGCGACCCAATAAATTCATTTGAAGTTGCAATCAGTGTTGGCACATAGATGAGCACAGCAGTTAACTTCTGTTAAATCTTTGAGATATTGACATTGTTGGCAAGGCCAGCATTAATTGCCCATTCCTCGTTGCTCTTTAGAGGCTGGTAAGTGGCCTCCTTGGACTGCTGCAGTCCATGTGCTGAAGGTGCTCCCACAGTAATGCGAGGCAGGGATGTGTTCCCTGTTACACGAAAGACCCCGCACAGGTTGACTTTTAAACGAGGCTTCCGAAGTGGGGAACATTGCTAGATAGGAATATAGGTCTTGGATTTATCCCCCTGGTGTCCTAGCTCCATCCCTGTCACATCTAGTGAGTCCTGCCCTGGGAGAGGAACTTTGCAGACAATACCCTGCCATCTTTTCTTTCAGTTTCTACAAACATCCAAAATGGGAGAAGTCGGCCATGCAACCTCTTTAGCCTGCTCCTCCTTTTAGTAAGGTCTGTTAATGTTTTGAATTTCACATTCCCATCTAACCCTGATAACCTCTGATTCCTTTGCTGAACAAGAATCTCGCCACCTCCCCCTCAAAAACATGTGACCCCGCCTCCACTGCCTTCTGTGGCAAAGAGTTCCAAAGTTGCACAATGCTCAGAAAAAAATCCTCATCCTGTCATGATTCAAGAATGGATCCCCTAGTTCTGGACTCACCTACAAGAGGAAACATCGTTTCCATGTCCACCTTGCCAAGACTGTTCAGGATCTTATACACTTCAATCAAGTCACCCCTCGCTCTCCTAAACTCCAGTGTAAACAAACTCAGTCTGTCCAGCCTTTCCTCATAACACAACCTGCTCATTCCAGGTACAAATCTAGTAAACCTCCTCTGAACTGTCTCCAATGAAGTCCTGAGTGGTCTGTGCTGAGGCCTTAACATTTTACAATTCATTTCAATGACTTGGAAAGGGAGTGAAATTTTCAGATGGCGCATGATTATAGATAGGTTGAGTGGGCAAAACGCTGGCAGATGGAATATAATGTGGGAAAATGTGAAATTGTTCACGTTAGCAGGAAGAATAAAAAGCAAAATGGAGAACAAGTGCAGAGGGATCCAGGTGTTCTTATGTATGAATCACAAAAGTTAGTATGCTGGTACAGTAAGCACACTGGGGGAATGTTAAGTGCTGAGAAACATTTTGGAGGTCAGGATCATTTCTGGGTCCCAAACCCACACAGGTTGGAGGTGCACCCTATGATGCAATCTGGCGGGAGGTGGCCAATGAGCAGGCTGCTTCTGTGCTAGCCTTCTGATTAAGGATCGTGGGCCAGTTCCCGAGGCTGAAGGCCCAAACCAGAGTCGGAATGTGTGGACGGCCAGTTGCCCAACAGGAAGAGGTGGGTGCACACTGATGAAGCAAGGTTATCTCAAAATGGAGGTTCCCTCAGTTCAGCGAAGTTTAAAATTATAAATAGCCATCGATCTCAGGCCTTTACCGCAGGCCTGTCCAAAATATGGCCTGAGGGCCGGATGCAGCCTGCAAAGCGCATCTATGCGGCCCCTGGAGCCGATTTTCAAAATGGGGATCAAACAGGTAAGTTTTTTAAAAATCCTTCATAGAATTTACAGTGCAGAAGGAGCCATTTGGCCCATCGAGTCTGCACCGGCTCTTGGAAAGAGCACCCCACCCAAGCCCACACCCTATCCCCATAACCCAGTAACCCCACCCAACACTAAGGGCAATTTAGCATGGCCAATCCACCCAACCTGCACATCTTTGGACTGTGGGAGGAAACTGGAGCACCCGGAGGAAGCCCACGCACACACGGGGAGGATGTGCAGACTCCGCATAGACAGTGACCCAAGCCGGGAATCGAACTTGGTACCCTGGAGCTGTGAAGAAATTGTGCTAACCACTCTGCTACCGTGCTGCCATCAAATTTCACCATCAGCCGTGATAGAAACATAGCAAATTTGTTCACGGGATGTGGCGGTTGTTGGCTGGGCCTGCAGTTATTGCCCGCCCCTGAGGGCATTTGAGAATCAACCACATTGCTGTGGGTCTGGAGTCAAATGTAGACCAGACCAGATGAGGACGACAGATTCCCTTCCCTAAAAGACATTAATGAACTAGATGGGTTTTTATGACAATCGACAATGGTTTCACGGTCATCGTTAGACTTTTAATTCCAGATTTTTTAAATTGAATTCAAATTTCACCATCAGTTGTGATAGAAAATAGAAGTAGGAGCAGGCAATTCAGCCCTTCGAGCCTGCTCCACGAACGTAAAGTGCCAAGGCGGCCGTCACCTTGACGGCCACCAGGAGAGGATCCTCCCCCATACCCTTGTGGTGCCAGTTGTGCCTCTCAGCCTGTTCCCACTGTCTCCACTCCCCCTGCCCTGGCAGGGCATCCCCCACCACAGCCAGTGACCGGCCCGGCAGCCCACAGTCGCTCCCTTCTATGTCCTACCCCCTCTCTCTCTCCCTCAGCAGCCACCACGCCGGTGTCAACCACTTGTTGGGAACTTGGTCCATCAGAGGCGGAGAATCACAGAGGCCCCAGAGAATACCGGGTCGGTCTCGCTAATAATATGCAAACAGTGTCTACTGAACGTCCATTCTGGACTGCATTGACGACGCTGTCGAGGTGACGGAGAATCGCGATTTGGCGTCAAATCAGCGCCTGCCTCGATTTTGGCGTCGGAACCCGATTCTCCACCTAATCGCCTTTCCCGATTTCGGTGTCATCCAATAGAGAATCCTGCCCAAAATATTTCAGATTTCAGCACTGAGTGGAGATGTGTAACATAGCCAGGTCAGAGACTAAAATAAAAAGTCGGCCAATGAACAGTATTGACAATAATTGCTTATGGCCCTGACCTGTCCTACCGGGAGCCAAAGATGTACAGATCCAGCCTCCGAAAATGTATTTTCTATGGTTTTTGTTGATCCTATTATTGAAATATGAATTAACAAACAACTTCCAAATCTCAACTCTATTGTTATTTGAAACAATCTCCAGTGTGAAAAACAATCCTTACTTGAAATAGCTCACTACCAGTACCACTGGATCCTTCCCTTTTTCACTCTGTTTCAAATTAATCATATGGGTGATCTGCAGCTTCCATACGTCCTTGAGAATGTTTCACTGATCCTCCCATCTAGAAAGTGTTAAGTGTGCATACTCACTGGATTGCTCCAGGTTCCAGCTCTTGCCCCCTTTTACCTTCACAAGGTTGTTGATCTTACTTAACATTAGTCCTTTTTTAAGTGTTAATGCCGAACAAATGTGTTGAGAGCAAATAAACAACACCCAAGAATGGAAACAAAGCAGAAATATTAACACTCAGATTTTCAAGCTTCTTGTCAGGCGGAAAATAATTTTATTGCAGAGTTATGAGTTATTGAGCTGTAACTTCCGCAGAGTGGCCATCAGCAGCAGGTTGCCACTCCATAGCAACTTGCCTGCCTCGCCCAACCTTCCTGACTCAGACTGGGTGAGGCTGGCAATGCTAAGCACGTCCCTGGCTCCAGTGGCAAAGTGCACAAATAGCTGAGCAAAGGAGGACACACACACTTTTTCCGTCACTGACTACCATAAAGCAAGTGAGTTTAAAGGTCGCATTGAAAGGGAGGAGGTAAGTGAATAGGATGTGGAGGTGGGTGTTCGGACTTCGTCAGGGGAGGATCCTTATATGGGGGTTGGGATCTGGACATGGGCGGGAATCCAGACATCAGGGAAGGGGGGAAATACCATAGGGCAGGGGTGGGCAAACTGCGGCCCGCCAAAAGTTTTTATGCGGCCCACCAAGTCATTAAAAAAAAAATTTTTTTTTTTAATTTAAAATTTTTTTTTTAAGGTTAATGGGGGGGGGGGGGGGGGCTGTTGGGTTACTTACTGGTATAGGGTGGATACGTTGACTTGAGTAGGGTGATTATTGCTCGGCAGAAAGTCGAGGGCCGAAGGGCCTGTTCTGTGCTGTACTGTTCTATGTTCTATATGGGGCGCCCAGAATCATAACCGGGTGAAGTAATTATTTTACTTAATATACTATGCGGCCCTTTAAAATTGTGAATTTCTGAATGTGGCCCTTGCACGGAAAAGTTTGCCCACCCCTGCCATAGGGGTTGAGGGGCTTAGTTTTGGGAGGTCCCTAGGGGGTTGGGATAAGAGGGGTTTACCTAGCGGGGCTCGGTCGGGGTATTTAAAATAGTTACTTTGAAGTAAATTATTTTTCTTCCAACTCTTTCAAAGTAAACATGAATGTAAAACTGGCAGAACCATCCGAAGTTAGCGATTTCAATCATTTTGGCGGATGGTTCCCAGCACAGCGCAATTGTCCAGTGGAAGCTAGCACTTTCGCACAATTGCCAGGTAAACCCTTACATGGGAACTTCCAAGAGGGATAGCAAGCCTTAAGAAAAATATTACAACATCCAGCGGTTGAGAAATTCTGACAGACTGATCACGCGTTACCTGTCGTGTTGCACTGGGCTTATTAGTAATGTTACTGTCCTTGAGGATCTTACCACTCTCACTGATGGACTTCAGACTTGAATGAGAAAAATCTAGGTCCCCTTTTTTTATTTCCTCATACAGTTTTTCTGAACTTGTAGCTGAAAATGGAGCTTGACCACATAGCCTGCAAAACAAAACAATAGATTTTTTTAGCTTTTCAATTCACACTGAACTATGTATTGCAGTAACTATTTGCACATTCCTTTTAGATGAATGTGGAGAATATCCTGAGCAACTATCTTCCCTGGGTACGCTAGCTCCAAGAAAGCACATCAGGCAGTGAAATATTGGAAACTTGTTAACTGCCTTTGGCGGCCTCAGGGTTAGGCATGGTATCATCTGCTTCTTGGGTCCTTTGCCCAAAGACAGGTCTGACCCATAAAGCCATGACCTCCACGGCAGTAGGGCAAGAAGACAGGTATGAATCCACCCCCAGATTGAACACATGCTGTTGGCACCAATCAGTTTTCCACCAGCCATCTACCACTCCCTCCCCTGGGATTTCAAGTTCCTGTGGCAACATAAAATTTTAAATGTATGTTTGAGTCCAGAGCTAACAATAGCGATAATCGAGGCTCCAATTTCTTTCCATCACACAGCTGACCAGGAATGTCTCCCACTCTCACTATCTGCCATCTACGCGTCCTGGAAAGATTTACAAGTTGATTCTCAACCTGTTTAGTCGCGTTACAAACACACCTTCGTTGGCCAACAAGTCCTGGAGTGGGACTTGAATCCGGAGCTTCTGGCTCAGAGGAAGGGACTCCTTTGAAGATCTGCCTGGCAGGAATTCTTATGGTGCAAAGTGCTGCTGATGATGGACCAGCGAATGCCATTTTTAATCATTTATGCCGCCCCCTCTTTGGCTTGTGAAAAGTTTTGTTCGATAGCTGCCCAGGAATTAAAAGCCCCTGGACAGCGATTGACAACAATGGCAATCACAAAGCATTGATTATTACATGGATATTTCCAGCACGGACACAGGTTAACAGATCCATGCCAGTGTTTAGGTGCCTCCTCCCAATGTATCTTGTCTAACCCCATCAGTGTTCCTTTTTCCCTCATGTACTTTTCTTCCTTTCTCTTAATTGCACTTGTTTTTATCTGAAATACTTCCTAAGGTAGCAAGTTCCTGGTTCACAACTGTCGAGTAAAGAAATTTCTCCTGAATACCTTATTGGATTTATTGATTATGATCTTTAGTTTTGGACTTGTGCGTGAGTGGAAACATTGTCTCTACTTCTACCCTATAACCCAGAATGTGATTTGTTGGATTGTTTCTATTAATGCACAAGTTAACGGCTTCACATAAATTTTCATTGGTAGCAAAACAGTTAAAAAATCTCAAAAAGCAATGGGTTGCCCACATACAGGATATACATGATGATTCCAATGCTCCAGAGATCACACTGCTTGCTGTAGTCATAGTTATTGATTATCTCCGGGGCTGTTAAATAATGAGAAAAGAATTAGAAATGTAAGTAGGGAAACAAAGCTTCTGGTTTTAAATTTCCAACTCTTAATCTGAGCAAAAGTGCCTGCTGTTTACCCATGTATAACGGTGTACCACACGTGTCCTGTAACATTGATTCGCTGCCAACACCAGCACCATCCTTCAGCACAGACAAGCCAAAGTCTGTCACCTGTGAATGCAAAAGCAGACGTGTGTGAAAGTCTACTTTCAAGCACAGCCTGTTCTCCTTCGCTTCCAAAAGGCCAAGACTCATCCGAGAGTAGGTCACCACCAGCCCCTCTAACACCCGGTCCTGGAATAAAATATCACCAATCACTCTAATATTTCAGCTAACTATCCATTCTTCTTGTGAGCCAGGACATTTATTGTTGGAAGGCTACCCAGCTATTGAACCCCAACCATGCCCTTGTTTGACACGTGCCATACACTTAGTTTCCGGCAAAGGGGAGACAGGGTGTGATTGGATAATGATCAGAATTGAGATACCTGGCTGATTGGGATACCTGGCAGCACGGAGGATCAGTGGTTAGCACTGCTGCCTCACAGCTCCAGGGACCCAGGTTCAATTCCGACCTGAGGTGACTGTGTGCAGTTTGCACTTTCTCCCTGTGTGGGTTTCCTCCGGGTGCTCCGGTTTCCTCCCACAATCCAAAGATGTGGAGGTTAGGTGGATTGGTCATGTTAACGTGCCCCTTCGTGTCCAAAGGTGTGTAGGTTAGGTGAATTGGTCATGCTAAATTGCCCCTTAGTGTCCAAAGATGTTCAGGTTAGGTGGGGTTACGGGGATAGGGCGTGAGAGTGAGTCTATGTGGAGTGTTATTTCGGAGGGTCAGTGCAGACTTCATGGTAGAATGGCCTCCATCTGCACTGTTGGGTTTCTATGATTTGCACAGTTGTCCAGAAAAGCTGTGGCTAAATGTAATGTTTTCACTAACACATGAGGTGACGTGAGCTGACTCAATAAAGATAGTGAATCAATCTGAAATCTTCTGAATGACTCAGGATCATATACCATGGGATACCAAACTGTGAAATTTCCTACAAATATCAATTATTGGGAAACTTCTTTCTGATTGCACTTTGTTTCGACTTGACCAAGACAGTTTTTTATGGTGAAGAGTAAGCTCGCAGCAGATTGATGGGTAGGCATGGATGCCAGTTGAGGTAATGCAGAAGACAATATGCCACTACTCCGTGAATATTTGGACAGGATGGAGGGCTCAGACACTGAAGTGAGAGCCTTGCATTAGGTACATTGGCATTTGACTTTGGCTCCAAGGGCATTTCAACAGGGTTTTGTTCTGTGTCATTCCCCATTGTTTTGCTCAATCATGGGGTATGATTAGACTTTTCTGAAAGCTGGAAATGTCTACAAGAATATGTCCCTCACCTAGCCATACTGTCCCAATGTGTTTATAACATGCTCAATAATGATTTTCTTTGGTGAAGGCCATTGTTCAACCTCTGTTCATCTGATGACTAACTGCTCTTCTGAGAGTGTCAGTAACCAGAGTAGAAGGTTGATTGTGGGACATTTAGAAATAGGTCTTGTTCAAGACTTGGTTTAAATATTCGTCAATACTTCCTCATCGTTGTCCCAGATTATTACAAGAGGCCGAATCGTCCGAGGAGTGACAATCACCATCAAATGGCCACTCCACTCTTTCGTTTGCACCCTAAGGTGGAGCACATACATTTCTGGACAAACTTCCAATCCAGGCTTCTTCAGAAACGAGCAGCATACCTGTTCAGAGAGCCCTTCTTTACAGTGCAGGATTGTCAAGGGCAGCCATGCCATGGCACTAGTTGCCACATTGCAGTAAGTGGTGAGTATAAAGGCCCCAAAGCCACTTTGTGAAGCTATGCAGTGAGGGAGTAGGGTGGCAGGTAGGTTGGTGAGGGTGTAATGGCGTAGGTGGGTCAGGAGAGTGGTCAGGGTTGAGGTGGGGGTGGGGAGGTTTACAGTAGTATAGTTACCCAGAAGTTAGAACTGGTTTTACTCCTCGTAATGTTTCCTGGGTAACAATTCTGGTGAATGAGTCAGAACCATCCAAAGTGTCCGACTTTAACTCAGAATTTGCAGACCCTCAGAGGGTTCCAGACGCAGAGGAACTGCCCATGGGAAATCCATATTTCCCAGACATGTATTCCAAGCCATTGATTGGAAGTTCTGCGCCAATATGAAGTCCAATCGGTACACAAACTATTGATTCCAGTGTATTAAATTGTACACAGATTGATAAGAGAGAAACTTACTTTGATATTTAGTTTTAATTCATTGTCATCTGTATTGTTATTACTTTTCACCAGGATATTTTCCAGCTTCAAATCCCTGTGAATAATATCTAAACAAAAAGAGAATATTAAAAAATATTTTTTAATATTGCGAGTAGCGTAGATCCAAAATAACGTTCCCAGCTTTATGTCAGCACGACGATGTCCAATCATTTAGAGCAGGGTATACTGGTTGGGACCCAAGAACAGGGGGCCTATTCCCTTCCAGGACACTTTATCCTGCTTTCTCTGCCCAATGCTCAGATACTCTTAGACAGGCACAAGGACAGCAGTAAATTGAAGGGGTGTAGGTTAGGTTGATCTTAGATGAAGATAAATGGTCGGCATAACATTGTGGGCTGAAGGGCCTGTACTGTGCTGTACTGTTCTATGTTCTATGTACTCAACTCTACGTTCACTTGTGATGGCTTTGCTGGTTAAAAGACAATGTAATCCCAGAAGGCAGTCCCCATTTCCCCCCCCCCCCCCCCCCAACTTCCCTCCCCACCTCCACAACTGCTCTCTTCCCACTGAATGACTACCCCACACACACACCAGAGATTTAATTAATCGCATGATAAGTTTCCACTAAATGATGCTCACTCTGGGCTTCCAAAACAACTTGGCATTTTAAGCTTTTTTTTAATGCAGGGCACTAATGGACATGTTTTATTTGCTGTGGGAAATTCTTTTTCAATTAACTGAGAAACTGACTATTGTACACCAATGTAACCAACAAATGCAAAAGTCTTTTTCAAGTCATTTTCAGTTATTTAAAATCCGGTTACTCACAGTTGGTTATCTGGGCACATTATGCTTAAAAGGCTTGTTCTCTGTGATATGTGATTAAATATTGGGAAGACTGAAACCACTGTTTTGGTCGTCCCTCCAACCTGAGTTTCCTAGCAACTGATTAAATGTCAATTTCCACCTCTGTAAAATTACCCAAATCTGGTTCAGCTCTCCCTTTGCTGAAACCCTCAATCATGCCCTTATTACTGCGACACTGCACACTCCTGACTGGTCTCCCACGTTCTACTCTCTGTAAACTTGAGGTTGTCTAAAACCTGTATCCTATCTTTGGATTTTAAAAAAATTCTCAGCCTCGTTTCCAAGTCCCGGGACAAACTTGCTTGCCCTTCCCTCCCTATCTCTGTGATCTCCTCCTGTCCCACTACCTGCCAAAAAATTTGTGCTAATCTAATTCTGGCCCCTTGGGCATTCCTGATTTTAATTGTCCCACTGTTGGTAGTTATGCCTTAGGTCACCTAGGCCCCAAACACTGGAATAATTCCTCCATTTCTCTACCACTCTTTTCTCCTTTAAGATGCTTCTTAAAAACTAACCCTATGGCCACGACCTAATGATCTTGTGATATGGCTTCATTTTTTTCGCATTGGAACATTCCAGTGAGATGCCTTCATGCAGCACGGTAGCACAGTGGTTAGCACTGTTGCTTCACAGCACCAGGCTTGGGTCACTGTCTGTGCAGAGTCTGCACGTTCTCCCCGTGTCTGCGTGGGTTTCCTCTGGATGCCCCGGTTTCATCCCACAAGTCCCAAAAGACGTGCTTGTTAGGTGAATTGGACATTCTGAATTCTCCCTCCGTGTACCCGAACAGGCGCTGGAGTGTGACGACTAGGAGATTTTCATAGTAACTTCATTGCAGTGTTAATGTAAGCCTATTTGTGACACTAATAAAGATTATTATTATGCTTGATTACATTAAATGTGCTAGATATATATAAGTTGATGCAGATAAATAGATTTTTAGTTGTATTAATAAAGCCTCACTAGGGGAGCACTATTTAAGCATAACACAGATTGCTTTTAATTGCAATTTTTAATAAATTTACATTCATAGATGTTGCCCAATTGTGCTGGCTCATGGAACATTTTATCTTTTTGGCAATATGCAAATTGATTCAACAGAGCAAAAGGAAAACACTTGTGAAAGCTGGAGCAGTTTGTAACCACATCAGCGATTGCACCCAAAGCGGTAACTCTTGACCTGTTTCTTTTGCACGTTCCGTCACGTACTTCTCGACCCTTTCATTAGGCCAGAAGGTTTGTACTTTATTTAGGTGGGGTCAGAATGAAGAATTGAGCTGCTTTATTTCTCAAGTGCCAAGTGAACACTTGGAGCAACAGTTGCAAGTGGATTCGCTTAATTGAATCACGCAATTTCTTTAGAATAATAATACAAAGTAATTAATGATCACCTTGGTCTAGCACACAATGGGTGTGATGTACTCATTGATTATGAGGCATTATAATGAATTACTTATTGTTTTTGATCTTTGGTGGAACACGTCAATGCCTCGTCACTCATTTATATTTTAACCACCTTTTGTTTCAGTATTTTTTTAATATCTACTAGCTTGTGTGAACATACTTTGATTTCTGGGCTATGGTGGCACAGTGGTTGTATGACTGGACCAGTTGTCCAGAGAGGTCGGCAACTAATCTTGAGGGGAGTTCAAATCCCAATAATGCAATTAAGGAATTTAAATTCACTTAATTACATAAATAAGGCTAGTATCCCTTATGGTGGCCACAAAACCACTGATTTGTCATTTAAAAAAAAACTGTTTCACCAATATCCTTTAAAGAGGGAATGCTGTCTGTACTCCAGTTAGGTATAATTGTGACTCCAGACCATCAACACCGTGGTTAACACTTAACTGAGATGGCTGAGCAAGCCGCTCACTTGTGTCAAAATGATTATGAAAATCCATAGTCCAAGTGATCTTCAGTGGTTCAATGATCGCCACCAATTAAAGATGGGTAATAAATGCTAGCCTTGCCAACAACACACATCTCTCGTGAATTAATTTAAAAAAATAACAGCCTAACATTTAACTGCAGCAGTTTCCAAATTAGTTTTGTGGAATATTAATGTTTCTGAAGTCTCTAAATGTGATCATGCACAAATCCTATAATTGAACATGAAATCTGTTAGTGTAGGCAACTTGAAATATATGCAAATTGGATTTATTTAAACATAATAGCAGTTTATGTAGTCCTTACAACGTGGCCCACGAAGGTGAAATGTTTTTCCTCACCTGATCTCAACTGTCATACGTACTGGATTAGTCCTTTGATGTGGTTAACATCTCATTCCAAACAACAGAACCTTCAAATTGTCAGTTTAGATTATATACTCAGTCCAGAGTGGGGCTTTGGGCTTGGGCAATCGTACTAGAACTGAACCAAACTTGATTGAGTAGGGCAGTAGTTGGATTTATAACTTAATGCATGGTTTCACAAGGCTCCACAATCCCTACAAAATGTTCCTTTGTATTGTTCCTCTCTTGTCTCATGCTAGAATGACAACCAAACGTGTGGGATAAGCCTTAATACCTGAGCCCCTGAATTTAGGAAATGAAGGGGTGCTTATAAGTTGACTGAAGGAGTTAGTGGGGTAGATAGAGAGACATTAGTTTAACTGGCGGGGTATCCAGAATAAGAGCAGCAATAACCTTACAATTGGAGCCAAACTGTTCAAGGATGATGTCAGGAAGCACTTCATCACAGAAGTGTCTGGCTGTCTCGCCCTTAAAAAGCCACTGAGGGCCAGTGGAAATTTCAGAAGGGGGTGGGGGGGGGGGGGTAGATTTTTATTAGGTATTAAGGACAATGGAAGAGGGTGATAAATGGAGGTGAGATGCAGGGCAGCCATGAACTGGCTTGATGGGATGAATGGCCAACTCCTATTCCTAGTTTCCTGTTTCAAGGATATGTTGAAAATATTAGATGTGCCATCATGTAGTTACAAATAACTGTTTTCTTAGCTTGGTCACAATATAGTTGCAAATAATTTTTCTGTTAGAAGTGCACAATGCAGTTACCAATAGTTTTTGTCCCAAAGTAAGTTGGAAATTGTTGTGATGTAAATATTGCTGATTCAGGATAACATGCTGTAAGCTGACATGTGGTTTAATTGTAGCATTTTCCAATTTAATATTTCTAGAGAGGAAACAAATGATGTGCTTAGGGTTGACCAGCAGGCAGATGGCCACAGCAAATGCAAATAGAACATATAGAATTACAGACGACTATTGGTAAGTGTTATTTACAATGCTATAACTATTAAGGTTGTACAGAGCATCTTACCATTTTTGTGGAGGTAAAAGATGGCACTCGCCAAGCTGGAAATAATGTGTTTGGTTTCTGACTCACTCAAATGGCCTTTCTCTTCCAGAATTCCCTTCAGCTCCCCAAGTTCACAAAATTCAATGACAAGGTAGACTTTCTAAATCAGAAAGGAGAAATGGAGCAGAGTAGAGTGTCATTCGGTTAATGATTGTACTTATTCAGTAGCTAACATCACATCAACCAGTGAAGTCCCATCAATAAATGGGACAAAAAGGTAAATTACTTTTTTAAATAATAAAAACAGGAAATGCTGGAAAATTACAGGTCTGGGAGCATTTTACATTCATCTGGACTTAACATCCCGGTTTTCTCCCACAAGTCCCGAAAGGCGTGCTGTTAGGTAATTTGGATATCCTGTATTCTCCCTCGGTGTACCCGAACAGGCACCGGAATGTGGCACCAGGGGCTTTTCACAATCATTTAATTGCAGTGTTAATGTAAGCCTACTTGTGACAATAAAGATTATTATATTA
Organism: Scyliorhinus canicula; assembly: GCF_902713615.1. Classification (NCBI taxonomy): domain Eukaryota; kingdom Metazoa; phylum Chordata; class Chondrichthyes; order Carcharhiniformes; family Scyliorhinidae; genus Scyliorhinus; species Scyliorhinus canicula. Next base: position 114,169,565 of record NC_052156.1, on the reverse strand, counting down.
TTATTATATTATAACATTCAGTTCAACAACTTGAAATCATGAGCTCTGTCCTCCGTTTTGATTTCTTCCACCCCCAGCCCCAAGATTCACTTTGTAACTTGTTCTCATGTTTTGTTTTCAGAAAATGCTGACCCTTGTTCTGCTAATAACACATTCCGCCGTCTGACCTTTATGCCACTACTAACACCTGCCTTCTCTTTAACAATGGATGAAACCAGCCACATTGCACCAGGAATGTAGCACGGCGCAACGCGACCCTTAGATGCTGGGAGATCCTACTTCTGGCATCTATCTGGCTCACCAGGTATCATTGTCTAACGTGATCTCATGAGACAGCAAGTCTCACTCTAATATGCGTTCCCAAGATCTAACCATGGCATGGGATCTAACCCCCTCGCCTTGGATACCTTGGGCGAGTGCTGTTCAGTGATGGTCTCCACCAACGGCGACCTGACAGAACAGAACTCATGGGGGTTTCCCGGGAGCATGCTCTTTGGGAAGGGTGGTACCCTGGCACTGCTGGTGCCACCTGGGTGCCAGCCTGACACTGCAATGGTGCCCAGGTGGCACTGCCAGGTTGTGCTGTGGTGAGCGGGCCAGGGGGCGCCTTGCCCAGTGTGGGGGGTGAGGCCAAGTGACCCCCCCCCTTATAATGAGTTGGGGCTATGGTTGGGGGGGGGGGGGGGGTTGGGGATTATACCATGGGTTGAAAAGATCAGGATGCCATTTTTCTCTTGCTGCACTGGGGAGTTCCAGCGAGCAGAGCTCCTCAGTGCAGTAAATGCGGCCTCGTCAGGGAGTTCCCCCGCTAAGGCTCTGATATGCACGGATGGGTGTTAGACAGTGGGGTGCTTCTCGGTATGTTACTTGACTCTGTGTCCAAATCATTCCCAATTGATAAAATCACATGAAAGAATATAATTCGTCCTTGTTTGAGCTTGGACGTGGAACTTGAGGGGAGAACTGTCAGGTGACACCCACTTGATTCTCTATTGATTAATTTAAATGGCATGGCAGGAAGACTAAATGGGACAGGTCTGGCACAACTTTGTCTATGCGTGTTCCATCCACATCCTTGCACCTTCTATTCAGGACTCTTTCATTTCATCTGCAGGTGATTGCAGCAGTTAGGTTTATAAAGCTCTGTGATTTAAACTTAACTTTGTTGGAGCCAATTCATGGGCCTAAAACAGGAGCAAATGTAATCAATACAGGAGTGTAGAGGCCAGTGTCTAATTGCCACATAAGTTGGGGCTGCTGCTAAATTGGTTGAAGGCTTTTTTTCCAACAGTGCAGGTGGGCAACTAAAATGAGCGCGGGGCTCATTTTAGTATCAAAACAAGGCTCCAAGCATGCATCTGAGACCAAGAGAGAGAGTCGAGGTGGTCATAAGAACAAAGAAAAGTACAGCACAGGATCAGGCCCTTCGGCCCGCCAAGCCTGTGCCGACCATGCTGCCCGTCTAAACTAAAATCTTCTGCACTTCCGGGGTCTGTATCCCTCTATTCTCATCCTATTCATGTATTTGTCACGATGTCCCTTAAACATCACTATTGTCCCTGCTCCCACCACCACCTCCGGCAGCGAGTCCAGGCACCCACTACCCTCTGTGTAAAGAAACTTGCCTCATACATCTCCTCTAAACCTAGCCCCTTGCACCTTAGACCTCTGCCCCCTAGTAATTGACCCCTCTACCCTGGGAAAAAGCCTCTGACTATCCACTCTGTCTATGCCCCTCATAATTTTGTAGACCTCTATCAGGTCGCCCCCCAACCTCCGTCGTTCCAGTGAGAACAAACCAAGTTTATTTAACCCCTCCTCATAGCTAATGCCCTCCATACCAGGCAACATCCTGGTAAATCTCTTCTGCACCCTCTCTAAAGCCTCCACATCCTTCTGGTAGTGTGGCGACCAGAATTGAACACTATACTCTAAGTGTGGCCTAACTAAGGTTCTATACAGCTGCAACATGACTTGTCAATTTTTATACTCAATGCCCTGGCCAATGAAGGCAAGCATGCCATATGCCTTCTTGACTACCTTCTCCACCTGTGTTGCTCCTTTCACTGACATGTGAACCTGTCCACCTAGATCTCGCTGACTGTCAATACTCTTGAGGGTTCTACCATTCACTGTATATTCCCTACGTGCATTAGACCTTCCAAACTGATGGTCAACCCACCCATTCCCCTCCAAAGGCAGGAGCTGGAGATTCTGCTTGCCATGGGCTGACAGCTGCCAGGGATGCACTGGAAAGATCACTGGTGTCAGCTGTCTCATGCTGATGAGGTGTCTTCTTACTGATCCCACAGACTCCGGCAGTACTGGAAGGCTCCGAATGATGGAACAATGGTATGGATTGCGAGCTGCTGATTTTTGGTCCCATTCTTCCTGTTACACTCATATTTCACTCATAGTAATTAACGGTTATTGTGACTGATTTAGTTCTCTCTTTATAAGTTATGGTATAAACAAGGGCAGAGAATTCCAAAAGTGTAGCTTCAGATATTCGGAGGTCACAGCTTTCAGGAATTGCAGTAAAAACTGTGATCACAGATGCCCTCGGCTTCTACCCGAATAACACTGAGAATTACGTCAGCTTTTGTTTTAATAAAAAGTAGTTTGGAGAAACAATTGATTTGAAAAAAGTGAAATCAAGCAAGTAATAAATAGAACTGCTTTATATACACATGATGGGAGGACTACTGTGGAAATTCAGAGAAAGACTGGGGGAGCAGGCATTTCATCTTTCAAAGGGTGGTACAAGACAGCCCAGAATGGAGTGCAGGGCTACGTGACTTTGAACCACAAGCTACTCAGATTGTGGGAAATACAGTGCTCTTATTTAAGAAGACGGATGGGTTTGTGTCAATGTTTAATCATGTTTTGTAATAGTGCCCTGCATTAAGCCCATTAGAGTAAGTGGTTCCATTTTGGAACAATGCTCAGATTTTAAACGAAGTGATTTGTTTTCTTGCCTATTAGATAGTTTTGCAATTTATTCTCACTGGGAGTTAAGTAACCCTTGCATTCATCTCCCAGACTGGAACTTCTATTTTACCGAGGAATGATGCAGGAAGTTTATTTGAAATGGTAAAAAATCATCTCCAGTTATTATCTTAAGCAAGGTTAAAATTATTCTTGGAAGCATGGAAGGTAAACAGGGAGAGGAGTCGGTCACGTAACACCTGAAGCCTGTTCATTCAGTGAGGTCATGGTCGATCTGTGGCCTAGCTTCATATACCTGTCTTTGCCCCATATTCCTTAAGGGCTTTGCTTAACAGAAATTTATAAATTGAAGATTTAAAATTGACAATTGACTCAGAATCAAATCAACAATTGCGGAAAGAGACTATTCAACTTCTACCAGCAATACAGGCAGAAGTGGCTTCAATCCTGAAAGTTCTGGCTCCAACCTTTAGATTATGCTGCCTAGTCCTAGATTCCCCTACCAGTGGAAATAGTTTCTCCATCTGTTCCCTGAAACCCTTGAACAAATCACCCCTTAACCTTCTAAATTCCGGAGAATGCAATCCTAATTCGTGCAATCTCGCCTCATTATTTGACCCTTGATGTCGAAGTATCATTTGATTAAATCAACGCTTCCTGGGCCATTATATACTTCCTGAGGTATGGTGAGCAGAGATAAATGCTGTTCTCCACTTGGGGTCTAACCTGTTTTTGTATGCCAGTAGCTTGACTATTACTTTCTTGTGTTCTTATCATCTTGATATAAATCTCAGCTAGCATTCCATTAGCTTTTTTGATTATTCTTTATACCTGTTCATTATATTTTATTTAATCTAATCATGGAACATTAAGTCTCATTCACTGACTCTAGCTTTTTCAACATTTAGAAAATATTCTGAGCTTTTTTTAGATCCAAAGTTGATGTCTTCACACTTGCCTACATTGAAATCCATTTACCAATGTTGCCCATTCACTTAATCTATCAATATTTCTTTGTAATTTTAAGCTTCCATCTACACTGTCTGCAATGCGGCCTTATCTTTGTGTCATCAACAAAACTGAATATATGGCTCTCTATCTCATCGCAATAGTCAGTAAAGTGAATTTGCTGAGGCCTCGATTCGAATCCCCATGAGAAGCCTTGGAAAAGAAGGGGTGCATCTATTGACGTTACAACACTAGGGGCAGCACTTCCCGTCCGCACATGCACACTCCACAGTTGGACAAATCAACTGATTGGTAAGTAACAGGGTTTCAGTGCTGTTTAAAACCAGCCATTTATATTCTCAGCACCAAAATCCATAAATAAGTGATATTTTCAGCATTTAGCGCAAAGCAACCACATACGTCTAAAATTCTCCCTCGAGATCTATCATTTAATTGATTATTATGTAACATTGAGATGTGTGAAGTAAATAAACTGGATTTCTCTAAAGAAGGATAGAATTGAGACACTGGGATGCAGTATTAAACATTTGTACAACAAACTAGATTTCACTTTGGGGTGAAGTAGAGCGAGGTGGTGGGGGAGACGGAGTTTTATTTGTGTGATTTTAGAAAAAGCCTGTCACTTTTTTGTGATTTTCCCTGGATTGGCCAATTAATGGCCAGTGGATGGGCCCACCATCTAATTAAGGACAGTGAGTAGGATCTTTAAATTGGAGGATAAATTGGCCAATCCTAGTCATCCTCCAGTTTGGAAGAAGCAAGAAAATGCTTTTGAGGGTAAGTGGTAGAGCGTGCAGTCCAACACCCTCTCGAATTTTTTAACTTTAACAAAAAGATGTCTTCAATATCTGGACCATCATTTGTTGGGGGTGGGGGAAACTTTCCACTGGCTGGCCAGAGGTTACAGCTGAAGCCAGGCAGACAGAGTGGACCACTAAGCCTGTCAGGAGCATCAAGCCCTTGGTCTGCGACTGGGAGGCCACCTCCAGGCAACAGGCCTGTTATCCCAAAACTCCAGAGACCTGGATGCCAACTGAAAAATTCCAGTCAGTCTCCAATTACAGGGCCTAATTGTGCAGATGTCTGTGTATAAGTCAGCTTTTGAAGTTTTGAAAAATCTCTACAAGGAGTTGATTTGTACAGCAAGTAGAAAACAGAATGGCCAGTGTGGGTGATCACCATTTTGAAATGTCATTGTGGGTCTGTTTTATACTCCTGTGCAATATTGCAACACCATCTGTATCACTTTCTTAATACCCTTTACACATGGTTATATGGTGACCAGTGAGTAAAACATTTACTTGTGCAGTGAAAATTTGAGGCTGAAAATAATGACAGTGTAGCATGTCATGTCTGAAAAAGAGTTGACTATGTCAAGTATATGCAAAAATAAAACATTTTGGGAGGGCAAGAAATAGTGTTGTCTTACATGCCAGCTCCACTTATACACCTGGATTTACGGTAAGCTGAATTGGCTGCCCACTGCTTGTGAGCCGTTAGTCCTGTCCATACTACCACCCCTGCGCACTACCCCACTCCCCACCCTGCACTCGCCATTCGCATATTTGGGAATGGAGCCCACAAACCAGTATGCAGACCGGCACCTGCACATTACGTACCCACCTTCGTGTCTGTCCCCCATGGGGCCTAAACATTCAGCCCAATAACAGGTCCCAAATGTCATGTTCTTCAAGAAGAAAGCAAAGAATTCTGTTGCTCTATTAATAATGTTGGTGAACCACAAGCCTTCCCTTATATCGATCAAATGACCACACAGCCAGTTAGTTAGTTCAAAAGATGGTTTATTTACATACACAAGAGTTATCTCGACATGCAAACACAATATCTACTACGAGTTAAACTACACCTATTAGCTACAATAATCTATACTTCACTTCAGGGCGGCCGGCACTGTGCAAATGGATAAGGCCTTTATCTGGATTATACTTCGCTGGTTCGAAGAAATTGGCTCTGTTTCTGCTGGGCTCATCTGTCAGGTAGTGATCGTTGGTCTTGAATTTGTCTGGCTGTTCCTGCTACGATTGGGTTGGTACAGGCCGGATCCAAAAGAGACAGAACACATGGCTGTGCTCTCTTTTATCCCTCTGGGATTTCGCGCTCTTTGGGGCGGTCCTTAACCTTGGACCCAATAGTTCGACAGGGCTCTGATCACTGTCTTCGATTTCGGCCAATAAAGGGGCGGGTGCCTTGGTGGCTGGGCGGGTCCTTAGCGGTCATTGACCTTGGCAGTTGGGCTTTCTGAGTAAAGGGAGTGGCGCCGATCAGTCTGTGGCTGTACTGGTTGCTTGATTGGAGTTCCATTGTCCTGGGAAAATGGGCCATTGAAATGCAAATAAGCAGGGGTTTCGATCAGGCCTGGTTACCTGTGTTTCAGATACACATCGGCTCTGTATCTGTCTGAGTCCTGGGTTGGCCATAATTCCCATGGTCCTTTGCAGGTGGCCATCTTAGATGGCAAGATTCCCACTCCCATTATTATCTCTGCCTTAAATGAGGGTGTGTGTACTTTGAGTGAAACAAGTATCAGTCTCGAATGCTGTGTTTTCCAAGGGAAGACAGCCTACAGATGCCACTCATAGGGAGCAATCCTAATCTTGTAAAAGGAGCAAGATATTGAATCAACCATCATCCACAGTAGAAAGGAAAGCCAGGCAAGTTGTATAATGAGCGGCCAGCCTAACATTGCCCATTCTACATCACTGAAAGTTAAAGTTTGCCCATCAGAGTGCCCCCTTTGAAGAGGGGGCACAAGGGCTACTCTGGGAACCATAGCCCATTAACAATAATCTGCATCAGAGCAGGAGGGAAGAAAAAGAGAGAAAACTGAAGTGAAATAAATAACTTGGTTTTAGATTTAGAAATACAAACACAATAAAAAGGTAATTTCCAGAACATGGACTCCAGGGTTGTTTTCCTTAGAATAGCGGAGGCTAAGGGGTGACTTAATTGAGGTGCAAAAAATTATGATGGGCCTGGATAGGGTAGACAGGAAAGACTTGTTTCCCCTGTCTGAGGCATCACTTAACATTGGGCATAGATGTAAGATGATTGGTAGAAGGATTAGAGGGGACATGAGGAAAAACTGTCTGGAATTCACTGCCTAAGTTGATGGTTGAGGCTGAAATGTTCAACTCATTTTTCAAAAGGTACCTGGGTCTGCATCTGAAGTGCGAGAAGCTGCAAGGTTATGGATCAGCTGCTGGAAAGTGGGATTAAAACGAGCGGCTGGTTTCCTTTCTTCCCTCTTTTTGACCAGTGCACACCTGATGGGCTGAATGGCCCCTTTCAGCACCATAACCTTTCTCTGATTCTCTTCCACAAAAAGCTGTTGAGGCTGAAAGTTTTGAAGCTGAGATTGATCGATTTTTATTTGGCCGTATATAAAAGGTTATAGAATCAAGGTGGGCGATGGAGCTAAAGAACAGATCAGTAATGATCTAACTGAATGGTAGACTAGGCTCAAGGGGCTGGTTTAGCACACTGGGCTAAAGAGCTGGCTTTTAAAGCAGTCCTAGGCAGGCCAGCAGCACGGTTCAATTCCTGTACCAGCCTCCCCGAACAGGCGCCGGAATGTGGCTTTTCACAGTGTCTTCATTTGAAGCCTACTTGTGACAATAAGCGATTTTCATTTCATTTTTTTTTTCATTTCAGGAGCTGGAAGCCCTCCTGTTCCAATGATCCTAAACGATGTAAGTTGCTGCCCTGAGAGACGTAATGAGGTGCAATATTAAATATAAGTCCTTTCCTCCTTTTAATAATGTGCTCTTAATTGTTACATGCAAATATTTCTGATGGTTTCTCCCAGATTTATGAAAAACAAGTTATTACAATAGATTGGTGCCAATCGAAACAAAACCATTGCTAGAATGTGCTGAAAGGTAGCATACACTGTTCAAAGTTTGCTTTCCTAATTTCTTAGCTGGAAACCCAGTACCTTTGTAGTCTCATAAACTTCCTCCAGCTTAATAATATGTTCATGGTTCACCATCTTCAAGATGGCAATCTCCCTCTCCAGCATTTTAACAGCTTGGCTTCCAGCCTGAAACAAGAAGTCAGGAGTCCCAGTCAAACCTCCAGAACAGATAGCATAGCAAACAGTTTAAATACAACACTTGATAAAGGCATTTTTCTTTTCTGGTTTGAATTAATCAGGCGATGATGCGAGGTGCATTGCCGTTGGTCTTCGGATCCCTCGGTGTAACAGTAACCTCTCCTCCTGAATGCTATCTATTGACCCCTGCTGGAAGTACCATGTATTGCTGCTAGGTGTGCAGATCATACTGTTATTATAATGATACTTTTGGCTTATTTGCCAGGCAAAACATAAGGCACCAATCACTCATAAGGGATTTGGTAAACATGTGGGTCCATTTATTAAGACTAGGCACATGATAACAGTTACACACTGGTAGAAATCTTGAAGACATCAAAGTTTTGTGTGCTCGGCTCAAAACAAAAGTGAAACGAAGACTGGATCACATGACATTTCCCTTTGAGTGATGCTATGCTGCTATCCCTTAAGAGGTACGTTACAACACAGATCTTTGACTGCTTGACTGTTTTTTTTGTTCATTCATGGGACATGGGCCCATCCCTAATTGCCTTTGAGGAGGAAGTTAAGAGTCAATATTGCTGTGGGATTGGAGTCACCTGTAGGCTAGACCAGGTAAGGAAGGCAGATTTCCCTCCCTAAAGGACATTAGTGAGCAAGATCGGTTTTTCCAACGATCGACAATGCTTTCATGGTCATCATTTCACTTTCAATTCCATTTTTATTGAATTCAAATTTCACCATCTGCAGTGGCAGTATTTGAACCTGGGTCCCGCGAGCTTTACTCTGGGTCTCTGGATGACTAGTGCTGTGACAGTACCACTACGTCACTGCATAACCATAACTCACTGACACCCAGCATTGAGATTGACACTTAAATAATGGGCACTTGGATGAGGTGTCAGAGGGCAACTGGATCACACGGAATCATAAGGGCTGCATCTGTGTGTGGTGGTATGGATATGAGCACTGCCATTGGTGCAGAGAACTGGCTTCCCATTGGCTCTGGCTGGTCATGTGCTCTCGTCCGATTAGTTGGGCCTAGTCAGGTGACTGCTCTCCAATTGGTCGAGAGGCAAGTAGGCCCCGCCTCCGAGGTGGGGTATAAGTACCCAGAGTTCCCGGCGGTCGGCCATTTCTCTAACAACTAGCTGATTAAAGCCACAGTTGGATCCTAAATGTGTCTTGAGTCGAATTGATGGTACATCACTCTGATTTTCCAACACAATGTGCTGACAGGGAAGGACTCCGATGATCTCCCCTGAAATATGTGAAATGTTTTCTGAGAAACAGTGAAATGTTAAATAGCCAGTAAATGTACAGGCTTTTTTGTTGCCCCACAATGTGCAAGGACTGAAGGTGGCAATGGTGATTGTGGGGCATGACAGTTTGGTAGCGGTGACAGCAAAATAAACAAATGCTAAATACCTTGAGCAATTTCAACAAAATCAAGTTGCATTCCTATGTAGGAACATACAGGAAAAGGCCAGCTAGGGGCACATCCCAAAAACAAATACCTCTCAATCACCTATATGCTCAAATATTCATTGAATTCTCTTCTGTGTTATCTAACTCACTGACTAATCCATCCCACATGCTCACCATACAGTAATTAAATATTCCACTACAGAGATTTGAATACGCCACTCAGAATTTGGGCTGTCAGCATTGTTCGCAAAGCCAGTATTTATGGGCCCATCCCTGGAATGATGCTCCAGTGAAATACTGAGGGAGTGTCCATAGACATCTTTCTTCCAATTCTTCCCCATGTCCCTCTTCCAACCACTGGGTCTAACAAGCATCTGCCCTATGCCCATTGCTCCAGCAGAACAATTGACAGCAGAGGCTGGGGTTTCCCTCATTCGCATGTCTTCAACAAGCCATGGCCCAGATATGAATAGTTGCTGTTTTTCTTCTGTGACAACTTGCAATACAGGAGCCAAGAGCAACAGTCTAGTACATTCATAGCAACCTAAATTCTCTTTGAACTTCTCTTTAGATTATTCGGAGGAGGAAGACTTTGATTCTAACATCAACCTCCAGGCCACATCCTCAACCATTCCTCTATACTGCAGGCAACCTGACCCAATCAGGGCGGCACAGTTTAATGAGCTGTGAAACATGTGAATAAGCCAGGTTCCTTTAGAAAGCACATTACCAGGGCAGCACGGTGGCACAGTGGTTAGCATTGCTGCCTACGGTGCTGAGGACCCGGGTTTGAATCCCGGCCCTGGGTCACTGTTTGTGTGGAGTTTGCACATTCTCCCCGTGTCTGCGTGGGTTTCGCCCCCACAACCCAAAGATGTGCAGGTTAGGTGAATTGACCACGCTAAATTGCCCCTTAATTGGAAAAAATAATTGGGTACTCTAAATTTATATATATAAAAAAAGAAAGCACATTACCTTTTCCTTGTTCAGTTTCTTGATGGCCCACGTTCTGTCTGTGGAGATGTGTGTAGCATGAACCACAACACCAAAGCTACCTTTCCCCAGCTCTCGTCCAATCTTGTAGTATAGCTAAAAAATAATTGAAAGAGTCATTGTAACTAACCATTCGGCAATGCAACCATGCTTTAAAAAGAAAACCCAAATAGCACCATAGCAATGAAGGCCCAATGTAACCTAAATATCAATTATGATCCAAACAAACATAGAAATATATATATATTCTTAAACATATTGTTCTGTTTTGCAATTCTAATAGGCAAAGTTTAGGAGACAAGGCAGGGTTTAATTACATGATTCTCTGCTGTGTGCTACCGTCTCTGCTGGGGAAAGCATGTTCTTTATGACCAAAATATTATGAAGATTGTATGCATGAAGTCCCAGTTTGGGCTCATGATGGGTGAGACTCATCCCCAGGAATGGGCGTTCATCAAAGAAATCCTGTGGTGAATTTTCTCTTGTTCACTGTGAGTCTCAAGTGATTCTTGGCCCTGTATGGTTGATTGGAAAAACACACATAACTCCCACAGTGCTGAAATTCTATGAGGGATAGTGGGCAAAGAGAGAGTGACATGCTGGTGCACATACTCCCCTCCCCCCTTCACAAGGAAGCAAGCAATCCTGAGAGGACATCTGATTGAGTGGTCACTACATCCAACAGTAAAAAGTGGCAGGAGATCAACGGAAGATTCCATGAAGATGAGAAGTGAGCAAAGCCAAGCGTAATTGGCACTCAAAAGGCAAGGGTAATGGCCGAGGAGGTTAAAGTGTTGTCATGACCCAAAGAAGCTGTTACTTGAACTGTTTAGCTGGATAAATCTGGAGATTTTGAGATGAGTACGTTTGTCAGTAACAACATTAGACTGACTTTCTTTTTATCCTTGCTTTTCATATCAACATCTGACAGGAAGAATATTCTGTAACAGAACTGACCATCTTTATGGATACTAGCACAGTTCATACAGTAGGTACTACATCAAAACCTTGGATTCATATTTTCTATACACAGTAACAATATTTTATTTAGCCTATGTTTCCATCACAAAGCAACTTGTGCGTTGAGACTCTAGAACACAGCTTCATCACACATCACAGGCTCACCTGAGGTTGGAACAGAGGCAGACCTGGCCTGAAAATATAGCTGTGCTGGCTGGTATGCTGGTTTCTTGTGGAGGTGGGTTCAGATGACGGATTAAGCTCATTAGTCACCTAATCAAGGCAAATTAAAGGAGGCCGATTGTGATTTTCCAGTAGGTCTCCTGCACTGGCTTTAGGTGCCCGAAGGCAGGTATTCAGCAGCAGGCTAGAGGGCCAGGCAGACCAAAAGGTCCTCCTTGTTTGCCTGTGTGCTGGAGAAGCCTCTCTATAATGTGTGCCTGGCGACTGTCTATTATTTTTAAGCTTCCTGTACTGTCATGGCTTGTTGTTGACCACCCCTAGCAGGGATCTGCTGTCATGGTGTGTCACACTTGTCTGTCTTGCACACCCTGACACATCCACTACAGCATAGCTGCAACTACTGTGTGATATCTGTCCTCAAACTACGCTTATGTCAACCCTTCTTTTTGCTGGCCTCCTCTTTGTCCTCCAAAAGAGATCTCTGTTGCATTTCAGCTCTGATCAAGTGGCTGTTTTTTTTTTGTGTGTGTGTGATTTTTGTTCTTGCTATTTCAAGTACCCCTTTGTTGGTCTTCTGGTCTATATATAGATTGTTTAACACATATCTTAACATCCATATTTCAACGGCCTCAATTTTCTCCCGAAAATCTTTATTTATCACGTGTTTGAGGTAGACAGAAAAGTGAATAGAATGGAGTATTTTATGAGTTTTGTTTCCTTGTTGCACGTTTTGAGTTTTCCTGTTGTTAGCGGTTTGCACACCGGACAAGAAACCCCAAACAATTTGCAATTTGAGGAAAGGATGCTTTACCCCAGGAGTGATGACACTGACCAGTAGGCATCTTTTATGTCAAAACAAACTTTCATTTAAACTCAGAATTAACAATATTAACATCAACGAAATAGCTTTATAATTAACAGTTAAACAGTTCTTAAATAAGAAGAAAACTTTAACTTATGCCCTACACCTTCACTACATTTATTCCAATCGAGCAATCTGATTACCACTTAGAAATAAAGTTAACAAATCAGGTTTACTCGCTGTTTTCTGTGTAGAGACCTTTTGGAGAGAGCCCCTTTCAAGGTCAGACACAAGACCCTTCTGTTCAACTCAAAAGCCCATGGAAAAACTGCCCAAACCACAGCCAGACCTGGCTCCTCCCATTAATTACATCATCTGTATCTCACTAAGATGTCCCTTGACCTGTTTAGCCAACACTAAACATGACTCCCTCATAAATTATCTATACCAGAGGGAATCTCCTTTTCTATAAATAATATTCCATTGGCCATCTAAATGTAAACAAGTAAATGGTTACAATGAATTAATTCCTCACTTTTACAGCACCTTAATTACGGCTTCAGCAGACACAATACCTGTATGTATTTTAAACCACTTTTAAAATAACATTATTGCCACAAATATAATATATAACAGTTTCTTACATTCATCCTTCATATTTTACTGAAAGATTGGAGTGAGAATCTCTCCATGTTGAAGCCTCCTCTCTCTTGCCATATGTTACAACCTGCTGAATCTTGACAATGCCTGATTGGTCCTCCAGCTTTGAGAGTCCACTCCCCTCCCTCAATAGGACAGAAAATATCTGTGCTAATTAAGGGGCGGCACCCAAATGAGTGATTTGTCATACCTCCTGGGATGGGTTCAGAACCTGGAAACTACCCTGAATTCTGTTTCCCACCCCCAGAAGAAAAATCCAGCCACTCATCAGATCCACAGCTATCACTGCTGTGGTGGCATCAATACAGGTCCACCTTCATCTGAATAACCTAATGAATCATCCATGCAGTAGCCTCTACAGAGTGCAGAGGTTCTAGAATTACCACCAACTCCCTAGAAGCAGGTAACCTGCACTGAGAGATTGTAGAATCCTAGGACCGGGTTTTCTGTCCTCTCCCGCCAGCGGGATCTGCAGGTCCCGCTGAAGCCAACAGGGATTTAAATGGATCACTGCATCTTCCCGTGGGAAAACAGGCCATGGCGGGGTCGGAAAGTGTCAGCGCTAGATCCAAAAGACAAAAAGAGAACGTGTACTGTAGAGTTAAGGGTTAACACCAGAAGCATACGTGATACAGATGTAATAATTATATCAGATCTCATGACTGAGGCATAAGAGATATCTGGAAGGAGAAGAGGCTCCAGCTTCGTTCAGAGGTCCAAATGTGTAAATACTTACTGTAAATGAAGAGTTATGGATTTAAGGGACTATAGACTTGAGCAGCATACTTTGGTAAAATAGCCAGTCTCGAAACCTCTCCTATCAAGACCCCAACCACACAATGGAACACTCAGCCACCCCCCCCCCCCCCCCCCCCCCCCCAAGCAGGTAGCTCATAACGACCACTGAGAGTTGTAGATATCCTAGATCTGAAAATTAAAGGATGCTGGGTATAGACATCAGTGAGCCTACCTTCCAGGTACTGGGAGACCCAGTATATTGTTCTGGTCTCCATGCACACTATGTTAAGGATATTTTGGCCAGGATGGAAAAAAACACCTGAGAAGACCTCCAGACCAGGACCTTAGAGATGAAGATCTCCAGCTCTGGCATTCACAATGCTTAATTGAGGAATTAAAAGCTCCTTGACCCAGAAAGTACACATCTGGGTAGTGCTCTATAAAAAGTAATATGCGTGTATTGGAGAAATTGTAAAGCAGGGCAATAGGATTGACCCCAAGTAGAAAGAACAAACAACAAAGAAAAGTACAGCACAGGAACAGGTCCTTCGTCCCTCCAAGCCTGTGCCGACCATGCTGCCCATCTAAACTAAAATCTTCTACACTTCCAGGGTCCGAAAGAACAAAAAGGAAATGATTTATAAGGAAAAATTAAGAAATCTTAACCTCTACTCTTCAGAAAAAAGTAATGTGAAGGAGCCTTCACCAACATATTCAAAATATGAAATAGATAGATGAAGTCAACCTGGAATCTTATTTAAAAGTAAGATCAAGTTCATATGTTGCCTTATGATGTATTTTCTTTTCTTCCCTTTTCTTTCCATGTACTTAATGATCTGTTGAACTGCTCGCAGAAAAATACTTTTCACTGTACCTCGGTATACGTGACAATAAACAAATCCAATCCAATCCAATATGAACCAAATGAAATGGCTTTGAATTCGTTGGAAGTAAATCTAGAAATTGATTGGGAATAACAACTGTGATTATTATAATGGGCTTGATTCTCTGCTTGGGAGACTGTGTTCTCCTTCCGGAACGGAATCTCTTCTGGTCGCTCCAAAGCAATTCAGTCTCCCTTGCCATGCAAATTTATACATGACTGGGAGCTCCAGGGATTCCGTTCCAAATCCCACTATTGGCCCAGTACTGAATCTGGTTAATGGCACCCTTCTCCGCACAATGCAAATCCTGCAACCCATCCGTTGGTGACAAGTAGGGGCTTCTTCCCCTCCCGCAACCATGGGAATTGCCGAATCACCCCCCCCCCCCCCCCCCACGCCGACAACATTCACACATGAGGGTGACCCGACCCTCCCCAATAACCTAACTTCAATGTTTATAAACATCTTACTATGATTGGCAGCTCCTGACCACGTCATAAGCAGTTAAGTGCTTTCTGCTGAGAAAAAGAGGAAGTGAAAGCACTTAACTCCTAGATGTTTATAAACTTTGAGGTTAGATTCAAAGCCTTGAGGTACTTGATATTCATTGAAGCATGAAGGGAAATTAAAATAAACAATCTAGACAGCTGTCTGGCTGGAAGCTGTTACCTCATACATTGCAGCCAACTAAAAGCTTTTTCTCTTTGAAAGTGAATAGAAGCCTTGCATATCAAAGGACCTGAGGGAGTTTAAGCTTGTGATGTAGTTTTGGATTTCTATGAAGAAACACCCTGCTACATTCTACACCTCTATCTGAAGCAGCAGGTGTAATGGACAGGAGAGTGAAAAAGTTGTGATTTTTCATGGGCCATAATTCCCAGGCTATTGGGATTCTCTTTTCCTGCTGGCAATGCATCCCCACCCTCGAGTTTCCTGGCAGTGGCTACCATGGGAAATCCCATTGACATGCAGCAGGAAGATAGAAATATGCCACGAGCAAATGGTGTGCCACCAAGAAACATGCAGCTGGGTAACCGAAGAATCCAGCCCACTGAGGGATCCATGATGGGGGGGATCCATGATGGGGGGGATCCATGATGGGTAGATTCTCAGATACGAGGGGTCTCTGATGATGGTGGTCTTTAATATGGGGGTTGGGGGGGGGGAGGTCTGATGGTGTGTCTGGTGTGGGTTCTGATGCGGGGGTGTGATGGAGAGGTGAGGGTGGGTTTGATGGGGGGCCTGGGGTTGGCAGGATTTGCATTGTGGCGGGGAGGAGGCCCTCCGATGAATTAAATATTTACCCCCTTTGGAAAATGCTTGCACCGATCCATGGCTGCGTGAACGCGACCCAGAGGGCCAGAAAATCACACAAGTATGGATAATTGGGTATTCAGGCCATTAATAGGATTCAAATGGGTTCAAATACTTCCTCCTGCTGGCATGGGACATGAACCTCAATGCTGCCACCAGCAGGGGACCGGAGCATCAAAACTATGCTGATCTGTTTTTTTCCTGTGGCTAGATTCTCTGTCACATCGGGAACTCCCCTACTGGGCAATAAATCAGGTCAGGTCAGTTCCATGAAATATATCAGAGACTATACGAGATTGTGAGAGTCTGTACACTAGAAAGTGGAGTTTTAACAGATTGAATGGCCTTTGTTTATCTTCATCTCTTATATTCTTAAAATAAGGCATGAAATCAAATAGAATCTGCTATCTTAGAAGACCTATGGCTATGGCAAGGTATTCTGTGGAGAGAGATTAGAGCTGTGATGGAGGACTTTGCTGCTCCAGATACATATTTTTCTGTTCTCAGACACATCTGAGACACCTATCAGGAGACGCCTACCATTAGTGACCTAAGAAGGACACCAGAGAGGCATGATGTTAGAACCCATAACAGCAGTCTGTCCTTTATGTTATGAAGCATTATTTCTTTCATGTGCCGGACCATTGAAAGGAAGGCCGCTCTGCAGTTAAGAATTTGAGGTATTATTCGCCATGATACTCTTCATTCCCATACGTCATTGATTGTTGCATCATTCACAGAAATGGTGCATCGGGTGAGAGGAGCGGCAACACTGCTACAGCTATACACTCCCAGGTTAAGAAAGACATATGAACAGACCACAAAGGTGTTCATTCTATCCATGAAAGATATGCAATACATTTATTAGCATCAGGTACCTTGACACAACCTCTATCATGTGCATGGTTAATCAGGCATATGGGTCGTAGCAATATTGACTATAGCTCTCACCTCTGAGGCAGTGGAGATGTAATCTAGGTTGAGGGAGAACACAATTGGCAGACAATGTGTTTGATTATTCCTGATTTAGTTGAATGGTAGAATCTATTTGATGGCTGAATTACTTCAGTCCCAATGAATGGCTGCTGGTTTAAGAAAAGTTGACTATAGTCAACCATAATGATTTACTGAAAATGTTGACTGAGCAATTTTGCATACGCCTTCGCCCTCAACAGGAACGGCGACGTGGGCGCAAAATCTCACGAGAATTGGGAAGCGCATTTCTCGCAGGCGGGATTGCATTTTTCTCCGTCTCTCCCTGGTGATGTAACACATTTAAATACATTATGATACATTTACAGCTGTTTAAAGGTCCTTCCCTCCACATCATCCACTCCTCATAGAATATTGAAACCTTGTCGACTTTATAGGGATCCTGCCGGGGCGCCAAGGTAAGTAAGTATAGCCTCCGGTGGGAGAGGGGCATGCCCAGGCAATTCTCTGATACAGCCCACTGGCACAGTATGGCATTGCCAGACTGAAGCATCTTGGCATTGCCAACCCAGCGGTGCCAACCTGGCAGTTCCAACCTGTGACGTGGGTGTGCCACAGGTGGGCCCCCGGGCAGCAACATGAGAGGGAACCTTTCATGTGTGCCTGAGAGGGCTGATGCTGTGAGGGGGGGTGATTGCTCTCAAGACTGTGATGATGGGGGAGATTGCGGTAGTGGGGAGAGGGGAGAGGCCTGATGCCTGCGAAGTGGGGGGTGGGGGGGGTGCGATGTTGGCAATGTGGTGAGGTGTATGGTGTCATAATATCCACTTGTGTATATCATGAGATGCAGACAGGCAGTGATTGACACACAGGATAACCAATGAACACACACGACACAGAACAACCAATCACCAGACAGGACACCACCACTATAAAGCCCACAGGGCATTAAGGCTCTCCCTCTCTCACAGGACACGGCTAGGGAGATAGTCACAGTTCACAGACTAATGAACATTATCACCATGTGATAGAGAGCTAGTCTGGTCAAGCCAGTAGGAGGTTATCAGTTAGGTTATTAGAATGTCAACCCACAGCAGATTATGTACAGCAATCAACAGGTTCAATAAAACAGTGTTGGACCATCTCCTGTGTCGGAAGCCTGTTTCTCGTTTTACTGCATCCAGTTGCAGTCGATGTTAGACCAACACAGATAACACATCAGATGGGTTGCCCCGATGTTGGCATGAGGGGAGGGTGGGCGATGGAGGTTTGGAGGATCCCATTGCTTGTGTTGTGGTGAGCGGGGGCGCCCAATGTTTGTGTGGAGTATTCAGTGTGTCGCTGGGTGGGGGGATTGGTGTGGGACATTTACTTTGTGTGCTGATTGGGGCACCCTTTAAAGATAGAACTCTGATCTCTATGGCATCAGCTTTGCTAGCTCTATCCCCCCCCCCCCCCCCCCCTTCCTCCCTTCCTCCCTCCCCACCCACCACCAGAATTACAGTTTAAACCCCGGCCTAAACTCTTATAGTGGCTGAAAATCTGAACGAAAAACACAACTGTACAGCTGGAGAACTACACACGTGTTTTCAGTCAGAGACTGACACTGTGAAGTTATACCTGTCAGGAAAAAATGGACAGGCTGGATCTTTTTCTTTTTAAAAGGGAAGACTGGGATGTGACCTAAATAGCGCTGTTTAAAATTATGGTGGATTTTTATAGAGTAGACAGAGAGACAGTGTTTACATTAGATCAAAACTAGACACCATCAATTAAGATAGTAAACAAGAAATCCAGTATTGAATTAAAAATAAATATTTTGTTTTATGCAATTTGAGAATGTATAACTCACTGCCACAGAGAATAGTTTGGGCGAATAGTGCACATGTATTGAAGAAGAAAAGAGAGAAACGTATGAAGGGGACGGCAATTGAGAATTATACTGATAAGGTTAATTGAGAAGGGATGGCAGGACATTCAACTGGAACATAAATGTCAGCATGACTAACTGGTTTGAATAACTTGTGTCTGTGCTGTGTAGTCTACGCAATATTATGTACCGTTCCCCACAGGTTCATTAGACCTGATAGTAGTCAATCCCTTGGACAAGCGAATTCCCTTTGTAAATGTATTCCATTTGTTTTAGGGAAATAACAAACCAAATGGTGGTCAGGCATCTCTGAAGCTCATGTCTGCTTCATTCCCTTTGAAAGAAAGATGGGAACCCCAGAGACAAACTCAGAGGTCTTATGTCTGTGTTTCATCTTGTATCTCCATTGCCTGTCCCGAATTGCATTTGTCAGAGCCAGTACTTGTTTAAAATTCTTTCAGGGGATGTGGGCGTCGCTGGCTGGGCCAACATTTGTTGTCCATCACTAATCGCCCTTGGGCTGATTGGCTTACCAGGACGTTTCAGAGGGCGGTCAAGAATCATTCACATTGCTGTGGGTCTGGACTGACATGTAGGTCAGACCTGGTAAGGCTGGCGGATTTCCTTCCCAAAAGAACATTAGTGAACCATATGGATTTTTACAAAAATCGATGATAACCATTATCATTGAGACTATCTTTCTAATTCCAGATTTATTAATTGAATTCCAGTTCCACTAGCATGGATCTCTGGATAACTAGCCCAGTTACACTATCACTGTGTCACTGTCTACTCTTAAAGGGCTGAAATAGAATTATTTTGATGTGTTTGTTAATTCATTTACATCAGGATCGCAGTTAGAAGCTCACAACTACCATTCCTGTGCAGGCTTTGTGCCAAGCTATGCAACGTAATAGTTAGATGCCCCTTAATTCGAATCCCAGAACAAGATGCGCTAATGTGACATTCCATTTTCACCATACCAATCAACTTCCTGGCTTCTCTGAAAATTTCCTGAATAATTAGTAAGTAGGAGAGTCGCTTTGCACTGTTCATGTTCCCCAAAGACATGTTGCAACTCATCATACTTTGGACCAATACAATCAACAGAGAGTGGAACCTTCTAGATTGTCAGTCGAGACTAGATTTATGCAGATGCCCCAGAGAAGAAATTATTACCCCACAAAGTGCTGAATGTTAAATAAATACACTTCATCAAGTTCAATTGGCAGACACAGCATTTTATTTGTTCATGCAATACTTGGACATAGAAATTCGGAAACCATTTTGTTTGCAAACAGGGTTTTATTTTATATTTATCAAGAAATTGTACCTAAGCTGATTACAAGCTTTTCCTTCCAAAATGGTGTGATTCATAGTTTCGAGCAGCACTTTTACTGAACTCATCCAGAGAGGTTTTATTACACAACTTCGTGCCTTTATCTGACTCGCCGCGGCCATCCCGTCATTGGTTGCAACGTTCCGCACCACTTGGAAAGCAAACAGACTCAATTCCCCTATTGGATGGTGTTTGACTGCCAAACAGCCTCGTCATCCCATCTCCGATACTTTCTAACTCATAAACAAAAAGTGTTCAAAGGAGGTGAAAACAAAATCGTACACAATGATTTTACCTCTGGGTTGTCTGCAGGAGTGTCCTGGAGACTCTAAAATAAACTTGCTGGTTAACAAATACGCAACCCATGCTTTTCCATCCGGTGGATTTTGTGACTTTATAGTATTACAAGCACAGGGCCCAACTCAAAGCATTGGGTCACAAAGTCACCCACAATTAGGGCGTGATTTAACAGGCCAAAAACAGTCCTGTTTTTGGCATGTTTAGCGGGGTGTTTCTCAGTGCCTGCAGCGTTGAGAAAGACCCCGCTATTTAATGGCACTTTGTGGGGTTTTTTGGCCTCAGTGGACAATGCCCTATCGAGGCCACACTTACATAATTTCCTGCACTTACGAGCTCAGCTAACCAGTGCAGGAAGGCAACTCGTGGATTGGGGCCCCATTTTTGAATGCTGCCCCGATCTGTCAACCCCCTTAGCCTCCCCATGGCAGTCTTTGGACCCACCCCCACTGCAGTCTCTTCCGGGCTCCTCGAGATGCCCTCAGCCCCACCTCTTAAGGGCAAGGCACCCCCGGTCCGTGACCTGTCGTGGGTAAGCTGGCACCTGGGCACCTTGACACTGCCTGCCTGACACCCTGGCAGTGCCCCTGGCAGTTCCACTCTGGAATTCCAGGATGGCACTGCCAGCATGCCAGCTGGAGTGTCAGAATACCACCCTCCCCAGTGCCCAACCAGCCAAAGTCTCTAATGGCCTGGGAGACCCCGCGCCCCAGGTGTTGCGACTCTTGGTCCACATTTGTGGAAACAGCATCCTGGCGAGGTCTCCCAGGCAAAGCCGTTAGGTCCAGGGCGCTGGGAAAATCCTGCTAACGTAAATTTAAATGAATCTAATGGCTCACTTAAATATGCTAATTTGGATCACGACCAGCAAGGGCGAGAATGATGTCCTGCAAGATTCAGTTGAATCTTGTGAGGTGTTTTGAATGTCGTGCAATACTTGGACGTAGGTTCCATGCGATTCCATGGCGTCGTCACATCACCAAATCGGGTGTGACGACGCCATTAACGCGCCTCCTTTATCTTTAACAATGGCATGCTAATTGTCTTTGATAATGCTTACTAATTTTATCTTTAATTAGGAACTCCATGATTTTTGTCTAGAACGAATTTTAGACTTGATTGATCTATCGTTTAGCCTGAAGAAGGTGCGTTGCATGAGGTATTCTCCATTCCCATGCATGATATTTGAGAATTGATTAATTGAGGGAGAGCCTTTTTGGTCACCTTCTTTGACTTTGTTCTGCAGCCTTCAAGGCCTGGTGTTTACCCACCGTTATCCACTAATTTTTTTAGAAACAGATATTTTTCTACAATTGGCTCTCGTCGGCTTTCTGACCCCAGTGCTGAGCTCGTCTTTTATCAGCTGATGTGTCACTTGTCATGAGAATGTAAAACCACAGAAGCAGTAGACCATATGGTACTCCAGCCATTTAGTGCAGTCATGGCTGATCCTCTGGCTAACTCCAATTTTCTGTCCACTCCCTTGATTCCCTGAAAGGTCAAAAATCTAACTGTCTCTCAGGCTTAAGTTTATTCAACGATGGAACATCCACAACCCCCGTGGGGTAGAGAATTCCAAAGATTCACAACCCTGCTGAGTGAATTGAAACATTTCTCCACATCTCAGTCCTAACTGATCAACCCCTTAGCCTGGGACTGGGTTCTGATGTGGCTCTGTGTTCTAGATTTTCCGACCAGAGGAAAATATGGTTTAACTTGAAATAATGATTAAATAATAGATTCATTACAGTGCAGAAGGAGGCCACTCGGCCCACTGAGTCTGCACCGACTCTCTGAAAGACCACCCTACTTAGACAGATGCCCACACCCTCTCCCTGTAACTTAGTAACTCCACCTAACCTTTTGGACACTAAGGGACAATTTAGCATAGCCAATCCACTTAACCCGCACATCTTTGGAGTGTGGGAGGAAACAAGAGCACCTGGAGGAAACCCACGCAGACACGGGGAGAACAAACAAACTCCACACAAACTCTACACAGACAGTCACCCAAGGCCGGAATTGAACCCGGATCCCTGGGGCTGCAGCAGGGCTAACCACTGTGCCGCCCTTCGCGATTGGCGTTAACCTTTTTTACTTCACTTTATTCTCCTCTGTGTACCCCCCCCCCCCCCCCCTCCCCGTATCCCCATTCAGTTTCCTTTGAACCATATTCAATTATTCCTCATAACTTGTTTACCGATGTGGACATCACTGGTGAGGTCAGCCTTTATTACCCATCCCTATTTGCCCATGGGAAGGTGGTGGTGAACCGCTTTCGTGAACTGTGATGTTAGTACACCCACAGTGCTGAAAGGGTGGGTGTCCTAATTAACGACACATGACGTGCTGGATTGGACATCACATGCTACGTCCCATTAGTTAGAATGCTTTCCTCACTACTTAGCTTGAAAAGAAATCTCATGCAGCGTGCTGACTTTGGTGTGAACTGTTAGCAGCTCGGTGGGAATAATGAGGACCTCGATGGGCAATAGAACCAACAGACTATCTCCTGGACCAATGAGACAAGATTGAGAAAGAAACAGAAAAGTCACAGAGAAGGAAATAGGATGAATTGTTGTTGCTTAGATTCAAAAAGAGAACCAAAGGGAAATAAAACCTCTATTTTGCCAAACCCAATAGCAATTATTTTGGAATCTGCAACTCATGGATTATCTCTCCCTTGCTACAAGGTGCTGTACGATTTGCACATTAATAATGACGTTAACTTGTTATTATTTTCCCAGAAAATTCTAGCCCATTGACATCCTATGCTGAATCATTTTGTGACACCGGGGATGTTTAAGACCAGTTGAGACACCACACATTGCACAATGCCTTCCACCCCTGGCCTATGAAGAAGAGACTTGGGAGGTTAACTATCGAAAAGACTTACACGAGACGTTTGGTCACAGGAGTTACAGGTCCGCAAAACATGAACAAGTGGCGCACCAACAAATGTGTTTATTATGCAAATTTATTTTTAAAATTTGAATATCCACTGCAAAGGGGCAAACTCGATCGCACCTTGAAAGAAAGGCGTCTGGTTCAGTTAATCAGTGTCATGGGGTTTTTGCCTTATTTCCAACTTGCGTTTCCATCCAGCAAGGCTCTGCTCTGGGAGACTGGCCTCTACCCATCATTTTTAAGCTGGCATTGAAGTGCAAGGAAAATTGAGAGGCAGGAGGGTCAGTAACCCAGTGATATAGATTTAAGAGGGCAGCCAAGAATGCGTTTTACTCAGTCTGTTGTTGTGGTGCCGATTACATTGCCTGAAAGGCTGGTGGAAGCAAATTCAGTAGGGAGTCTGATAAAAACCTGAAAAGGAAGATTTGACAGGGCTGTGGAAAGAGTTCAAGAGAATGGTGCTAATTGGATAGCTCTTTCAAATGGCTGACGCCTGCACGGTGGGTCAAATGGGCACCTCCTGTGCTAATATAATTCTATGCTCCATGTAGATAGAGATATTTCTGTGTTTCGCTGAATCAGAGATTTGTGAGGTGAAGGAAGTTTGTAGAGATACAGCTTTTTAAACACAAGATTCTTTAACACCCGAAAAGAACATACTTTCACTTCAAAGGGAAAAAACAGCTTAACATGGGAGTACTAATAAAGAAATAAGGAAAATGACAAACACAAGATTTCAGTGAAACTTCATGCAATTTTTTCCTAAATTCTCCTCCATTCACTGTGCCTCCTGTGTCTTAATATCTCAAGTTGCTGCCTCAAAAACTGCAACTTTCAGTTCTTATTATGCTGAATTAGATGCACAAGTGCTGGCTCAAATGGCCCTTCACATATAGTGATCAACGTCTAGCGCACTCTGACGTGGATGCACATATTGAGAGGAGCAATACTGAAGCGCTCACTCCGTGAGGCTCCTCTGCTGGTACAGAGCCTCTTCCTTCATGGTGAGCACCGATCAGAGAATCAGAGTTTATCACATTGCCTTCAATCTGCACTTTGTCTCTGACCGGGTGTGGCGGTATGATGAACATAGCTGCCTGCCATTGGTGCAGAACACCGGCTTACCATTGGCCCTGGTCGGTCATGTGCCTCTCGACCGATTGGTTGAGACCAGTCATGTGACGGCTCCCTGATTGGTCGAGAGGCTGAGTTAACCCCGCCTCCAGGGAGAGGTATAAATACCCAGTATGCCCGGCGGTCGTCCATTTACTGTAGTCGACCGCAGGGCTAACATCTAGCTTATTAAAGCCTTACTTTTGTACAGCAACTCGTCTCGCATTCAATTGATGGTTCATCAATTTAATAAGCTAGAATTTTGAAGATGGAGCTCCGGATCAAGCCCGAAATCCTCCACATCAGCCCGCAAACTCAGAACGCCTCAGAAATCTACAAACATTGGCTGGCATGTTTCGATGGTTACCTGGCGTCCGCAAACAGCCACCCCACCATGGCACAGAAGCGTCATAATCCTCCACTCCAACGTGGGCATGGCGGCCTACGCGATGATAGCGGAGGAAAAAGATTACGACGCAGCCATGGATAAGCTGAAAGGACAGTTTCTTAAACTGGTAAACAGAGTATTCGCCCAACATCTGCTGGCTACCAGACAACAGCTTCCCGGTGAGTCATTAGACGATTTTTACCAGGCGCTTGCTGTCCTGGGGACGAATTGCACCTGCCTCCAAGTTTCAGCCACGGAGCACATGGAACTTCAGATTAGAGATGCTTACGTGGCTGGGATGCAGTCTGCCGCTATCCGCCAGCGGATGCTGGAGAAAGGCGACCTCAGCCTAACTGAGGCACGGACTCTCTCCACCTCCCTGGAGGTCGCCGATTTAAACGCCCGCGCCTATGCTGCACCCTGGGCCTCCTGGCACGCTTCCCCACCGCCATCCGCCGCTCCCGATCCCCCTCAGGCCTGCGCCGTGGGATGCCCCGACAAGTCCGCGGGGCCCCGCTGCTATTTCTGTGGGTTTGCTAAACACCCTCGCCCGCGCTGCCCGGCCCGCTCCGCCCTCTGTAAGAGCTGCGGGAAGAAGGGCCACTTTTCGATGGTCTGCCAGGCCAAATCGGTCGCTGCTGTACCGCGCAGCGACCGGGGATCCCCCCTCCGGGCCTTTTCGGGCCCTTCCAGCACACCGCGCCAATCTCTTTCCCCCCCCCCCCCCGCCCCGGGCCCCTGCACCCGGCCTGCGTGCCTCCCCCCCCTCCTCCGGGCCCTTCCAGCGCACCGCGCAAATCTCTCCCACCCCCGGGACCCTGCGCCCGGCCTGCGCGCCTCTCTACCCCCGCTCTCAGCCGCTCCGATCGGTCCGCCAGCACCGCTAACCCCGCCCCCAGCAACCACGAGGGCCCCGCGGGCACCGCCATCTTGGGCCCCGGATGCCACGTGTGGGTCCTGGGCGCCGCCATCTTGGGGCGCCGACTCCACGTGTGGGTCCTGGGCGCCGCCATCTTGGGGCGCTTACTCCACGTGCAGGTCCTGGCCACTGCCATCTTGGGGCACCGACTCCACGTGCAGATCCTGAGCACCACCATCCTGGACTGGCACAAAAGGTTCTGCCAGCACCTACTTGGATGACGACGACTATGACGATGGTTCTTCTCCACGACTCGCGGCCATTCAACTTGACCAGTCACGGCCATGCACGCTCGCCAAAACAACGACGCTGATCCACCTCAACGGCCACAAGACGGGCTGCCTGCTGGACTCCGGGAGCACGGAAAGCTTCGTTCACACTGCCACGGTAAGACGCTGCGCGCTCCCTGTCCATCCTGTAAAACACAAAATCAGGTTAGCCTCAGGTTCGCTCTCCGTCCGCATCACCGGGTGCTGCATCACGGACCTCACGGTCCAAGGGAAGGTTTTAAAAAATTATAAACTCCTTGTCCTCCCTGACCTTTGCGCACTGGCACTCCCAGTGCAACCTGCAGAGCTTGACCTTCCAATTCGGCGGCCCTCACTGTCTGCAGCCTCGCGTCCCTCAAAGTGGAACCCCCCTCCTTGTTTGCTAATCTCACCCCCGATTGCAAACCCGTCGCGACACGGAGCAGACGGTACAGCGCCCAGGACTGGACCTTCATCAGCTCCAAGGTCCAGAGGTTGCTGAAGGAAGGGGTCATCGAGGCCAGCAACAGTCCCTGGCGATCTCAAGTGCTGGTGGTCCGGACTGGGGAGAAAAACCGGATGGTCATCGACTATAGCCAGACCATCAACCGGTTTACGCAACTGGACGCGTATCCTCTTCCCCGTATTTCCGCCATGGTAAACGAGATCTCGAAATACAAAGTCTTCTCCACTGTGGACCTCAAGTCCGCCTATCACCAGCTCCCCATCCACGCGAGTGACCGCAAGTACACCGCGTTCGAGGCAGATGGGCGCCTCTACCACTTCCTCAGGGTTCCATTCGGTGTCACAAATGGGGTCTCGGTCTTCCAACGGGAGATGGACCGAATGGTCGACAAGTACGGATTACGGGCTACCTTCCCGTACCTCGATAATGTCACCATCTGCGGCCACGACCAGCAGGACCATGACACCAACCGTCTAGCCATCCTCGGCTACGTAGTGCGTAATGGAGTGATAGGCCCCGACCCTGAACGCATGCGCCCCCTGATGGAACTCCCTCTCCCCAATACCCTCAAATCCCTCAAACGCTGCCTGGGTTTGTTCGCTTACTACGCCCAATGGGTTCCCAATTACGCCGACAAGGCCCGTCCCCTCATTCAAACCACGACCTTCCCGCCGTCGACAGAGGCCTGCCAGGCCTTTAGCCGCATCAAAGCGGACATCGCAATGGCCACGATGCACGCCATCGACGAGTCCCTCCCCTTCCAGGTCGAGAGCGACGCATCAGAAGTAGCTCTGGCGGCCACCCTGAACCAAGCGGGCAGACCCGTGGCCTTCTTCTCCAGAACCCTCCAGGCTTCCGAACTCCGCCACTCCTCAGTGGAAAAGGAAGCCCAGGCCATAGTCGAAGCTGTGTGACATTGGAGGCACTATTTGGCCGGCAGGAAGTTTACCCTCCTCACAGACCAACGGTCAGTGGCCTTCATGTTCGATAATGCACAGAGGGGCAAGATTAAGAATGACAAGATCTTACGGTGGCGTATCGAGTTGTCCACGTACAACTATGAGATCTTGTATCGTCCTGGGAAGCTCAATGAGCCTCCTGATGCCCTGTCCAGTGGTAGCTGTGCCAGCGTGCAGATAGACCGCCTCCGCTCCCTCCACGCGGATCTCTGCCATCCAGGGGTGACCCGTTTCTACCACTTCATAAAGGACCGCAACCTGCCTTTCTCCATCGAGGAAGTCAGGACAGTAACCCATGACTGCCACATCTGCGCAGAGTGCAAACCGCACTTCTACCGCCCCGAGCGCGCACATCTGATCAAAGCATCCCGCCCCTTCGAACGTCTCAGCATTGACTTCAAGGGGCCCCTTCCCTCTAGCAACCGCAACATTTACTTCCTGATGGTAATCGACGAATACTCCCGCTTCCCCTTCGCCATTCTCTGCCCCGACATGACCACATCGACCGACATTAAGGCCCTCCTCTCCATCTTCTCCCTGTTCGGCTACCCCGCATACATACATAGCGATCGGGGGTCCTCATTTATGAGCGAGGAGCTGCGTCAATTCCTGCTGAACAGGGGCATTGCCTCAACAGGACGACCAGCTATAACCCTCGGGGTAACGGACAGGTCGAGCGGGAGAATGGCACCATCTGGAAGACCATACTACTGGCCCTCTGGTCCAGAGATCTCCCTATTTCCCGATGGCAAGAGCTTATCCCCGATGCTCTACGTTCTATCCGCTCACTCCTCTGTACCACAACAAATCAGACACCTCATGAACGTCTTCTTGTTTTCCCCAGAAAGTCATCCTCAGGATCCCCTCTCCCGACGTGGCTGGCCGCCCCCGGGCCCATCTTGCTCCGGAAGCATGTGCGGGTGCACAAGTCCGACCCATTGGTGGAACAAGTCCAGTTACTCCACGCTAACCCGCAGTATACGTACGTGGAGTACCCCGACGGTCGGCAGGACACGGTCTCGCTCCGGGACCTGGCACCCGCCGGCGTGCGGCCTTCACCCCCCTTCACCACAGACTACCCCTGTTTTTTTCCCCCCAGCGCCCCACCCAGGCCACCCCTTCCCCATCCATGGCATCTCCACCACCAGCCCGGGTGACGGAGACAGTTCAAGGACCATCGCTCCCGGACTCCAGGACATCAGCGGAACCACCACCATCGGCTGAACCAGCGTCACCAACTCCACTGCGGCGGTCTGCCAGGACGTCAAGGGCAACGAAAAGGCTGATCGAGTCTATTTAATTTTCAACAACACCATGGACCTTGTATGGACAGTATGTACTATTGTTAAATGTGTGGGCCAGTGGGAAGCCAAACTTTTTTTTCCCTTCTCTGGCTACTACTCATACCACCAGTTCTCCCCCCACCCCCAGCTCTCGTTAATATCCCCCCCCCCCCCCCCCGGCTTCTCTCTCCGCAAGGGGTGAATGTGGTGGTATGATTAACATAGCTGCCTGCCATTGGTGCAGAACACCGGCTTACCATTGGCCCTGGTCGGTCATGTGCCTCTCGACCGATTGGTTGAGACCAGTCAAGTGACGGCTCCCTGATTGGTCGAGAGGCTGAGTTAACCCCCGCCTCCAGGGCGAGGTATAAATACCCAGTACGCCCAGCGGTCGTCCATTTACTGTAGTCGACCGCAGGGCTAACATCTAACTTATTAAAGCCTTACTTTTGTACAGCAACTCGTCTCGAGTTCAATTGATGGTTCATCACCGGGTTCTCCACCAGCCTCACAAACTGGCTCCTTCGGAAAATTCACAAAATCATCAACATTGTCAGATTTCCTCCGGGGCGTTTTTCCACCTTCTGATTTAACAGCAGTCAAAAGAGTGTTCAGGCCAGGAATGATGAAACAAGATATGGGTGGGAACACCAAATGGGCAGCATTGCGTTGCTCATCTGTTATGCACTCCACCCGATAACACATTCCACTGATTCAATATGTATATTTGAGAACAAAACGCATGCTGCTTGTTTGACGTTCTTGCCCATGTCCATTTTCACCCCCTGGACCACCAGTCGTGTGAACATTGTTTTCACAGGTCAGTAACTTCATCCAACTGTTGGGGCTGTTCGAGATTCCAGATGAGCCATTTCCACCCAGTGACATGACAGGAAAGGTCCTGGGCTAGATTCTCAGTTTAAGGGTCTATGTCCCCACACTGTCATGAAAACTGTGGCCTTTTACACCAGAGAAGCTGGCGTCAAAAGGCCAGAGATTCACAGCCTTGCAGGGGGCTAGCAGGCAGCTGTCGTGGAGCCCGCAGTTCCAGCTGAAGATATGGCCCCCCCCTGCACTTCCGGGTCAGATGCCGCACTGCGCATGGCAGCAACCTCCAGCGGCCGTGCCATACTCCATGGCGGACTCAGCCCACAGAGCTGGACCTCGGAAATAATGCGCGACCCGGACCGCCTGCTCAAAAATACCCCAGTCCCGAATGAGACCCTTCCTGCCCTCCGATCGGCCCGCCCCCGACTGTGGCAGCCGCGAGTCCGCAGCAACCTCGCGAGTATTCCAAACGGCAGGACCATGAGTGGTCCAAGCCATGGGAATTCGGCCAGTTGGGGTGGAGAATACCTGGGCGGACCTCTAACAATGACCTCCGGTGGTGGATAATTGGCGCAGCTTGCTCCTCGAGTACGCCGCTTTTCGGGGGCCGGAGAATCGCTGAACCAGTGTCGGTACCGATTTCATGCGGGAAACTGGATTCTCCGTCCATTTGGTGTTGGGGTGCGGAGAATCCAGTCCTATATACTGGAAGACATTGGTAGAATGTCAGGTAGAATAGCGGGAAATCAGCAGCTTGGTACGAGTAGGTTCCACAGGTGACAGTGCTGGGCAGTTCGCAGGAGAAATGGTTTCATGTTGAATTGAAGATCTAATGCAAACAATGAGCCATTTACTTCCTTGTTGCTATTTTTAATTAATTATTAGTTTCATTTGTATAAAAAGTTAGGAACTTCCTAATGGATGTACGCTTTACTTGTTGTTTATTTCCCCCAAATACAAAAGCATGCAATGTCCTACTGGGGTGGGCCAGAGGAATTGTCCTGGGTGATATCTGATCAGCAACTCGTCAGGACACCTTTTGGACTTCCTAGCACAGGTCAAAGATCACACAGGGAGGGCTTACTCTGCCAGAATATTTGGACCCTGCAGGGTCACCTTGGAGCAGTGGAGCCTCTAGGAAGGCAAGATCTCCATCATTCCACTTAGCTGGCCTTCTGTCTGGAAAAAGTGGGACAAGTGACTGACCACCATTTGTTTCCTGACAGTGCAAGACTCCGGGCTAGAGATACACTTGTAGACTTTGGGAGAGTAGGTAACAACTGCTACAGACCATTGAGCTCTGTTGCTGGCCATGGGCTCTAGAAGACCACCATGTTTCCAAACTAGAGGACATAGTTGATCCCATGGGGAGTCTCTACAGAAACCTAGTTTCTCCTGGATCTCACATCTGATGGGTGTCGCTGTATTCAATGTAATGTCATCGCATGGCAATACCTCCTGTTTTTTAAAATTTATTCATGGGTTGTGGGCATTGCTGATTGGGCCAGCATTTGTTGTCCATCTCTAATTGCCCTTGAACTGAGTGGCTTGCTAGGCCATTTCAGAGGGCTTTTAAGAGTCAACCACATTGCTGTGGATCTGGAGTCACATTGATTGATTGATTTGATTTATTGTCACATGTACCGAAGTACAGTGAAAAGTATTTTTCTGCGGCCGAGGAACGTACACAGTACATACGTAATAGACACAAGAATAATCAACAGGGAACATTGACAAATGGTACATCGACAAAACAGTGATTGGTTACAATGCAGTAAAAATTGGCCAAACAAAGCAAATGCGTGAGCAAGAGCAGCATAGGACGTCGTGAATAGTGTTTAGAATTTAGAACAGTACAGCACAGAACAGGCCCTTCGGCCCTCAATGTTGTGCCGAGCAATGATCACCCTACTCAAACTCACGTATCCACCCTATACCCGTAACTCAACAACTCCCCCTTAACCTTACTTTTTAGGACACTACGGGCAATTTATCATGGCCAATCCACCTAACCCACACATCTTTGGACTGTGGGAGGAAACCGGAGCACCCGGAGGAAACCCACGCACACACGGGGAGGACGTGCAGACTCCGCACAGACAGTGACCCAGCCGGGAACCGAACCTGGGACCCTGGAGCTGTGAAGCATTGATGCTAACCACTATGCTACCGTGCTGCCCTAAGTGTTCTTACAGGGAACAGATCAGTCCAAGGGGGAGTCGTTGAGGAGTCTTGTAGCTGTGGGGAGGAAGCTGTTCCTATCTGGATGTGGGTGGAATGTAGGAGCTGTCATTTCTTTCTGCTGGGCATTTCTATGCTGGCATACAATGCATGTACTCACCATTTTGTCCATGTCTTTGTAGATGGCAATCCAGCATACAGCTGATCTGACTCTGAGATTACAACTTCCCCGTTCCTTGGGCAAAATTCTCCGACCCCACGCAGGGTCGGAGAATCGCCCGAGGGCACCGAAATCCCGCCCACGCCGTGGCAAAAATTCTCCGCCAACCGGGAATTGGCGGGGGCGGGAATCGCGCCACGTCGAGCGCCGAGCCCCCTGCGGCGATTCTCCGGCCCGCGATGGGCCGAAGTCCCGCCGCTGGGAGGCCTCTCCCGCCGCCGAGGTTTGAACCACCTCTGGTGGCGGCGGGATCGGCGGCGCAAGCGGGCCCCCGGGGTCCTGGGGGGGGCGCGGGGCGATTGGACCCCGGGGGGCGGGCCAGTGCCGTGGGCACTCTTTCTCTTCTGCCGCCGCCACGGCCTACACCATGGTGGAGGCGGAAGAGAATCCCCCAGCGTGCATACGCCGGTGGTGACATCAGCGGCAGCTGACGCACCGGCACATGCGCGAACTGGCGAAGGCCTTTCGGCCAGCCCCGGCGGCGGGCGTCAAGGGCCGTTGGTGCCGGTTTTGGTGCCAGTTGGCATGGTGACAACTGCTCCGGCGCAGCCTAGCACCCAAAGGTGCGGAGAATTCCGCACCTTCGGGGAGGCCCGACGCCGGAGTGGTTGGTGCCACTCCGCTATGCCGGGACCCCCCGCCCCTTGTGAGCTTCAGGTATCTTCTGGAGAAGTTGTTCCTGCATTGTTTTGGGCAGCATGGTGGCACATTCGTTAGCCCTGCTGCCTCATAGCTCCAGGGTGCCAGGTTCAATTCTGGCCTCGGGTTACTGCATGTGTGGAGTTTGCACTTTCTACCCGTGTCTGCGTAGGTTTCCTCCGGGGGCTCCGGTTTCCTCCTGCAGATGTGCAGGTTAGGTGGATTGGCCATGCTAAATTGCCCCTCAGTGTCCAAAAGGTTAGGTGGGGTTACTGGGTTATGGGAGGCATGGCCTTATGTAGGGTGCTCTTTCCAAGAGCCAGTGCAGACACGATGGGTCGAGTGGCTTCCTTCTACACTGTAATTCTTTGATTCTATGATTACTTTGTATCCGGCTAGCAGAATGCCATCTGATAAGTAAGAGGTCATCTCTGATAGACAAATACTGCCATTTAGCTGCCTCTGCTTGCTGTGCCTTATCGTTTGCCTGTATCATTTGCTCAGAGTGCATCTGTAACTCTTTGTCTTTGCTACTCTCATCTCTAATTTGACTCGGTTTCGATTATGTTACTGTACCAGGGATGGATCGTTATACCTACATCTTGTGGTTTGCTGAGATAATATGCAGCTCTGTGCAACTGTTGAATCCTAGGATAGTAGAGCTACCTGTTTCAGTGTTGTACATACGGTTAAATCTTTTCCTTTGTGCGGCTCCTAAGGTTTGATTCCCAACAGGTTTTGAATGAGCTGAGCTCTCCATTTGCTGTGCTACAGTTGGCTTCAGCTACAGATTGGGAGGCCCTTGTGAGTATTGGCCGAGCACCAGTGACAGGATCAATGACCAATGCTGAGGGCACAGGATGACAAGTTGACTTTGACGTCAATGGAACTGATAATTGGGAGAGAGATAAAATGGGCTGCCAAGTGTTCCCAATTGTTTTGCATTATTGCACAAGTCAACATAACCCTCAAAACAGTGCTGCTTAAATGTTAATGTTCAAGGTTGGGGTCATGTTTTCAGGTGAGGAGACCTGAAACTGGTTAATGATTTTAGAAAACTGTACCGTTGAATCATTCACATTTTACTATATGATCCTCTTCATCATAAATGATTCTCCAATGTTTAACAGTACACATTTGTTTGTGGTAGTTCTGCCTCAACTTATAGTCAACCTGACATAATGGGTTTCCAACAATAATTATTCGTTCAATTGGGCCTTGGGGTCAAACATGATAGGGGGCGGATTCTCTGGCTGCGTTCGCCTGGCGATGGGAGAATTACGTCCAAGGTCTTTGCGCCATTGTGCCGAGCCAGAAGGTGATTGTTGGGTGATAAGGGCTAGCCGCTAACCCCCTGGCTCATGATTCAGGTGCCTAATCCAACCACACGTGGCCAGCATGTGTCTAATGAGAGTCATGCTCCACATGAAACAGCATCAAGCAGATCATTTGTGTGCTCAATCAATGGTTCTGCTGCCTGGAGTGCATTGGAGGAACCCTGCAGTATTCACTGGGCCTGTGTCACATTTTATTGTGGTCAGCTTCAGCCTGCAAAAACTCACAATCAGGGTACAGACAAAGGATGTGGTGGGCAGCTGAAAAGGAGAGGGTGGAGTAGGCGAGGGAAGAGGAGGCGAGGGAAGGGGAGGTGAGGGAAGAGGAGGCTAGGCGAGGAAAGACCAGGTGAGGGAAGAGGAGCAGAGGAGACGGGAGGGACGAGGAGGAGGGAGAAGAGGAGGAGAGTGAGGTGGAGGAGAGGGAAGAGGAAATTTGGGTGGTGGGAACCCAAATCCTCTTTCTCGCCAGGCCATCACAACACGTTCACATTTGATACCAGTGAACACAAGCTCAAATTCCCATTCTAAAACAGTCTCACACTCTCCCTTCCTGCTATCCCTGACCATCACATTGTCCACCTGGCTACAATGCTGAGACGGAAGCAGCCATAAAACAACCCCTTCATCCTTGTGCACTCCCTTAGTGCCTGCCTTCCATGTGCCTTTGCCTGTCCTTGTGCTCCCTTGTCATGCCAACACTGTGGCTGCTGAACATCTACTGCCTTTCACTTGGAGAGTCTGTAGATGGTCTTGCAGGACAGTCTCAAGTTGGTCTGGGCTTTGCAGGCCTGGATACAACTGCACCCTCTTGGAATAAGAAGCAGCATTTCTTGCTGGTTGACTGATGGGGCAATAGCAAGGGCACTGGTAATGGTAGGAGAGAGGGCAGCAGGTACTTGCTACATGGAGCCACTGTAACTCCCCTGGGTTGGCAACTCAGCAATCTTAATCAATCTTTTAGAGGACATATTTCTGGACTATGATGCCCTTCAAAGCCCCTTTGAGCACTGCTATTGACAGCCATGGTGGCAGCATTCTGGACTTGAATGACAGCAAGCTGAGATTGCATGGCCTCAGTCTGAGCTTCCCATGTAGCACTCAGACGTTGGATGGCTTCTGCTACGATGGAAGCTTCGACATATGCCATCAGAGCTGGCATCAAGATTGAGTCTGTCAATGTTGTATAGAGTTGACCACCACTGAAAGCCAGCAAGGATGGGCCTCGTGCTCTGAGCAAAACCCTGTGCCAAGTTGGTGCTGATCTCCTCCATCACCCTTGACAGTATTAGCAAGAATGAAGAAAGAAAATGTGAAATTGTCATTTTGGCAGGAAGAATAAAAAAGAAACATATTAACAAAGAAAAGTACAGCACAGGAACAGGCCCTTTGGCCCTCCAAGCCCGTGCCGACCATGCTGCCTGTATAAACTAAAATCTTCTAAAAGAACACAGAAAAGTACAGCACAAACTGGTGAGAAATTGCAGAGTTCTGAGATGCCAAAGGGATCCAGGTATCCTAGTTCATGACTTGCAAAAGGTTAGTATGCAGATACAGAATGTAATTAGGAAAGCTAATGACAGATTATCGGGGGCAGGCAGGAATCTGGGGTTGATGTTATAATCAGATCAGCCATGATTTTATTGAATGGTGGAGTGGGCTTGACGTGCCGAGTGGTCGACTCCTCCTAATTTGTATGTTTGTATGTCCGTAAATGGGCAAGGATAATCTGTTGAATATAAAAGGCTGGTGGGTTGGAAGGTGAGGACAAGGATGGTTCGGGGAGTGAGGGAAACGGGTGGGAGCAGGAGTGTGGGAATTGAGACGGACACCATTAAGGGCCCTGTCAATCATGGTGGAGTGGAACCCTCAAATGAGGAAAAAGGCAAACATATTGGAAGAACTTGTATTGCAAGTGGTAACGTCGGAACATATAGAGCAGAGAGAGAATAACTGAGAGAATGAAATGGAGTTCTTCATAGAAGTGAGGTGACAGGGACTGTAGTCAAAGTAGCTGTGGGAGTCAGTGCGTTTATAGTAAATATTGGTTGACAGTCTATCCCCAGAGATAAAGGGAAGGGAAGACTGGATGATGGATCACATGAAGCTAAGGATACATAGATGACTGTTTCCAAGCCATTTCTTGCTTTTGCCCCAAACTGGAAAATGTTACTGATTGTTTATAATTTTCACCCCTCTCTTCCTTCACTTAGTTGGGGGAGTTCTCCAGTTTCCCTGCCTATATTTACCTCTCAATCAAAAATCACCAAAACAAATTATTCAGGCCTGGGATCTCATTGTTGTTTACGGGACTTGCTGTTTGCAAATTGGCTGTCATTTTCTACATTGTGACATTATATGAAATGTTCAGAATACAAAGGGTTAATGTCATATCATAATTAACCACTAGATGGAGCTAGATGCAGAACTATATAAAGCACTGACTCACAGCCTTCTGGGAGAAGGCTGGAGAGGAGCAGTGAGAGAGTGTAGAATGCAGTTAAAGATAGAGTGTAGAGACTAGTGTTAGTAGATTACTAGATTATTGTTTACTATAGGAATAAGTGGTCGAGCTTTAATAAGTATTGTAAATAAAAGTTAGCTTTGTTAATGAACTTAGCTTTTGTGGTCTTTGTGAACGCTACGACATCCATGCTGATAACAGAATCACAAAGAACAACAGCTGTGACTATACTTCAAAAGCACTTCATTGTTTCAAAGTAATTTGCAACATTGTGAAAGGTACTATTAGATATTTACTTTGTTACGATCAACTTATTTGTCACAGAAATAAATGGTAGGCGTCATACAGTTTTATAAGATGCTCAACATCAGCAAGAAAATAATTATGTTCAGTCTTTCTGACACTGCTCAAATGCTGCGAAATAACATTCCTTGGATTTTTTTTTACAGTTCTAATGATGGATGTAGTCTGATGATGTATTCATCTAAGATGGCCACCTGCAAAGGAATTATGGTCAACCCAGGACTCAGACAGTTACAGAGCATATGTGTATTTGAAACACAGGTAACCAGACCTGATCGAAACTCCCTGCTCATTTGCATTTTAATAGCCTATTTTCCCAGGACAATAGAACCCCAATCAAGAAACCGGTACAGCCACAGACTGATCGGTGCCAGTCCCCTTACTTCAAAAGCACAACTGCCAAGGTCGGTGACCACTAAGAACCCGCCCAGCCACCAAGGCACCCACCCCTTTATTGGCCAAAATCGAAGACAGTGATCAGAGCCCTGTCAAACTATTGGGTCCAAGGTTAAGGACCGCCCCAAAGAGCGCAAAATCCCAGAGGGATAAAAGAGGGTGCAGCCATGGGTTCTGTCTCTTTTGGATCTGGCCTGTGCCAATCCAATTGCAGCAGGAACTGCCAGCCAAGTTCAAGACCAACAATCGCTACCTGACAGATCAGCCCAGCAGAGACAGAGCCGCTTTCTTCGAACCAGCCAAGTGAAATCCAGATAAAGGCCTTATCCATTTGCACAGTGCCGGTTGCCCTGAAGTTAAGTATAGGTTATTGTAGCTGATAGGCGTAGTTTAACTCATAGTAGATATTGTGTTTGCATGTCGAGGTAGCTCTTATATATATAAATAAACCATCTTTTGAACGAACTAACTGGTTGTGTGGCCATTTGATCGATATAAGGGAAGGCTTGTGGTTCACCAACATTATTAATATTAGCAACAGTATTGGCGACGCTGTTGGGATCGAAACAGGCAACGATATTCAGTATATACAGTGTGAGAATGAGCACATTGCCCAGTTAAGCTTTTCATTGGTAAATGGCTTCTATAGTCTATTGTTCATGGGTCTCCCATTATCCAAAGGATTGCTTTATATTCAGGAAAGCCAGTACTTTTTGTCGAGCAGTTTTAGCTTACAGTGCTTCAGGCAGCATTAACAAGCAGTCTTACAGGAGATTAACATGGCAAAACGATTTGAAGGAGTGTTAAGGCAAGCTTTGCTTCTGCAGGGATTTTTGGCCTTCAGAATCAACCATTTTTTTCTCCCCCAATGGTTACAGTTTAAATGCTCAATATCATCGTCACTCCATAATATATCAAATCAGCAACTCTACCCAACCAGTTTGTTATTTCTTTAAAAACGTAAATCTGAGAGTCGCTGTGTCCTAGAAGTGGACCATTTATTAAGAAAGACTGGACAGATTGGAACTGGAATTTATGTTTTTGGCAACTTGTCTTGGATGTTCATGGTCCTGGCTCCTGTTTTAGAGCCAAATCAATGTATGATATATAAAAAAAAACCCTAATGCTATCGAGGTGTACCTTTCCCAGGATTTTGGCTGAGCTCACTTTCTTTTTAAAGAAGCATACACATATCTGATTGCAAACAATGGAGGTTTTGGCCGCTATGGCAATCGTTTGTTTTGACTTTCTTGGATATCCGCTTTTCAGCACATTGTATGCGATACGCAAGCTCGACAAAATGTTCCCGCAGCAAACGAAGGCGGTGAACTATTGCAATTCGCTGCCAGGGAATGTAGAAATAATTGAGAACATGGAGATGAGGAGGCAGATCAAATTATGCTTTTTGATTATATAATCTCAGTTCAGAGGTAACCTAGATACTGTGCTGCTGGGGCTACAGATCACATTTCTTCTGTTATTTGAGAACATTGAAATGCAGGGCTAGGCATTACAGCCCTGTGAGTCTGCTCCACCATTCAATAAGATCATTGCTGATCTTTGACCTGAACTCCCTTTCCCACCCAATCCCCATACCTCACCATTCTCTCAGAGTCCAAAAATCTATTGATAATAGCCTTGAATATATTCAACTGCTGAGCATCTACAGCTATTTGTGTATAGATTTCCAAAGATTCACAACTCTTTTTTGAGTGGAGAAATTTATCCTCACCTCAGTTTGAAATAGCTGACCCCTTCTCCCAAACCTATGTCGCCTGGATCGAGGCTCTCCAGCAAGGGGAGACAGGCTCTCACCATCTAACATATCAAACTATCAGAATCACAAATGCTTCAAGTTGGATTCTTCTAATCTCTCATCATAGGAATCAATCCACTGGACCTTCATCGTACTGCCTCTAAAGCAAGGATATTCTTCAATAGCTATGGAGACCATAGTATTCACAGAATTCCAGGTGCGATTTCACCAAAGTGCCGTACAATTGCAGTAAGGCTTCCTTCCAATGCCCCTAGCTACTTGCAATAAAGGCCAACATTCAGTGTGCCTTCCCAATGACTTGCTGGACCTGCATGTTAACTTTCTCTACTTTGTGTACAAGGACATCCAAATCCCTGAGCACACCAACATTGAATAGTTTCGCAGCATTTAAAAAAAAATCTGTTTTCTATTCTTCCAACCAAAGTGAATAACCTCATATTGTGCCTCATTTTATTCCATCTGCCTTCTTGCATATTTATTTAACCTTCTACTGCACCTTCCCCACCATTCATTTACGGGATGTGGGGCCAGCATTTATTGCCCATCTCTAATTGCTCATGTTAACAGTAAGACGTCTTACAACACCAGGTTAAAGTCCAACAGGTTTGTTTCGAATCACTAGCTTTCGGAGCACAGCTCCTTCCTCAGGTGAATCCCAATCATGCTCTTGAGAAGGTGGTGGTGAGCTGTCTTCTTGAACCC
Source organism: Scyliorhinus canicula (assembly GCF_902713615.1). NCBI lineage: Eukaryota > Metazoa > Chordata > Chondrichthyes > Carcharhiniformes > Scyliorhinidae > Scyliorhinus > Scyliorhinus canicula. The sequence goes on along the minus strand of NC_052156.1, from coordinate 114,130,047 downwards.
GCTGCAGTCCCTGCGGTGTAGGTACACCCACAGTGCTGTTAGGGAGGGAGTGCCAAAATTTTGTTCCAGCAACAGTGAAGGAATGGCGATATGTTTTTAAGTCAGGATGGTGAGTTACTTGGAGGGGAACTTCCGGGTGGTGGAGTTTACAGATCTCTATTCTTCTGGATGGTAGTGGGTGTGGGCTTGGAGGTGGTGCAAAAGAAGTTCCTGCAGTGCATCTTGTTGATGATACACACTACTACCACAGTTTGATGGTGATTAGAAGGAGTGAATGTTTGTGCTAATCAATCGGGGCTGCTTTTAATTATGCGGGGGTTCTTTATCCTGGATGACGTCGAGATTCTTCAGTGTTGTTGGAGCTGCATTCGCCTAGGAAGGTGAGGAGTGTTTCACACTTCTGACTTGTGCCTTGTAGGTGATGGACAGGCTTTGGGGAGTCAGGAAGTGAGTGACCCATCACAGGATTCCTAGCCTCTGACCTGTTCTTGTAGCCAAATTATTTATATGGCTAATCTATTTCAGCCAATGGTAACCCCCAGGATGTTGATAGTGGGGAGTTCAGTGATGGTAATGCCATTGAATGTCAAGGGCCTCCCAGTCAGTTGAGGAGCAGTACATGGAGGCCACAGGACATAGGAACATAGAAAATAGAAGCAGGAGCAGGCCATTCAACCCTGCTCCGCCATTCATTATGATCATGGCTGATCATCAAGTTCAATAACCTGACACCGCTTCTCCCCCCCCCCCCCCTCACCATATCACTTGATCCCTGTTGCCCCAAGAGCTATAACTAATTTCTTGAAATTACACAACGTTTTGGCACTACTAAGGACACCAAAACTGCCCACAATACACATATTCCAGGCGTGGTCTCACCAATGTCCTATACAATTGCAGTAAAACATCTCTATTCCTATATTCAAATCCTCTCGCTATAAAGGTCGACATACATTTGTCTTCTTTACTGCCTGCTGTACTTGTGAGCTTACTTTCAGCGACTGATGCATGAGGACACCAAGGCCTCTTTGAGTATCCACCTCTCAATTTACATCCTTTCAAATAATAATCTGCCTTCCTATTTTTGCTACTCAAGTGGCTACCAAAGGACATGGGAGTCTGTGCTGGTATGAGGTCAAATCTGATGTGTGGGGAGGGGTGAGGTGAGGGTCTTCATCCAGGAGGATAGGTGGGTTGATTGGCAAGAATGACCTTGGCCAAACTGTTCTGGTGGGAGGTGGGGTGGAGAAGAGCATAAACCTAAAATGTCAAGTCTGTTTCTCTCTCCATAGATGCTGCCTGACCTAGTGAGGTTTTCCAGAACTTTCTGTTTTTACTGTGGTTGATTTTGGACTTGAGAATGGAGGGGTCATAGGCCAGTGGGGGGGATTGATAGTCTGGGAGTGTGCAGGAAAGCCGAAGGCCTCTTATGGAAGGCCAGGGGCCTGATTGTGGTGTTGCTCTGGAAGAAGCCTCAGATTTAACAGATAGATTTTAAGGCACTCGGCTCCTTGTTTGACCAACCCTTGCCAGGGTATCGCTGACATGTTTCATAGAATCATAGAATTTACAGTGCAAAAGGAGGTCATTCAACCCATCGAGTCTGCACCGGCTCTTTTCCCAAGGCTTAGAATACGTGGCAGCTCATTTGTAAAGTCAAAAAATTGAATCACAATGAGGCCTATCCACCTTCACTGAGATGCCCCTCACTAAGTTAAAGCTGGAACTGAATGGGTTGGGATGGGCTTATGACAGGATTTTTATCCAAACCTGTTTTAATTGATTGAAATTCCTTTTTTGATTTTCCTCACAGCTTACTAACTTCATATCATTCTTAAATTTAAATCTAAATCACCAATATAGATTGTAAGTAGCTGTGGTACCAGCACTGATCCTAATGGTACCCTTAAATTAAAATCACCCATTTATTCATACTCTATATTTTGTCCCTTAACCAATCCTCTATCCATGCTAATATTTTACCCCCAACTTCATGAGCCCTAATGTAACAAGTTTTTATATAACACTATCTGAAAATCTAAATATATTACATCCACTGGTTGCTCTTTTACTTACATGCTCAAAAACACTTAGGCAGGGTTTTCCAGTCCCTCCATGGTAGGACATGCCACGAGGGATTTTGCGGACCAGCCAATAGTCCATTGACCAGGTGTTCCTGGCAGCGTTTGGGGCCAGAAAGTCTCAGTCTCAATAGTTTTGCCAAATGCTATTTCCTTTTCACAAAATCATGTTGACGCTGCCTAATCACATAATGAATAACTTTTATTTCCCCGTCATCATGGCATTATTGATGGATTTTCCTGATGACTGATGTCAGATTAACTGGCCCATTGTTCCCTGTTCCCTGCCAAAGGCAGGTAGATGGAGTTAGGCCACAGATCAGCCATGATCTCATTAAATAGTGAGGCAGGCTCGAGGAGCTGAATGGCCTATTCTTTTTTTATGTTCCCTCACCCTCCTTTCTTCAGTAGTGGTGTTATGGAACCATTGAATTCCTACAGTGCAGAAGGGGCCCATCGAGTCTGCACTGACCCTCCGAAAGAGCACCCTACCCAGGCTCACTCCCCCCACCCCATCCCTATAATCTAACCTGCACATCCCTGGACACTAAGGGACAATTTAGCATGGCCAATCCACCTAACCTGCACATTTCTGGACTGCGGGAGGACACTGGAGCACCCACGCAGACACGGGGAGAACGTGCAAACTCTGCATAGACCCAAGGCCAGAATTGAACATGGGTCCCTTGCATTGTGAGGCAGCAGTGCTAACCACTGTGCCACCATGTTGACCGTTTCTATCTTCCAATCTCTTCCAAAACACTATTCCAGAATCTTGGGAATTTTGGAAGATCATAACAAATGCACCCACTGTCTCTGAAGATATCTCTTTCCTTACCTCGAATGGGTCATCAGGACCAGGAAAATTCCTGGTTTTTGTTGCGGTGGGGGAGGAGTTGCGGAGGATCCATATGCTCCATGATGAGGGCCGTCAGGCTACTGCGCTGATTGGGCTGCCTTTTAAAGATGGCACATCGATCTGTTTGGAGTCGGTTCCTGCCCCACCAGAGTTCCAGTATAAACCAAGCCCACTCATTTTTTTTGGCAAAGAGGCACAAGGCAACTGAAGAGTTACATGCCAGTTTTCTGTCTGAGCCTGACGCTTTGTCCAATTCTGGTAAGATTCGGCCCAATTAGCTCTTGACAATGGTTTGAGTTTCACAACAAATTGTGCACTTTTCAGCCTGTTACACTATTTTTTACCATGTACATTGTAAAGTGACTGTGGTAGATATTGTAGGTCAACGTTTCTAATATATTAAAATGTTTTTTTTCCATATCAGTGAAAACGTAAGTGGCAATTTCAAATGCCCAGAGTGTCAGCTTGGAGCCCTACCAATGGCAAGCATCTGTTCTAGCTCTATCTCTCTGATCCATGCCAGCTTCTGAAGACTTGTGCCAGGGGAGGAGCATCAAAACATTGTCCACTATAGTGAGGGTGTCAACACTTTCATCCCTTTGAGCCATGAGGCAACACTACCAAGAACAGGTCATCCAAATGTCCAGGCCCACAGGTTCAAACAGGTTAATCGATGAATAAAAAATACTGACACAATTAAGATTGAGTTGCCTGGTAGAATTGCCACGTGACCTGAAGACTCCAAACTGGACATCCTGTAACATAAAGAGTAATGCTGCAAATACTGTTTGTTCTGTGTCCATGACTGGTACAGTTCTGGTTCCCAATTTGCATTCGCCGTGCAAAAACACATCTGGCGGCAAGCCACGTCAGAGGCCATTTTGGATTGGATGCTGGCACTTGACGAGTAGGCAGATCCTGAGGTGAGCCAGTGTTTAATGCTCAGAACTGCAGCAAATGCCCACTCTTAATCTCACAGCAGAAGATGCATTCAGCAGCAGGGTCCCCCCCACACAACTCCCTCTGCCTTCCCCAACATCCGCCCCCATCCCCACCCCGAACAGCTCTATTTGAAGGAATCTTCAGCTACTTTCAGATGAGTTGCTGATTGAGTTCTACTGACACGTGCTGAGTTTGTAAATGTGTATGACAATTTGTATTGTTGTTGCTGAACATTAGTTATTGTCCAGCATCTCAGACTTTGTCTATATAAATGTTTCTGGAACATACCTCGCCATTCACCTGAGGAAGGAGCTGCGCTCCGAAAGCTCGTGTTTGAAACAAACCTGTTGGACTTTAACCTGGTGTTGTAAAACTTCTTACTGTGCTCACCCCAGTCCAACGCCGGCATCTCCACAACATTAGTTATGACAGGGAACAGTTGAAGAACCTGGTCCTGATTTCATGCTCCCTGCACGGATCACGTGCTCCCAGATGTAACTGCAGTAGATTTGCATCCCCAAGGACTGCAGCCTGACAGTGTGAATAGCAGAGGCGACCTAGAACAAACTGCCATGTGAGTTTGGGGGGGGGGGGGGGGAGGGGGGGAGAGAAGGGCTCTCACTAGGTAGCCATTTCCACACAGTGTTGTCCTGCTTGAATCTTACCGAAGAACACTCTGTCAGATGCCCCTGCTTCACTAAGGATATCCTCACTGAAATCTGACCCCTGCTGCAGCAGAAACTGCAACCTCAGAGCAGTGTGCAGACAGCATTGTCAATAGCTGTGATGACCACCAACAGAAACTGGCTGGAGAAGGTGATATTTGCCACAGCTCCCAGTTTGATGTCAACACCATATTCCCACCCTCTCCTCATATATATTTCTTGATGAAAATTTAACTGTATTTTTCATGCCAACCCAGCCTGCTAACCCTGTGGAATTTTAGACATTGTTTTATTGCTATATGCAAAGCTTTAGCTGCTCAATATCCAACTAAATGAGCCCCATGTGAAATAAATAACTAATGATGACAGTACACATATCAAATTGCTGCAACCTCCTGTACTCTCATTTAAGGGTTCAAGGCATATTTTCTATCAAGGTAGTCATTATGAGGATGTCTTTTGCCAAATTTTCCTTTTAAAAAGTTGTTTTATTTCTGCACCATTCACAGTGCTTTGGGGCTTCATGCTGAGCAGAGAAAATTCACTGATCCTGCAGTCTCAGTGGCAAACTACACGTGAAGGAAGCACAAACTGGGATTACCTAACTCAGGCTTGCTCAGCTCTCCCACAGTGACTGTGGGATTGGTGAATTAACATTAATACATCCAGATAGAAAGTGCACCTGAGAGAAATCTATATATAAATAACTTCACAGTAAATACTGGCCAGACTGGCATTAATGTGATATGAGTTCAGTCAGCAAGTCAAGCTTCAAACATCACATCCTATCCATCACTAAAACTGCTCGAGTCCATTTCTGCAACATTGTCTGCCTTCAGTCCCTCTCGAGCCCACTCCACTGAAACCTTTACCCCCCGATTTCGCCATATTTGTACGCAGTGGCCTTGACATTGAATCACATGAGAACATAGGAACAGGAGTAGGTAATTTTGTCCTTTGAGCCTGTTCTCCCATTCATAGGAACATAAGACGTAGGAGCAGAAGTAGGCCATTTGGCCTCCCGAGCCTGCTTCGCCATTCAATAATAATCATCTTTTATTGTCACAAGTAGGCTTCAATTAAGTTACTGTGAAAATCCCGTAGTCGCCACTATCCGGCGCCTGTTCGGGTACACTGAGGGAGAATTCAGAATTCTCAGCCAGTACAGGAATTGAACCCGCGCTGCTGGTCTTCTTCTGCATTACAAGCCAGCTGTCATGCCCACTAAGCTTTAGAATGCCTCAGCTAAACCATGGCTAATTTTTAATCGTAAAGTCATTTTCCCACATTATCACCACATTCCTTGATATTGTTAATATCTAGAAATCTATCAATCTCGGTGTTGAACATACTCAATGGCTGAACCAGCACTGCCCTCTGGGGTAGAGAATTCAAAAGATTCACCCTCTGAGTTAAGAATTTCCACCTCACCTCAGTCCTGAATGGCCTGTCCCAAATTCTGAGACTATGGGCATGATACCCCTGCTGTGCCGGAAAAAACACTCGCCACAGCGCAGCCTTGCCACTGAAAGCTGGGAGACCCCGCTTCTGGGATCTGCCCGACTTGCAATGCCCCGTGAGATTCAATGCAATCTCACGAGACGTTGCAAGGTGAATCCCACAATGGGTGGGATCCGTTTGTGGCAAATCTGCATATTGGAGCAAGGCAGTAAGCCTGACCCTAATGTGCAGATTCCCGAAGCACCTGAGGCTTTGGAATTCAATCCCTTTGCCTTGGGGTCCTCAGGTGAGTGCCGTTTGGTACTGGTCCCTGTGGGGACCAGAAGGAACGGCACTTGTGGGGGTCTCCGTGGGGATTGGAGGCCCCTACCTTTGGGCAGGCTGGTGTCCCCTGGCAATGGCATGCTGGCAGCCTGGTACTGCTGGCCACCCTGGCACTGTCAAGGTGCCCACATGTTACTATCAAGCTGGCAGGAGCACTGCCTGGGTGTCAGGGTGGCAGTGCAAGAGTGCCTGTGTGGCACTGCCAAGGGTCAGGGTCCGAGGGGGCCCATGTCCATGAAAGGAAGAGGGAGGTGAGGTTTGAAGGGAGGGGGTGTGCAGTGCAGGTAAGTAGGGGCCTCCAGTATGTTGTTGGGGATTACAGGTGGGGATTCTGGTAGAGAGGATATGCTGTAAGGGGGCTTGGGAGGGGGTTGCTGAAGAGGGAGGCTCTCAGATAACCCCATAGCAGGATGTCTTCACTTGGGGGTGTAGGATACTGCCCTTGTGTGCGAAGGGTGACATTGCCCATGGGTGGAGGGTGTGGGGGACCCACAAGCTCACTTAGCGATCATGGCACTCTTTCAAAATTGCGGTCTGATCTCTGAGTTCAGCTCCCCAGTGCTAAAAAAAAATTCTAAGTGTGGCCTAAACCAGTGAGAAACTCCCCAGGGCCCAAAAAAGTGAATAAGTGTCATTGAATAGCAGTGGGGAACTCACTACAATTGAACATTTTTGGGGAGAATCATGGCTTCTGTATTTCTGTGTTTCCTGCAAACTAGATAGCTTATACATTTTTCCACATTGTGCTCCACCTGCCATGTTGCTGCCCACTCATTCAGCGGTTTAAATCCCCTTCCGATCTTCCTCGTAACTCATATTTCCACTTACATTGGTGTAGTCAGCAAACTTTGAAATATTACATTTGTTCCCCACAAGTAAATCATTGATATAGATTGTGAATAGCATTAATCCTTGTGGTACCCCACAAGTCACAGCAAGGCAACCTGACCCATTTATTCCTACTCTCGGTTTTCTGTTCATCAGCCAATTCTCAATCCAGGTCATTATATTACCCTCAATCTCATGTGTTCTAAATTTAGTTGCTATCTTCTTCAATGTCACGGCACCCTGGACTAGTGTGTGGCCAATTGCATCCCCACTTGGCCCGGAGTTGCAAATGCCCAAAGTCCTTGGTTGAGCCCAATAAACTACACTCACCAGGTTTGTAACTTTAAAACATAAGTAACCTTTTATTATGCACAGTATTATAATTAAATGGACAGAAAATGTAACTGACTATCTAATACCCCTTTCCCAACCCCGCTCCCTCAATTTGCCCACTCTCTATACACACACACACAGGGGAAAGGGTAACAAAATATTGATAAAAATGAAAGTTGAAGGATCTGTGATACATTGAGATGACTTGCAGTCAATATCTTTCTGATGTTCAGGCTTTCGGTTTGGTACTTCTTCATTCGAGGCTTGAGATTGTTTTCTTTGGGAAGGTTGTCCACTCTCTCAGCAGACTCAGCATCATTTTGGGTTCATAGCAAAGGATGCGCCAGGCACTGACTGCTTTCAGAACAACAGAGCAGTTCTTTCACTTCAGCAAGCAGGCGGGGCAGAGGGTGTTCCTTTCACTTCCAAGGTCTAAACACTACTGCTTTGTTTTCTTAGAAAGCATAAAGCAAGAAGCAGTCACTGACCATTGTCAGGCAGAGCACTATCCCTGGCTAACCTATCGGTTGCCAGTTAACCAATCAAATTGACTCCCTCCAAAGCTAGTTCCTAAGATCCACTTGCTGGTTTCTCCTTTCCAAAATACGAAACCTGGGAACACAATGTCCTGACAAGCGGACTGCTTCAGCTTTGAATCTTCTGCTGAAAGGGACAGGCTGATTATGGGTCGATGGACCAGAAATAATAAAATAAATGAGAACAAAGGAAAGAAACAAGAAGGACTCTTACAGTTAACAGAAATCTATTAATTACAGATTTCAAATTAACAACTGATTAACATAAACAATTGTGAGGGAAATAGAGTTCTGAACTTCTATCTTTCATGTGTAGAATTTTTCCTAACTTTACTCTCGAAAGGTCCAGCTTTCATTTTTACATTATGTCACCTAGTCCTGAGTTTTCCAACAAGCTGAACTAGTTTCTCCGGAAACCTCTTAATATCATCATTAAAACTTTGATTAAATCAGCCCATAATCTTCGAAATTCCAGAGAGCACAACCCTTGTTTGTGTAGTCTCGGTATCATTCTGGTAAATCTACACTGCACTCCCTCCAAGACCAATATATTCTTCCTGAGGTGTGGTGCCCAAAATGGTTCACAGTGATTCCAGTGTTCTAACCAGAGTTTTTTTTATGGCTGAAACATGGGCCAGGGGTTTTAAGGCCTTCCCATGGCATATCTCTCGCCTGGTGGATGCAACAAGCCATTTAAATTGCCATTTACTTCAGTGGCATTGTAATATTCCACTGAATGGCAAAATCCTGGCCCTGGCTTCTAATCCCTTGTATTCTACTCCTCCAGATGTAAGGGCCGGCATTCCATTGCCATTACTACATCTTGTCTCTGCCAATGATCTATGTTCATGGAGCCTTCAGCCTATTTATCCAAACCTCCGCTGCTTTTAGGTTTTCATCACATAGGAAGCACTGTGATATTTCCTTTTTATGTCCCAAAACTCAAAACTTCCTACCTAGAAATCCATTTGTCACAATTCTTCCCATTTACTGAATCGATAAATAACTTTCTAATTTTGGCCAAGGTCGCATTTACATGCTGAGCTCTAAAGGAGTGCCTCCTGTATAAGATTTAAGATTATGGCCGACGTTCTAATCTTTGAGGTAAATGTTTTGACACTGATGCAAGGAACTTGCGAGCGGCCAGCATCACGTAAAGAAACAGCCTCTTTAGAACTTAAATTGACATCACTGGACGAAAGATTGTTTGCCAAGCACCCACTATTTTCTGAACTGATCTGTGCTGGCTGGGAGTAATGCTTGATGGAATTTTGCTAAATTTACACCAATATTTCTTGTGGTCTCATGCTATGGAATCAGAAAATAATGGCTGGTTCTTGCAAAATTACTGCAAACCTATACGTGCCAAGCTGGCAAAGGATGGGAGAGAATAGTTGCTTTGTGCAACTAATCAAATGTTTGTTGTCAAATGAATCACAAAATGACTCATATCAGACTCAATGCCAAAGGCTTGGCGGAATTATTTGTCATAAGCTAAAAGCAATTTAATTTTCTAAACAATGAAAATAAACATCTAAAGTCCATTTGACTGACATGAATAACCGTTTACTTTTATTTCTTTAAACGGCTAGCAAACGCCAGTTAACAAAGTTTCTATCAAATATTAACTCCTATAGTTCTTTCTAAACGATGAAAAGTAGTCAATTCTCAAATGATCTGATTCAGAAAGATAAGGTGAAAATTAAATGTAACCCATATTTTAGATTCAAAGCAAACCAGCCATGTCTAGATAAAAATGAAGGCCATACTGATCTTGTACTTGTAGCCTGAAGAAAATGCTGGTCATAGAATCAGTGTTCCATTATAGCCCTGTAGCCAGACCATACCACCGACCAGCTTGCAGAGTGCAATTAGTGAATTAGTCCCATTGAAGCTTTTAAAGACATTTGTTCGGTTGTTTGAAGTGGTATAATTGATTAAAAAAAATAGGCTTACAATTTATTTAGCTGTTTTGCATATAGTAATTGTTTTATCGGCTAATATTTCATCCTGAAGAAAATCTGTGGATTACTTCTGCAGGATTATCATGTGGCGCCTCGGTATTTGTTGCTGGGTATAATAGGGCCAGCACATTGTCCTTGCTTATTTTGGAACTTGTCTGTTGACTTACATTACTGGTTATGTATGAAATTCCAATACATCCATGGTGTAGCTCTATTCAACTGTGTGGAGAGCTGATGCATTAACCTGGCAACCTAATTATGTTGCACAATGATAGCGTGCTTATTACATTGGACCTTTTCAGAGTTGTTTAGAAAACTGCTTTGGCCAGACCAACCTACTTCCTTCCTACAAAGAGCAAAAATGCAAAGTGCAAAGGGCAATTTTGCCAGCAGAAAGAACAACAGGAGATACTCAAGACAGTCAATGAAATATGCTTTAATAAAACAGAACATGCTGGATAAACAGCAGGTCTGGCAGCATCTGTGGAGAGAGAAACCGAGTTAATGTTTCAAGTCTATATGACCTTTCTACAGAACAGAAAAGGGCTAGAAATGTAATGAATTATATTGTAGGAGAGGTAGTGGGGCAGAATGGAAAGTGAGGGATGGAGCGGAGCGAAGGAGTGATTGACAAAGATGTTATGGGCATAAGACAGAGATGGTGTTAATGGTGCCAATGAGGACTGATAAAGCGACAATAGTGGCATAAAGGTAAGTTAGCAGAATATGCTCATCGGAAAACAAAGGTCTCTCCATTTTGCCCTAACCTTCTCTCCAACTATTGGCAGCATGGTAGCACAAGGAGCAGCATGGTAGCACAAGTGGCTAATACTGTGGCTTCACAGCGCCAGGGTCCCAGGTTCGATTTCCTGCTGGGTCACTGTGCGGAGTCTGCACGTTCTCCCCGTGTCTGCGTGGGTTTCCTCCGGGTGCTCCGGTTTCCTCCCACAGTCCAAAGACGTGCAGATTAGGTGGATTGGCCATAATAAATTGCCCGTAGTGACCAAAAAAGGTTAGAAGGGGTTATTGGGTTACGGGGATAGGGTGGAAGTGAGAGCTTACGTGGGTCAGTGCAGACTTGATGGGCCGAATGGCCTCCTTCTGCACTGTATGTTCTATGCTCTATTATTAGGATACAGGACCAAACCTCAACATTTGTTAGGATACCGCACAAGATATCCCAAACAATTTTTTAAAAATTTGTAAAACTGTGAGGAATAAATATTTCACCCCAGGAATGATGACTGACCAATAGGCATCTTTAATGTTAAAACAAACTGTAATTTAAACGTAGAATTAATCATATTAACATCAAAGGAATATCTTTACAATTATCAGCTCAACAGTTCTTAAACACAAGGAAAACCTTAAACTTACTATCTATACCTGTTACTAACTCCAACAATCCAATACTGTTCACCTGCCACTTATAACTAAAGGAAACAAAACAGGTTTACTTGCTTATCTGTGCAGAGTCTTTTGGAAAGAGTTCCTTTCAAGAGCAGATCCAGTGCACTTCTGCTGAACCTATCAGAATTTGGTAAACCTGCTGTTCAACCTGACTTCAAAATTACAGACAGACCTGGTTCCTTCCAGTGATTACATCATCTGTATCCTACTAAGTTCTATGACCTGCTTAGCTAGGACTAAACACCACTCCCTCGTACGTTATCTACGCTCCAGGGAATCTCCGGCAATCAAAACACTATTCCATTAGCCCTTTATCTATAACCAAGTAAGTGGTTAAAATCAATAATTACCTCACCCTTTTGCAGCTCCTTAATTACAGCTTTAGGAGACACAGTCTGGATACCTTAACTTGGGTTCTTTTATAATATTACTGAGACAACTATATACCATGACCCAGGCTTTCAATAACATTACTGCAAGCGAAATAGAATAAAATATATTTCTACTTCTTCATTCATCACACTATATAATTCATCATATTCCTATCCCTCTTCAGTTATGTAGAAGGGTCATAAGGACTCGAAACGTTAAAACTCTTTCTCTCGTCACAGATGCCGCCAGATCTGCGGAGTTCATTCAGCATTTGCTGTTTTTATTTTGGATTTCCAATATTTTGATCTTAAATGAAATATGCTTTCCCATAGTTGACATAATTGCCCTCTTACTTCCTCAAATCTGGTTCACAATCAATTCAGGCTGTCAGGTTGAATTCCTCCTCTCTCAGCACCTTGTGAAAGGAGCAAATGAAATGAGTTTGGTTGGTCTCAAGCCAGTTTCCACAGTGGAGGGGCATGTGGGCCAACACTGGAATGGCTACCTCAGTCTCAGGCCACACGACTTCTAAAGACTAATTACATCTTTAATTCGTCCAACACCCTGGAGGAACTTAAAAGTCTGGTGAAGACTTTATGGTTACTGACCTCCATTAAAGATGTTTTGTTTTATTCATTCACGGGACATGGAAATCACCGGCTAAGCCAGCATGTTTATGACCCATCCATAATTACCCTTGAGAAAGTGGTGGCGAGTCACCTTCTTGAACTGCTGCTGATATGTAGTGAAGGTACACCCAGACTGCTGTTTGGGAGGGAGTTCCAGGAGTTTGATGCAATATATCAATATATTTGACTCAATATAGTGTACTATTCCTGTCCAGCACTAGGTCAGAGGTGGAGGCAAGGATGGTAAATGCCTTGATAGTCTAGACATGCCATTGACAAAGTGTTGTCATCCAAACATACAGAACAGCATATCAGCTGGCTACATGGCAGATTTTGAAATAATTCAGGAAGTGCACAGAAGCTCCATGGATTTGTCAAGAGTACTAACATTTCAGGTAATGGGACCCCTCAGCAATCAGTAGTGCCTATCAGCTGCTCATTTTTCAATAGTCCAGACAAAGTTTTCCTTCCATGAAAGTTAACGGACAAGTATGATAGGCTGCACATCCCCAATTTCTAAACTAGCAGCTTCCTGACGGTATGGAATTGGAACATTTGCCCTTCAAATAAAATGCTAACCCATCTTAACTGTTTCCAGATGCCACAGATCTGCTAAGAGTCTCCAGCAATCACACGCTTCTTATTACCGAGCTTCTGTGTATGTAAGGTTTTTTGTTTGTTCTCGGGATTCAAGCGCATTTTAAAAATAAGTTCAGTTAAAAATAGTTAAAAGCTCAAATACCATGCTCAAACCTGCCTCATGACAGCACTAAAGTGGTATTTGATTAATACCAATTGACAAAAACTGACAACCATTGAGCAACAGAAACCTTTTCACGGACATTGACTTTGGTCAAGATTTAATAATTTGCTATTAACACAGCTATCATTTAACTTCTTGTATCTCCTGACGTTGTCATTTGTATGATAGATGTTCAGCTGTTATTGCTGATCCAGAATTTTCTAATCTCAAAACATCACCTCTGTCTTCTGATGACATGTTGGCGACATGAAGCGTTAAATTAGATTCTCTCTCCATTGATGCTGCCTGGCCTGCTGTGTGTTTCCAGGGTTTTCTGTTTTAATCCCTGCCTTCAGTGAGTTGTCTGAAGGAAGTGATATGTTTTCATGGAGTGAATACAACAGGTGAGGAAAATGACCACTGTTTTGATATCTATACTAAAATAAGGAAACATATTTTGCTCGGTGCTAATTATTCTCAGTAAATATATCAGTCCATTCCAATTCTCTTCCCACCCCTAGTGGTGCACTAAGGCAGGCTTTTCTCTGTTTCCATAACTAGGAATTTTCGGAACAGGTCGCTAGTCTGTCACCAGGGCTTATAACTTGAGGCCACTCCACATCACACAGGGGCTGGTTTAGCACAGGGCTAAATAGCTGGCTTTTAAAGTAGACCAAGGCAGGCCAACAGCGTACCAGCCTCCCCGAACAGGTGCCATAATGTGGCGACTAGGGGTTTTTCACAGTAACTTCATTTGAAGCCTACTTGTGACAATAAGCGATTTTCATTTCATTTTTCATTTCATCAGGCTGACCAGGGTTCTCCCCCACTCTTACCGCCAGCCATTGGTGTGTTGGAAGGTTACTGCAGGTTGATACTCAACCTGTTTGATGAACGCAACTTTCTTGGCCATCAAGACCTCGGGTGGGACTTGAATCCGGAGTTTCTAACTCAGAGGCAGGGACGCTACCCACTGTGCCACAAGACCTCGAAAAAATATATCAGTGATGGTGCTGCAATCCCTTTGGGGATCTGAACTCTCAGATCAAAGCAAATTGGGGCTACAATGTAGCAATACTGAGGCTGAAAGGAATTAGTTTATGAGCACAGGTTGCATAAACTTGGTTGGTATTGCTTTTAGTTCAGAGGTCTCGAGGTGTTTAAAATGATAAAGGTTTTGAAGGTAGAAGCGAGTTACTTGTCATGGGGCCTCAGAACAATATTGGCATAACCCGGGGTGAAATTGGAATGTTGATCCAGAAAAAGTGTATCAGAATTTTGAAAGTTCTCCATAAGGTTTTGGATGCTTTTTTAAAAATCTTTCATGAAATGTCGTAATCCCTGGCAAAGCTGGTTTTCGTTGCCATCTCTAATTGCCCTTGAGAAGATGGTAGTGGGCCACCTTTTTAAACTGCTGCCTTCTATGTGATATATGTATACCTATGTACAGGATTTTGACACAACAACAGTGAAGGAAAGGTGATATATATCCAAGTCATGATGGAATGTGGCTTACAGAGGACTTGCAGATGGTAGTGTTCCTCCAACTCTTGTTCTTAAAGGTAGCGGAGGCTGGGGGTTTGAAAGGTGCTGTGTAAGGAGCCTTGGCAAGTCTTGCAGTTCCTCTTGTATATGATACACACTGCTACCACTGTGCTCCAATGGTGGAGGTACTGTGATGTGTGTAGAAATTTAAGATACATTATATTGTAAGTATTTTGTGAAGCAAGGGTTAAAAGCCTTGGTAAGAGTGTGTTTGATTGCTGAAATCATGTTTTAAAGGATTCTTAGGTTGAAAGACAACAAAGCTTTCGGGAGCCAGAGGTGCAATTAACCATCATAAAAAGCTTGGGCTAATGCAGTTTTTTTTTAGATTAAGGGGATTCCCTGGGGACTTAATTAGATTTCATTTTGTCGAAATAATGTCATTTCTGAATGGAGCTATGGCATCAGAGTTTTTGAGAAAGCATTTTCAGTTCAGTTCTGATCCAGCTGAAGCTGCATGTACAGTGAAACAGTTGTGCTTGCATGGAAGTTGGTTAAAATAGATTAATTATATTTAAAGCAGTGTAGACTTGTCTGAGAGGGAGCTGAAACAAGCCAGTTGTAAAAGCTTTTGAAGATATTCAGCCAGAGTTTCTGCATGGGTCTGACCGGAGTTAGATCTTTTCTCAAAGCAATGTCAAGAGATGTCTTTCTCAAAGAATAACTCTGTAAAACAAATATTAATCTGGCTCATTGGTATCAAAGGTGGACTGAGAGCAGGGATCGTTGTTTTCTTGTTACTTAAGTGGGAATAAAGATCAAAATTAAGGGTATTGTATTCACTGTATTCAGTAGTATTGTTTAAGGGGCAATTGCTTCTTTTGGGTGTGATGTTAAAGATTTTAATACTGTATTAGCAATAAAATTTGTTTTAATATATCATATCCCCATTCCTTCATGCAATCATTCCTGGAGCGAGTATCGGTCCAGTATCCGAGCCACTGTTTGGGTCTGGTCTGGGATCATAGTAAGACTGAACGTTTAACATGGTGGATGGGGTGTCAATCAAGAAAGGCTGTTTTTTCTGGATGTTTTTGAAGTACTTGAGTGTTGCTGGAGCCTCACTCATCCAGGCAACTGGAAGATTTCCATCAAATTCCTGACTTGTACCATTTCGATGATGGACAGGCTTTACTGAGACAGGAAGTAAGTTACTCACCGCAGAATTTTCAGCCTCCAACTTCCTTTTGCAATCATTTCTTCTTAGACAATTCTTTCTTTGGGATCAACTTTCTTGCCCTCTGATTCGCTAGGTTCTGAGATGGCTGTTTTGTCCAATGTACGATTTGCAGTCTCGACCACATGGGCGACAGGTGGTGCTTGAAGGGTCGGGTAGATGGGTTGCTTGGAGGTTTGTGTGTCCATTCCAGTACTGCTACTTTGCCTGTGCACGCCCCCAATGAAGTCTCTCAATGTGTACAGTGCCTTCAAGAATGAACCTTCCCCAATTTGGTCAGTCACAAGCCAGGGACTTCCATGAGTCAAAGGGAATGTTGCATCTCATCAGGGATGCTTTGAGGACAATCCTAAAGCATTTCCACTACCCTCCTGGGAGTCTCCTGCTGCGACTGAGTTCTGAGTAGAGCAGTTGCTTTGGCAGTCTGTTGTCAGGCATAAATATGAGCAAAATGTTCTGCCAGTAGAGCTAGTTTCGAGTGATTAGTGTTCGATGTTGGCTTGTGAGAGGCCACTGTTGTTGGACTGTCTTTCTTGCCAATAAATTTGTAAGATCTTGCAAAGGAACCACTGGTGGAGCTACTCCAGTACTCTGGGGTGCCTGCTATAGGTTGTCCAAGTCTCTAAAGTATGTAGGAGCACATGGATCACTGCTGTCCAGTAAACCATGATCTTAGTCATGAGTTTGAGATCCTGGTCCCCAAACACCCATAGCCTCACATTTATGTGGCCGACCCTGTTAGGTTTTAAAGTACTCACAGGATGGGGAATTTAGTAATTCATATCATTGAATGTCTCGACGAGACAGTTACGTTCTTTTCTTGGAGACGGTCATTGCCTGGCATTTACGTGACATGAATATTACTTGCCACTTATCGAGACAAGCCTAAATATTATCCAGGTTTAGTTGCATGCAGTTCATTATCCAAGGAATCATCAGCGAACATCCCCACTTCTGACCTTATGGAGAGAATGTCATTGAATGTCATTGGGCTTAGGACAGTGCCCTGAGGAACTACTGAGGCAATGTCCTGGAGCTGAGATGATCAACCGCCAACAACCATCCTCCTTTGTCCTCTCTTGTAACAACAGCCAGTGGAGAGAGTTTCCTGCTATTCTGATTTATTTTAGTTTTACTCGGGTTTTTAAATTTCACAATTGATGAAATGTTGCCTTTGATGTTAATAGCAATCACTCTCAACTCAACTCTGGAACTTGGTCTTTTTGTCTGTGTTTGGCCCAGGGCTGGAATGAGGTCTGGAGCCATATGATCCTGGCAGAACCCAAACTGAGCATCAGGAAACAGGTTATTGCTGAATGATAGCACTGTCAGCGGATATTTTCCATCACTTGCTGATGATCGCATGTAGACTGATGGGACGATAATTGATTGGACTGGAATT